>NC_058132.1:352702942-352800609 GCF_016433145.1 Gracilinanus agilis
TGGTAAGGGTGGGCAGTGGGGGTCAAGTGACTTGCCCAGGGTCACACAGCTGGGAAGTGGCTGAGGCCGGGTTTGAACCTAGGACCTCCCGTCTCTAGGCCTGACTCTCACTCCACTGAGCTACCCAGCTGCCCCCCGGATCTTTACATTCTAAACCAGTGCGGTCAAACCAGGAGAGAAACAGGCAAATTGCCATTATCTATGTTGGATCTTATGGAGTTGTGTTATTGTTGTTGTTGCTGCTGTTGTTAAATATTTCCCAATTCTATTCCATCATCTCAGTCCAGATCCTGAGAAGTTTTTCAGGCCAAGTCTGACCCCTCTGTTACACACACCTTGGTCACCATTCCCAAGCAGAAGCTGTTTGAAACAGCAATCAAAGAACGTATCTATTTCAATCACTAGGAGAAACAGGAGGAGGAATCTATTGTTTTAGTTGAGATAACACTTAACTAGAAACTAGAAACTTGCTCTTTTTGGTGATCCAAGAACTGAAATGAGAAGCACCATTTGGTAGTGGATAGAAAGCTGACTTGACCTTAAATTGAGAAGCTGTGGGACCAAGTTCTCCAGAGGCACAAACTAGCTGTGTGACACACAGTGAGTCACAGGACCTCTCTGTCGGTGCACAAGGAAACTCTAGTAAGACAATAAACACCTGTCATGTACTTGGACAGAAAGAGTTCCCTCTGGGGGGGCAGCTGAGTGGCTCAATGGATGACAGCCAGGTGATCCTGGGTTCAAATGTGGCCTGAGACACTTGCTAGCTGTGTAACCCTGGGCAAGTCACTTAATCTTCTTGGTCTCAGTTTCCTCATCTGTAAAATCAGCTGGAGAAGGAAATGGAAAACCACTCCAGTATTTCTGCCAAGAAAACTCCAAATAGGATCACAAAGAGTTGGACACGGCTGAAAAATGACCGAACTAGTACTACCTCTTCTTGTAACATTGGAGAAGCAAAGAATCATAGAGAAGCCCTGAAAAAGCAGTGTATTTAAGCCACCAGGATACTAGTCCTGGCTTTGCCACTAACTCAGTGAGACTTGGGTGAGTTATTGACCCTTTTTCAATCTCATTTCTTCTAGTATTAAAATTTTGTTAATAATAGTTTTCCCAGATCTGTATCACCTGTTATCTTAAGGATATCTTTACTTGGCTGTCTAAGAGTCAATTAAATTTATTAATTTAAACTGACTCTGTGATTTCATCAGTGAAAGAAACTTCCAAAGTGAGAACCAATTTCCCATTCCCTAGACTGCTTTAATGAAATGGGTCTGTAACTTTAGCCTTGGTATATTGCTTTGGGGCATTAAAAATCAAGTGACTCGCATATACTTGCATAGTTAATATTTGCCAGGGACAAGGTTTGAATCTAGGCCTTTTTTGACTCTGAGATTGACCCTTTGCCCACCATAGAGCACTGCCTAAACAATAGCTTAAGCATAGCCAAGTAATCTCTATTTCCATTTCCCATTACTGTTAATGAATCTACCATATCCCCATGGTCTCAAAACACTGGAGTTATTTTCACCTCCTTTTTTTTTTATAGCCTCCACCTCCAGTCAGTCTGTCTTTTAAGTTCTGCCAGTCCTTTCCCCAGAATATCTCTTGAATTTTTTTCTTCCTTTCCTTTTTTTACTTTAATAATCTCATTTTAAAAAACTTTTATTTTAGTTCAATTAACAAGCATTCCTTCCCTCCCACCTATCCTCAATTGAGAAAGAAAAAAACAAAACAAAACAAAACAAAAAAACCCTTGTAACAAATGTGCATAGTTAAGCAAAATAAATTACTGTATTGTCCATGCCCAAAAATGAATATCTCCATCAGCATCTAGAGATGGGCACCTCTTTGTTGGAAGGTAGACTGCATGATTCATCTGGAATTCTGTTTAGTCACTGTTCTTGTCTTTCAAAGTTGCCATTATGTTTTGTTGTTACTTTTGCTATATGCACGGTTTTCTTGGTTCTTCTCACTTTACTTTGCATCAGTTTATCCACTTCTCTTAGGTTTCTCTGCAACTTTTTCCTTCATCTAGGAATTGGAATAAAATTTCATTATATTTTTAGACACAATTTTTTTGTCATTCCTCAAGTGATTGGCACTCCTTAGTTTCCAATTCTTTGCCACTGCATAAAGAGCTGTTATAAAAATATTTTTGTACATATTTTTTCTCTGTGATCCAGTTTACAGTTAAGTATTATCTCAGCTATGAATAGTTTTCCTCTTTGATCTTTTTGGTGTGCTGGAGCCAGTTCATACCATCTTTCAAGAGCCATTGTTAAGATTTCAGTGCTATCCTTATATACCTTTAAAACTGGCAACTGCTTCAAATCAGGACTTGATTTACTGTTTTGTTGACTGTCTGGACTTAAGAAAGTGATGGAAGAAATATGAATAATGCAGATTAAACTTGAAACTGTATCATTCATGCCATTTCCCTACATAGCTGGTTGTTTTATATTTACCACCACATCCTTGGGTGTATGCTTAGTAATTGAATCACTAGGTCAAAGGCTTTGTACAATTTACTGCCTTTGGGGACAGAGTTCCAAATTGCTTTCCAGAATGGCTTCATTAGTTCACACTTTGACCAATCCACCTCTCTCTTTAGTACCTGTAAAGTCTCTGATTATTTCTGTGCATCCCAATCATCATCTCCAGAATGGTAAAATCAACAGCAGCTAAAGATTTCAAGGTTCTTTATGTCTTCATATGAACTCATGCTTGATAATGTTTACACTGTGAACAGGGAACCACCCTGCACCGACCTTCCAAATAATCTAATCCACTTTACCATCCCCCAAAACACTACATGCTTTTTTCTTTCTATATGCCCTAGTTCATTCTATCAATTAGGCTGGATTTGAAGTCAGGAAGACTTGAGTTCACATCTTACCTCAAATACTAAACTATCCATATAGGAAAGTCATGCCACCTCTGCTGGCTTCCATTTTGCTCCCTTGTTTGCAAAATGGGGATGATAACACTTACCTCTCAGAGTTTTTGTGAGATTAAATGAGATTTTATATATTACAGACATACATATATACACACCCACATTTAATATAAGGTAATAATACATATGTAGATAAAATATGAAATATACTTATGTATACACATATGTGTATGCTTGTCTGCAGATTTATCTTTACATATATCAATCTTTGCTTTATATTAATGTTAGCTGTTATTACATATGTTCGCCTTCTTCAAAATCCTGCCAAAAGTTGACCTCCAGGAACCCATCCCTGATTCTTGTTGATGAAATTGATGACTTCTTGAGTGCAAGCATTTCACCTGAGAAATTTATAGCCTTTGGCCAAAAGAAAGAATATATCAGTCTCTGTGCTGTCTGTGATCTGAAGGTTTTAGATGTGTTCATTCTTTTTTTTTTTATTTTGTTTTGTTTTTTTTTAACCCTTGTACTTTGGTGTATTGTCTCATAGGTGGAAGATTGGCAAGGGTGGGCAATGGGGGTCAAGTGACTTGCCCAGGGTCACACAGCTGGGAAGTGGCTGAGGCCGGGTTTGAACCCAGGACCTCCTGTCTCTAGGCCTGACTCTCACTCCACTGAGCTACCCAGCTGCCCCCTAGATGTGTTCATTCTTGTGGAGTGAGCAGAAGCATTCTATTGCCCATCAACTCAGTAGATGCATAGCAAAGTTGCCATTCTGTGGAGGAAGATAGACAAATATTGGGACAATGTACAACCGCATGTATCATTAAATGAGTACATCCAATGATCATCTGGATTCGGGCTTCTCTCTGAGAATGAAAGTGGGCAAGAGAGAACAAGTGTGACTCAGTTAACAAAGACAATACTGGTTCCAAACACACCCACACCCACACCCACGTCTTTATAACATACAAAATGTACCACTTAGCTCCAGTTGTGAAAGCTCAGTATATAAAAATTATCAATGAATCAGCAAGAGAACAGAGCCATCCAGGTACTCCTTGTACTAAAGCTCTGAAATTCTCCATTTAAAATCTAAAGTTCCTTCTCTTATAGCCTTTAGGGGAGGGTCATTGTGGGAAAACTTAGGTGTCGCGCTGTGCTTTAGCTCAGCAAATGAAATCCATTTGCAGAGCAGAGGATACCTTAAAATGGGTAATTTCAGAGTAAAAAAAAGACAAGTTTAAATTTTGTTTTACTTCAAAGAAGTATCTCTCTGAAGACACATGGAAGAGCTATTTTGTCATGAATTAAGGAACCATTGTATTAAGCTAACCTATAGCTGGCATTTGGAAAAGTAGTCTCCGGAACCCCATCTCCATCAAGCTTATAGAGGAACAAAGTAAATTCTTATAAAGTACATAAATGTGGTCTAGCCTTATATGTAGTCCTGAGATTTAAGTGGGGAATTGCAAATAACTCTGAAAAGAGGACATTTTCTTATCATGCTCTAGGGAAGCTAGCAGCTATAAATGTACAAAGTCCACCATAACTCTGAACCCCAATCCAACAATACTTATCCTCCTCTTAAAGCAAGAAAGTATGTGAGAAAAACTGTCAGACTTTCAGGAGCAGCCAATAGCAACATGGAGTTTATTCTTCTGTTTGAATAGATGTAAACTTTGCCAAAAGAATGAATCATAAATGGGGCACAAAAAAAGAAATATAGGCAATAAAGTTAGAGCTGAAAAGGATAGTAGAGGTCATCTAAGCCAATCTCTTCATTGAATAGAAGAAGAGACTGAGGCCCAGGGAAGGCAAGACTTGTCCAGGTTTTAGAAATAAAATCCTCTTTTGTCACTAACTTACATTATAAATCCAGAGGTAATGGATCATGATTGCAGACTGATCTTTGATTGGCAGTGCTCTTTGTCATTTTAGCTTTATATTTCTTGGTTCCCTCATCATGTAGTTACTGATCCATATACACTTAAATGCAGAAAGGAAGATGTGATTTAAAGATACCCTTTGTAAATAATTTTCTGAAACATTCTTGACTAACTACTTAATTAATTTGTTTTGCACCTAATGTGTTCCATGGGGCCCAGTAGTACAAAGAATTAAACTATAATGATCAGTTCTTTAAAAGTAACAGTTGAAGTGATGTTTATGTTCTAAACCTTTTGTCATTTGGTACTACAGACTTCTTTTTGGAGGTAATTAGGTGTCATAATGGATGGCTTGGTTAGGAAAACCAGAGTTAGAATTTTGCCTCAGAAACTCAAAAGATATGTGATAACCCCAGTGCCTGGTCCTAACTGAAGTAAGGGCTTCAGAAGTGCTTGTTTCCTAACTGACAACTTTTCTTAGCCTTGTTTTCCTCATTCTTTATGTACAAATATGGATAAAATGGAGTTCTTATAATAATAGTATCCACCTCATGGCATTAACTTTAAGAATCTGATGAAAGTATGTATATATATGTATGTATATGAACTTATTAATATTACTTATATACACCTCGGGCTTTACAAACCTTAAAGCACATTTTATGAAGTTGCTTAAGCTGTCAAAATCATCCCATTATTCGGTGACTTCCCATTCTCTAAGAGTTGAATCTGTGCAAAAAGTTTGATGAGATAGAATTCAGTTACTTTTATGTCATGCAGTTCTGAAAAATAAAACAAAACCTCATTTTCTAAGATGGTCTCTTGCCTTTTTTTCCCATTGACACCTCAAGTCTAAAACATGGCTTTGTGTTAAAACTTCAAGCAGTTTTTGTCTGAATATGGACTGGCACTGTTGACAAGCCTAAGGCAAGCAAGTTTTCAAAAACAGAGAGTTTAATATAATTGTATTAGCATATGTACATATAATAAAGTACCTGTAGATAGCAAAATGCTTTCACATGCATTACTTCTTTTGATCTCCAAGGCAACTCTGTAAGGTAGGGAGTACAGTTATTATTATCCCCATTTTACAGATGAAGAAGTTTAAGTTTTCAAGTTTCCCTGACCTTGTCTAAATGTCAAATAGCTAAGATGTGGCATATCAAGAATAAGAATTCTTCCCTGTCTGATTCTCCTTCCAGAATATCATATTGTCTTTTTATTTAACCTACTCACTTTAAACAGAAATTCTTTGGCTTTTTTTTAACATTATAGATCCTTTCTTTTTTCAGTTCTAGTGAAGCCAGTGGACCCCTTTCTCAGAATAATGGCTTGAGGCCTGCCTTCATAATCAAAAGAAATACTAAATTTCAGCTAGAAGTTAGTGAAAATAAAAATGCATTTCACAAACCCCCTTAAATCTATTTTGATTCCAAATTAAGAACCCCCACTTTAGAAGAGTACATCATGTTATTTGAATAGTTAACAATGTGTGCATCCCTGATTGGGTCCGAAGTAATGGTAGAGCAGGTGACCCAAGTATTTTCAAGGATTATTTGCATGAAGTAAGTTAGCTCTTTTATGGCATCAAACTTGATAGCTAAAATTTTTCTTCACATGAGTGAGCACTTTGCTCCTTGACCCCATTATAGGTACAGTTCCATTATTGATTTAGGTTTATATTAACTAAAGGTTTGGCAATCATTTAGATAGCTGTTTTCCAGCAACTTCTTTGTTTGCCAGGTGAATATCATTCTTTGAATTTCACAGCTCAGAAAGCTGGAATAGAAAGAAGCTAAGCACCTTGGCCTATGTCACCCAAAGGATCAGAGATGACATTTAGATCAATGGATTAGAGCCCTTATTCCCCTTCGAGGTGCTCATTTTAGTAATCGGCCCCTCAGTCGTTCTCTCCATCGAAGGCATATATATGTCTGCTGTTAATTTAAAGAAGTTAGGCTCATGTGTTCCTGATTCTCCTAAAAATGTCCCTAGCATAGAGTTGGGGTCTTTCCTTCACTAGAGCCCATTCCTAATGTCATCTTCCCTGAAGTAGAAAGCCAGCAGACAGGATCAGGATTGGGCTTTGTGAGGGAGGTGGGCTGCGCTGTGCTGTTTGAATGGGCAGGATTTTACCTAATACTAAAACCTGAGCTATATAGTTAGTTGGGATTAATAGCTGGGGTCCAGGGGGAGCAGGAGGCAAACATGTGGAATGCATGTATATTTTGTGCATCAGTCTGATAGACTTCAAACAGGATTACCATTGACAGGATGAAAACGATTTCCTTTTCGTTTTAGCCTGGTAAGGTGACTCAACAGATTTCAAATGCAGTTTTCCTCTCCTTCCCCTCCCCTCCTCCAACCCCCACTAGTTTAATTCCTGGCTGGAATGGATTCCCCACAAATGAGGATAATCCTGCCTTTGCTGTTTACTCACTTGGTTACCTTCCTGGGCTCAGCACTGTCCATAGCAGGCTTTTCTGCCTTTATTTCTTCCTGCCAGAATGTACTTAGGAGTTTTTATTATAGTTATGGTTCAGGTGGCACTTTCACTCTAAGCCCTTATTTTCTGTGATTTATCACTTCCCCCCCTAAATTGCCTTTTGGACTGGAATTTCTCAAGCATATTTTCGGTTTAGGCATGAGCATTTCATAAAGTTTGACGAAAATGTCGGGCACAGGAGCTTGGTTTCCCTGGAAGAGTTGAGTTAACTCAGCTGCTGCCAGAATCTGCTCCTGCCCCCTCACTAAAGGAGCAGGCCCTTGATGTGGCTTCTTGGAAGAGATTTCAAGTTCTTTTTTTTTCTTTTTTCTTTTTTCCTTTTTTTTTAACGGAGCCTGCACTTTCAGAATTGTGCAGGTATATTTGCTGAATTAAACAAAGTTTTTCTTTTCAGAAAAATTTTAAAAACAACATAAACTGAGCAAAACTCTCAGAATAAAAAGTTCTCAATCCATGGGAGCTCAAGGGCAAGAGATATGCATGATTTCTGGGGCTTTCCTAGGACAAACCAGCCCCACGTCATAGACATACTGAAGTGCCAAGAGCCTGAACTATCTTCCCACTCAAAGAAGAGGACCAGTTCAGAGCCAGAGGTGAGGGTGTGGTGAGATAGCAAGGGAAATGAACTGTTCATTGCATAGAGCAGAGGAAATCCACTCCTGGGCACCTCTTGGCAAGCCATAAAGGTAACTGTTTAACAGGCAAGTGAGAAAGTTTTCACTGTAATCCAATAACTGTAAAAGGGGGTGGGGGTGTATATCGTTGTGGTTTTTTTTTTTTTTTTTTAGTAGAGCTATATTGCAGACAGTCCTTATCAAACTTTATACCAACTTGAGTCTCCAACAATTGAGTTTTCTCCTTTCTCTATAAATGCAGCATGGAGGTATTTGAATTAGCTGTATGTTGTATACAGTCATGAAAGGATTATTGTAGAGCTGACATATGCAGGAGCAAGGAATGGCACTAAGAACCTTAACTTTGAATTTCCTGACTTTTCTGCAATTAGAGCCTTAACCTTAACATTGCATTAACTTAGCTTTTTTGCATTTAATTATAGATATTGGGTGAAAGCCATAAAAGTTAATATTTTAAGTCTTCGCTAATGGTTGTAATTGAAATTTTTTTTGTATTATTGTTTGCTATGATAATCAAAAGGACATTTAACCTGGACAGGAAATGAATCTGGGACTCTAGAGATTAGTGTCAAATCTGCTAATGTACTAGCCTAATGTTCCCTGGAATCCTAGGTTATCTGATACTATATTTGAGGGCTTTACAGGTAGAGAGAGTCACTGAATTATACCTGATGATCCAATATACCTTTTTGGATTGTTGTGAGAGCACTGATTCTTGATATTTACTGTGTGCTAGACTTTAAGAAAATGTGAAAATATGAAAAAAAGATATAAAGAGGTTGACAGTCAACATAAGAAGTTACCAACAATTCCACTTTCGAGTGCCCAATTTTAAAGTGGTATCTTTTATCTGTATATCACCTTAGTTCGTTCAAAGCGCTTTAGCTTTTCTTATCTCATTTGTTCCTTTCAACAGTTGCGAGAAGTAAGCAGAGCTCATTACCACCAGAAATTGAGGCTCAGCTTCATAGACCAATTAAATGGCTTGAGTTTTCTGACTCCAAGTTCAAGTTCATTTGAAAATATGCAAGCTTCTATTATGATTTTTTCTATGGGGAATTTGTTTTTTGAAGTCATTTCCAGTGGTTGGAGAAAATGGGGCAGAAAAGGTATTAACCGAAGTGAAGATGGCAGCATACATCTGAATAGCTGTTTTATTCATCCAACAAATATATCTTAAACACCTTCTATGTGCAACATACTGAGTGAGGTCTCTGATTAGTTACTTGAGATCATCTACAAGCGATAAAGGTAGCTGGTTAATGGGAGGCAAGAGAGAAAATTTTCACTGTAATCTGATGGAAAACTAATGAATAGGTGTGTCAGTAAGTTCAGAGGTGAATCATATTGGAGCCAAACATTTAATTTGCCACAACTCCTATATCTATGCTCTGTAGCAATGATGTAGGAAGACTGCATGTGATATTTGACTGGTCATATAAAAATTCTTTTCATTGCAGTCAAACATAAGTGAATAGAAATCTTGAAAATAAAAAAAAGCAAAGAAATAGAACAGATTCATATACATCAGGAATAGTATGAAGTAATGTGGCCAGATCATTCAGTTTAGGGGTCAGAAAAAGTAGACTCATTCTTGCTCCACCATTTTATAAGCTATGTGACTTTGGACTAGTTATTTAACCTTGTTGAGACTTAGTTTCCATATAAATAATATAAAGATAATAACAGCTACCTGCCTACCTAAAATAGTTATGATGAAGGTAAAAATGAGATGTTATGTATAACAGAGCTTTGAAAACTATAAAATACCAGAGAAAAAGAGGATGGAATGTAGAGCTGGAAGGAACCTTCCTCTAATTAATCTATTCCCATAGATGATCACCTATTTCTAGCTCCTTCATTTTATAGACGAAAAAATTGAGGTTCGGAGTGTGAAAGAACTTGCCATTTAGCTAGTTAGTGGCAGAACAAGGATCCAAACCCAAGTGTCTTTCATGACTCCTATTTCAGTGCTCCATTAGACTATCCAATCCTTCAGCACATCAAAGGTCCACAATTTCACTGCCATGGTTAATTCCTTCACCAACACAAATTATAGTTCCTTAGTAGATGGTGTTCCATAATTGCTGCAGTCAAAAGAGTCCATTAGTCTACATCAGACCTGACATGCGCTCCTCCAGACTTAGCAAGACTGGTCCTAAGACAACAGGCATACAATGCACTGTGAGCTCATATTGGAAACCTTGATGGATGGGAAGATCTGCCAGAACAGAGTTTAGATTTCAAAAATCTAAAGCCATTTTCATGCCAAGTTGAGGCATCACTGTATTGAAGACATCAGTGAAATATATTTTAAGATACTATTTTACTAACAAAATATAAACAATTAATATCTAATTCTATCCAAAAGTATTTTTTAAAACCAGAAAGTGCTCTAATACTTGTTGCAAAACTGAGGTTTGGGACTTAAATTTTATACCATCATTGTTTTATTTCATTAATTTTTACCACATAGACCTAACAAGTTTTGACCAAAGACTGGCCGAGTAATTCCTACTCTTCAAAGTTGGCCTGAGATCTCCCAAAGGTAGAAGAGAAGAACTGAACATTAGACAGAGAAGACAGTTGTATATTTTAAATGAGAAGATGAAAAAGGAAGAGAAAATGTGCTTCTCCAAATGTCAGAATTTAAAATGCTAATAAAATCCAATAAATAAGGCACTCCCCATGTCTGCAACAACTAACAAAGGTTAGCATGAACAGGGACTGGGAACCACTACAAAGTGGTAGGGGATAACAATCAATATGGAAACTATTGTAGATTTTAATCTCATTATCATGTATTCAAGTGATGCAGGCTGATTTGTGCCTGAATTGAACCTGGTTATAATGGTGATTTATAGGAGAATTTTCCCCCCTAAAGAACATATTATTTTATAACTGCTTTCTTACATTTGTAGAAGTTACTTTTGAATCAAAGCAAGAAAATGTTCTTGGGTGATTTAACTCAGATATTCTGAATAAGATGACGAAATGTTCAGACAAAAGCAGGACCTGTTTCTACAGATCTCAGACAGAGAGCAGGATCTTCAAACATGTGTATCTTGCACTTAATTTAAACTGCGTGGTTGGTTACCTAGCTCTTTTGGCAATTCAGTATAAAGTTTTATTACTGTGAAATAGAATAGGGTAGGGATTTATGTCACACAGAAATGAATTTCCATGGATGGGAACACACATGAAATAATTTAGGAAAGCAGGGTGTCAAATGAGAATTTAAGATGTTTGAGTGTGTGGTAAAGAAGGAAGGAGCAAAAGAGGTCGTTTTGTATAATAAAGAATAAACATATCATACCAGGAAGAGAGAAAGCATCATTGCCACCCTGGCAAGTCCATTATCAACATTGAAGAAATGTGTTACAATATGACAAAATTGAGGTAACTGGTTAGATATCATTTTTAAAACATCATATATATATACATATAAACTCAAAGAGAAAGCTCTATAAATTATACTTTTATTAATTTATACAGAAAGTCATATGTCTATTATTTAATTATGTTATTATCTTATCTATAATATATATGCATATATCATTAAAAGAAAATATAACACACAGGGCTTTGTTTATTTCTTTCTTTTTCTTTTTCTTCCTTTTTTTTTTTTTTTTTTTTTGCATTTTCACTCCCAAGGGTGGAGAGTGGGGAGAGGACAAGGAGAAGAATGAATAGAATAATGAGAAGTAGAGGGAGGGAGGGAGGGAAGGAGACAGAGACAGAGCAGAGACAGAGATTGAGAGATTGAGAGGAACAAAAAGAAGGACCAGACAAGCAGGACAGCTTTGAAAGCTATGGGTTGATCTTATATACTTGAAAAAAAAAACTACATATTAAAGACCTAAAATTTCAAGCTTGAAGTTTTAATCCTCCTTTTTGTGTTCTGGTATGTATATGTTCATTTTCTTTGCTGTTTTTAAGTTCAGCATGAAAATAAAAAACATTTGAAAAGGAAGGCATATCACTATGCCAAAAAAGTGAGATATTGAAAACATAACTAATAGGGAAAGAGATACACAGAGCTTGTGTTTCAGTCATTTTAGCTTTTAGATATTTAAAACCTTTTCTTGGCAGACATTACAGAAGGAATATCAGAGTGGCTGCTATCACCTTTCTGCAAAAAATCCTTCATTTCTACTAATACAGTTTTGTTTCAAAACCTTTCTAGTGGTCAGCAATGGAATGCAAAAAATGATTTCTCTTCTTATCTTTTGTTGGGAGGTGGTTTAATTCTCCCATAATGGAAGGATAGGAATATCTTAATTTTTTAACTTGAAATGTCATCACCCATTTTATGTGCTAGTATGGAAAATTTCATGATAGGAAATTTGAAATTAGTATTTCAGCAAGAGTGCATGTTTTTATATTAAATGACCATTCTTCTCAAACCTCCATCATAAAAGATGAGAAGATTCTACTTTGAGCACTTCTAGTCCTCATACTCGAAGAAGTGGTGTTTTTTAACAATTTTTGTTTTTCCAGGTTACATTTCAATTAATTACATTACAATATTTAATATTCATTTTCCCAAGGTAGTGTTTTTATAACAGAAAGAGCACTGAATTTGGAGGCTGTGGGCCTGGGTTTGAATCTTATTTGGCTCACCTGAGTGAACCTAATCAAGTCAGTTCATTTCTCTTAACTTTAGTTCATTCATCTGAAAAACAGAAATAGACTGATCTCACTGTGGTATTAGAAGGTTAGTTTGAAGACTGAGGGATTATTCAGGGTGCATGGAAAGAGTTAAACAAGCTTTTGGGGATTTAAAATTCAGGTTCAGTTAGTTGGAGAAACATTTACATTGGCCCTTCTCTAACCTCAGTCAGCCTACCATAATCAACATATTTCAGAGAGTACATAAACTAGTCATAATTTTTGAATCCTGAAATAGGCTGGAAATAAACTCTAATTTTCTTTCTGGGGGTATAGGTCCTTTTTGTTTTTATTTTCCATATTATACTTACATAAAACTGGGCATTTAAGGTTGTGTCTCTAGAGGCATAAATAAAGGGGAGAATTTAAACAGGTATCCTTATATGCCAAGGGAGAAGACATTTTCACTTCAATTATCTGGTTATTGTGGATCAAAGTAATTTGAAGCCTAAATTACTGGATAATTGCCTTATTTCTTTATGCATATAGACACCACTTAGAAATTGATCCGTGTTCAAATCAGTTCAATTTTTTTTTCTTCTGTCACGATTACTATATCACTAAGCTATCCACTGGACTTCAAAATGTTGATCCACTTCAGTCATTAAGATGACTGAAGTAACCTGATTCCGTCTTAAAAACTAAATCATAGCAGCCAAGTAGCAATATGATTGATTGCTTAGTGTTCAGCCCAATTAAACTAAAAGGGGCTGATTTGGTGGCCCACACTAACATGACTTTAGTAGTTATAGCAGCTTTGAAGTTGCAAGTTTAAAATTCCTTACAGCAAAAAATGAGTGCCATCACTTTGAAAGTAGAAGAAAGTGAAAATTATTTTTTCATAAACCATCATGCTGCCTTCTATATAGTTCAGAAGAACTTTACTTATAATGTACTGTTATTAGTGACTCAATGGTAAGATTGTATTACCTAACCCTCCGTTTCTCCTCTGTATCTTCTTTGCTTCCCCCTGGAAGACCTAACTTGTGACAAAAAATAAATTTCATACCCAGCTTACAAAATTAAACACAATTTTTTGAGGTCCATGAAATGACATGTTTTCTAGTCAGGTTATCATTTTTACTATTATTCATCTCAATCTATCAGTTTGATAAGTATTTGTATTTCTAGTCTCTGTTCTAGGCACTGAGGATATATGTATAAAGAAACAATCTCTCCTCACATGAGTTTATATTACAATGGAGGAGACAATAAGTACATTTTAAACATAGAAAATAAACATATAGTTAATAAATTTAAACATACATTTTTATCTTTTTGATGGAGTTAAGATAGAAATAATCATGGGACAAATCACTATCTTGCTTTTATATTTAATGTTCTGTAGACTATTACACAGGTGGATAAAAATTATCCTTTTTGATAACAGACCAAAATATTGGGATGTACATTATTCATCTTCTGTAAGTATCTTTGAGGCAACTCCAATAATCACAGGGGTAGAATTTACATTGTCCTTTTCTGACATGATTTTGATTTTTTTTTAAATAATTCTCTTAAATTTACAAAGCTTTTCACTCCATCTAGCTTGGAGATTATGAGTTATTGACTTAGTAATATCTATGCAAAATGTTGTCTTTAAATTTTTATTGGTCAATGTTATGTTCAAGTGATTATGGGTAATAGTTTTGTCTGATAGTTCTCCAGAATTCTCAGTGATATTTTAAGTTCTGTATTCTGTAGTACAGGGATTTGTTTTCTATTAGCTTATGAAAGATAGCAAGCTCCTCATGTGTAATTCTAGTCACCATTGTATAGGTGTTCAGAAAGGTCTACATTTTTATAGCCTTAAGTGTCATGTTGTGCAGTTCCAGCTGTTTTCTTGAATAATCTATATTGATCAACAATTCCACATTCTGTTGGTAATTTCTAATGGCAGTAATCTGGTTCTGTACTGTCATCCTAAACTTCTCTGCTTCTAAAAATTTCTCTTGACTCAACGTTTGTTTGGTTTTTGATTGACATTTCAGATTGAATTCATATTGCTCATTGAAGGGATTTTTGGTCCACTGTTGGTTCTTAGCTGTTTCATATATTCTATCTAGAGATAAATCCCTTTCAGTTATATTTGACTAATGTGTACCCCTACATTGCCTTTACAGTTCCTCAGTGAAATAGTGTTTGCTTGTTCTAAAAGTAGTTCTCTAAGTTTTTGATCAACTCGTTATATGCTCTGAGAATATCTATCTATAAATTTTCTTCCTTCTTTTTGATGAGGAGGTGTTAATCTACCCATGACAGTCTTAGGATAAAGGGGACTGTGTTTTCTTAGTATTGGTTTTTGGTTGGATGTTTTCCCAATCTATCTTGGTCCATATATACCTTGCAAAATTCATCAGTTTTTATGTAATTGTTAATTTCTCTAAGTGTGTTCTTAAAATTGAGTTCTGACTTCAAAAGAGGCAAGCAATTTTTTTTTAAATTTGGGTATATTTGTACTGGCAAACTCAGACATATGCAAAATATCTCTTTCTAGTAAATATTGTTTATCAATCTTTGCATTTTAACATACATAGCCATAGCATTATCTTTAATAGCTTTATGCTCCCTGTGTCTTACCTGTAGGAAACCAAGGTGTTTGTAGGTATGGCCTTCTTCCCTTGATTCAGTATGACCTCTGCATTCAAGCTCATAGCTTTTGTTCTGTATCTTTCCTTGGTGTCCATTAAAATTTTTGTATTTAAGTCAAGTGGCATTTTGATATGATTGGATAGAGTCCATGAAATGGAGATGTTTCATGTGATTTTTGGTGGAGCTGTATAACTATTGTAAGTAATGTACAGGAAATTATTAGATGTCCTGGTATAACTTCTATAACTTGGAAACCATATTTTGTTCTATTTAGGAGAAATAATGGTAGTTTAACTTTAGGTATAACCACAAGGGACTAAAACTACCTTCTCAAAAGGTATCACATTTTATGTCAATGATTCGTGACATTATTGTGTTGAAATCTTTTCACAAAGTATAGTTTTCCATGTAAAAGCAAGAGATTCTAATGTTCTCATCATATGACTATTCATGTATCTATTTTATGTATTTGGAATATCCAAATAAATCACGAGTGTGGAACTGAATTAAAGGCTTTGTGATAATCAGCAAAGGCAATATAGATATTATGGCACTTTTGGGTAGCTTATTCAATTATCAAGTTGAAGATGAGTTATTTTTCATAATCTTTGTACATTTTGAGCACATTCTACTTTCTCCTCAACTTTCTTATAAATATAGACTATTTTTTCCTAGTGTCACTTATCAATGCTTTATTTAATGTGACCAGTCAATTAACAGGAATTTATTAGACTTCTATTTGCCAGGTATTGTGTCAAGCCCAGGAGAGACAAATAAAAAGCAAAAACACTCTCTGCTCTTAAGGAGCTTACATCCTAGTGAGGGGAGGCAGCATATACATAAATAAGTGTATAAGAGATAGATATAGAATGGATGAAAGGTTACTGTAGAAGGGAAGATAGTAGAAGACAGGAGTTGGGGTGATATGCTTGCCACAAAAAATGGCATTTGAGCTGAATCTTGAAGGAAACCAGGGGTTCTAAGAGATGGAGATGAAGAGGGAAAGCATTCTAGGTTTGTGGGACCGCCAATGCAAATATATAGGGATAGGAAATAGAATATCATATGTAAAAGGAATAGTGGATAGGCCTGGATGCTTGGATTAAGGAATACTTGGAAGAGAGAAGTGTATATAAAAACATGGAAAGATAGGAAGGATTCAGATTATGAAGAGATTCCAATGCCAGAGTTTATATTTGATCTTAGAAGTGATAAGGAATCACTAGAATTTATTGAGTAGGGATGCAGTATTGTTTCTTTGGCAAATGATTGGTGGATGGAGTCGAGTTAAGAAAGAACTAAACAGAGTCCAAGCAAGAGGTAATGAGGACCTAATCTGAAGTGATGGTTATGTAAGTATAGAGGAGAGAATGTATATGAGAAAAATTGTGGAGAAAGGAAGTACAAGATTAAGCAAATAATTTGAGTATGTGGGATAAAAAAAATGAGTTTAAGAGCACACTAAGATCATGAACCTGGATGACTTGAAGGGGGTGAGTGCCTCAGAGAGACATAGAAAAGTTTGAAAAGGGGTAGATTTGAGCACAAAGAAAATGAGTTCTGTTTTAGACGTATTGAGCTTGAGATGCCTGAGGAATAATATCCAGTGCAAAATGTCTAATAGGCAGCTGGTGCTACAGAGCTGGAGCTCAAGAGATACTCTAGCTGTATATATAGCCCTTGGAGTCATCGACATAGAGGTAATAATTGAGCCTGGGGAGTAGATGGGATCATCAGATAAAATAGTATATTGAGAAAAGAGAATGGGGCCTAGGTTAGAGAGCCTTGGAGTGCACTCACAGTCAGTGGCATGACATGGATAAACATCACTAAAGATACCCAGAAGAAGCAATCAAGTAAGAGGAGAACTAAGTACACAGGGTCACAAGAACCCTGAAAAGAGAGAGCATTGAGGAAGAAAAAGTGGTCAACAGTGACAATTGCAGCAGCAAGTCAAGAAGGTTGAGGATTAAGAAAAAGGCATCAAAGTTTCTTTTTAGTTTTTAGCCTCCATCCTGTAAACTGTGACACACTAGAAATCTGATAAAGGATCTGTGACTTCTTCCTGCCCCAGGCCTCATCTCTCTCACTCTGTCTTTTAATCTATCATTCCCACAAGTATCATTTTATTTTTTGGAGGAATTTATTGAATTCTGCAATATATTTTGGGACTAGGGTGGGTAATGAAGGGGGTATACATGAGCATAAAATGAGTTTGGTGTTATTTCCACTACTGTAAAAATTTAATTGGCAAGGTATCTTAAATGTATATCAGAACAGGTCACAGCTTTCATACAAAAATAAATGTTTAAGGGGATACATTGTCTTAAACAAGCAATCATAAATAATCTCATAAGATATGCTCTGTTTTTTTAAATCATGAAAATAAATTCTCAGTAAAAGACAAAAAATGTTTGAAATTTAAGTAAAAAATCTTTCTCCAGTACAAGATGTCCAAGATCATAATAATTAATGTTAATATGATACTTTAAGATTTACATAATGCTTTCTATAAGCTCTTCCATTTGATCCTCACAAGGGAAATGTTGAGTGACTTGTCCATGGACATACAACTAATAAGCATCAGAGACCAGGATTGAACCCACATACCTCCTAACTCCAGTTGTAGCCATCATTTCTACTACCCCATGCCTTGATTTTAAGACATACTCTTAAATAGACTTCTATGCGTTTTCCAACATAATATATGAAAATCAAAATTGTGATCTATCTATCTAACTGAGATTTTCTTCTAAATTCATTCATGCGGTTTGTATTGATGGGACCAGATTGCCTTAAAGTCTTTTAAAAAGCAACCTTTTAGACAATCTCTAGTGTTTGAATGTTATCTTCTTTAAATGATCCTTCTAGACCTACTTGTACAAAAATATTTATAGCTGCTCTTTTTGTGGTGGCAAAGAATTGGAAATTGAAGGTGTGTTCATCAATTGGGGAATGGCTAAACAAATTGTGCTACATGTTTGTAATGGAATACAACTGTGCTATAAGAATGATAAGCAAGATGATTTCAGAAAAAGCTGGAAAGATCTGCGGGAACTGATGCAGAGCAAAATAAGCAAAACTGGGAGAACATTGTACACAATAGCAGCGATATTGGACGATGATTATCCCTGCAGGCCCCATACCGAGTTAGAAAACCACATATTATTATCTATGTTTTATTATATTTTTATTCATTTAAAATATTTCCTAGTTATATTTTTATTTGATTTGGAAGTTACTTGGGAGTGTTATTGGCAGTATATTTGATACCTTTGATCTAAAATGATTGTCATATCTTTGACATGTGAGTTATTTGATGATAGCACTTTATTAGTCTCAAGATCTATATGGACAACAACTTTTTGAGGTGCTATAGGCATTTCTAAACCTATTGACAGCACCTTTTCAAGGATTGGTCTAGACCGAGATGCTGGTCCAGCAGCTGGAAATACCCTATTTCTGACCCTAAGATTTGCCCCGTCCTCATGGCCCCAAACAGATTTTGGGGCTGCCATCTAGTGGCCACTCCAATAACAAGGCAGCATAAAAATTCCCCACACCCATGCTAGGAAGGCACTTGAAAAACAAAATCTAAAATGTGACTCGTATACATGTAAATATGGTAGTATTCCAACCCACTTAAGTCCGGTCACCCTCTCCAACATTAGCACCCACTGACATTTTCATTTGAGGTTTTCCAATCAGAACATTTGTCATTTTCACAAGAAAAATGATTTCTCCCACAGAATGATACTTTTCTCACCTAAAAGGGGGTGGTGGGTAGGGAATAAGCAGCCATTCAGTCCCTTTTTAAAAAAATAATTTTTTTTAACATTCTCTTCTTTTTAAATCCCGAGTCCCAGATTCTTTTCCACCCTTCCCCCAACCACTGAGAAAGCAAGCAATACAATATGAATTATACATATGAAATCATGTAAAACACATTTCCTATTAGCCATATTGCAAATAAAACAAGGGGAAACATAAAGCAAGGAAGTTATGCTTCACTTTCGCCCTCAAGAGTTCATCAGTTCTCTCTCTGAAGGTGGATAGATAGCATTTTTTCATCATAAATCTTGCTTCGTCGTATTGATCAGAGTAACTAAGCCTTTCACAGTTGACCTCATTACAACATCGCTGCTACTGTCCACAATGATCTCCTGGTTTTTCTGACTTCACAGTCTGTCAGTTTATTTAGGTCTTCCCATGTTTTCTCTGAAACCACCTCCCTCATTTGTTATAGCATAATAATATTCCATCACAATCATGTGTCATAACTTGTTCATATTTCTTATATTTTCCTTCTCTCTTTTTTTGTCTAGTCCTTCCTCAAAGAAGTCTGTTTTTAAAATTTTTTAATTACTTAATAAGTTTGTGCCTGACCAATGGCTCCCTTGATCTGTTCACTCGTTTGTCATCCCTCCTCCCATGTCTCTTATCTCTTTCCTTTTCTATTTCTTGATTAGGCATGGTAGATTTCTATACCCAGTTGTATGTTTATAGATATAATAGATATTCTTCTCTCTTTGAACCAATTCTGATGAGAATGAGTTCAAGCATTGCTTACCACTCTCTCATTTTCTGTTCTAATTTAAAAAACTCTTCCTTGCATGTCTTTTTAATATGAGAACAATTTCTCCTTCCTACCTTTTCTCCTCCCTTCTCCCAGGACATACCTCATTTATATATATATATTTATATGTATTTGGAGCTTTCTTCAACATAATCCATTCACACTCATGCCCTCTGTCTATGTAGACTCCTTAACTGCCCTAATAATGAAAAAGTTCCTAGGAATTATAAGTATATATCTTCTCATACAAGGATATAAACAGTTTAAGCATATTAAGTCCCTTATGATTTTTCTTTCATGTTTACCTGTTTATGTTTCTCTTGAGTCTTGTGTTTGAAAAATCAGATTTTCTATTCAGCTCTGTTATTTTCATGAGGAATGCTTTAAAGTCCTCTATTTCATTAATATCCTTTTTTTTCAGCTGAAGGACTATACTTAGTTTTGCTCATAATCCTAGCTTCTTTGCCTTCCAGAATATCATATTCCAAGCATTCTGGTTCTTTAATTGTGGAAGATGCTAAATCTTGGGTGACCTTGATTCTGGCTCAATGATGTTCGAGTTGTTAATTTCTGGCTACTTAAAATCTTTTCTATTTCATCTGAGAGCTCTGGACTTTGGCTATAATCCTTGGAGTTTTCTTTCCAAAAATAATTGGTAGATTTAAAAAAAATTTTTTTTACTCCAATTATTTAAGATATCAGAGAACTTCTAATAATTTCTTTGAAAATCCATGTATAATCTCCTTTTTTAACCATGGCATTCAGGTAGTCCAATAATTTTAAAATTATCTTTACTTGATCTATTTTCCATATCATTTGTTTTTCTTATTTTCTTCTATGTTTTTATTCTTTTGACTTTGTTTTATTGTTTCTTAATGTCTCGTTGAATTATTAGCTTCAAATTGCCCAGTTCTCATTTTTAATGAATTATTTTATCAATAAAATTTATGTTCCTTGTTCTATTTGGCCAGTTCTGCCTTTCAAAGTGTTCTTCAATTTTTTTTTACCCTTGTACTTTGGTGTATTGTCTCATAGGTGGAAGATTGGTAAGGGTAAGCAATGGGGGTCAAGTGACTTGCCCAGGGTCACACAGCTGGGAAGTGGCTGAGGCCGGGTTTGAACCTAGGACCTCCTATCTCTAGGCCTGGCTCTCACTCCACTGAGCTACCCAGCTGCCCCCTGTTCTTCAATTTTTAATCTCCTTTTTCATTTGGCCTTTTTTCCTTTTTTAAGATTTTATTTTCTAAGATATTTCTTGTGCTTCTTTTATCAAACTGTTGAATTAATTTTTCTTAATTTTCTTGCATCATTCTCATTTCTTTCCCCCATTTTTTCTCTACCACACTTATCTTTTTAGTTCTTCCAGGAATTCATGTTGCAGTTCTATCCAATTAGCTTTTTTCTTTGAGCTACTAGTTGTAGTTGTTTTCATGTTTTTGTCTTCTGAGTTTGTGTCTTGGTCTTCCCTACCAGCAAATAGCTTTTAATGATTAGTTTATTTTTTTACTGTTGACTCATTTTTCTAACCTGTCTCTTGAATTTGAATTTCATGATAAAAGTAGACCCTGCTCACCAAGGGATGGGGAAGTACTATTCCATACTTCAGGGTTTTTTATGCTGCTTTTTGCAAAGCTAGTTCTGGGATCTTCATGTTTTTGGTGCTTCCATCGTGATGTGTTTGAGGGAGAGGTATGGTCTTGCTTCTCATGGTCTGTGCTCTGGTCTTTATCCAGGAAGGTCCTCTGCTATCCCACAGCTAAAAGTGCTAATGTTCCTCTTGTCCTTGGAACTATGACTAGTCTCCTATTCTCCTGTAGTCACAGGTACTGGTGTTCCTCTCCATCCTAGGATTGTGGCTTCCTTGTAGTCACAAGTGCTAGTATGCCTCTTCATCTCCAACTAGGGCTCCTGCTCCCTTGTGATGGGCCACAAGCATTCCTTTCTGCCATTCATCTGTGACCTAGAATATCATTTGGACAACAGAGTTGTCAGTCAACACCAGATATACCCAATTAGTAGCAAAGAGTCCCCTAAAATCTCTTTCTGACTAGGTGTCCAACTCCCTTGCCATTTTGGGCTAAGATCCAGAAACTGCTATTGATGATATTCTCAGAGCTACCTCTAAAGCCCACAACTCATGCTGTTGCCAAATGTACTTCTACTTAGCGCCAATCCCAGTGTCACAGATCTCTTCTGCTGACCTCCTAAATTGTTTTAGGCTAGAAAAATATCTCACCCTGACCTTTTATTGACTCTACAACTCCAAAATTCAGTTTAAGACGGTATTTTAATGTTGTTTGGAGGGAAATGTTAGAAGAGTTTGCCTGGCTTACTGCCTCTACTCTGCCTCTGCAGCTATTCATTCTCCAACAGAAAGAGAAAAATAAGGAAGGAAACTGGAAGAGAGTGAAGCATAGCGAGGGGTAGAGAATGAGATAGAGAGACAAAGAGAACAACCAACTGTATTTGTGAGGAAAATCCTTACAAATATATGCCCAAAAGAATGAGTCTCTGTTTTGAAGCTTTTACTATGACCCACACACACATAGTTGTAATGTAGTAGTTGTCTATCCACACTATGCAACCTCATGGGCATTTGATCTAATACATAATGTTGGAAGTAGAACAGTGTACTAATTAATTAAGTTGGAAATGATTTATCCAAATGCAGGTTTCTTACTACAGGAATGTTATTGTACCAAATCCTGCTAAGAGGTTAGTTTTACATCAGCATTTCTATTATAATTCTTGTATATTCAGGGATTTATGAGTGTGATGTAAAAATTCACACTGGTCTATTACTGTTGCTTAGTATTTGTGTAGAAACATGAACATACCCAGCATCACCTAGTATGTGAACTATGCCAGACAGTTTCCAGCCCAAGAGACCTCATGTTACAACTCATAAGCAGGTCCTAAAAAATGCAAGACAAAATGAAAACAGATGGATGAATAGTACTTATTCAATATCTTAAATATAGCACGCAGAGGTACAGGTGGATCTTCAGATGTTTTCTGAAAGAAGAAACTGAATATCTTGGCATTATGTCATTTATTCATAAATATTATAAATTTTTTATTTCTTGAAAAACTATTCCAAGTGTGCAGAATGGTTTGAAAGAAGGTGTGAAGTTTGGTGTGTCCCCAAAGGAAACAAAGGGCAAATCTAGAGAAAAATAAGGATGGAACACTAAAAGAGAAAATGGTATGAGGAAGAAAAGGGGGCCCTGATAGAGAAGGAACAAAACCGTTAAGACATTTGAGATCAAAGGGAAGGGGACAAATTTAATTAATAAGAAGCATAAAGATTTTAGGCAGGAAGAAACCAAGGCTCTCACTGGGATGAAGATTGTGGCATTTAGCTGACATCTCTATTGTGTGGTTATTATGCATTATTTTGAATTATACTTAGCTCTGTATATGTCATATCCCTCTACTAGACTGTAAATTCCACAAGTAAAGGGAATCTTATCTAAAATTTGTATCACCCATGCACATAGATAGCAGAGTGCTCTGCAACCCAGGTGCTTAATAAATGCTGCTTTAAATTCTTTCAATTGGCAACACTGTCCTGAGTTTTACAGTGTAACCAGGAGGATTCTGGAATGGGGGTGGCAAAACAAAAGAATAAATCGGGCATGAAAGTGATGCAGTAGCCAAATATTTAGTCTTAAAGAGAGAAAGAAGATAATAGATATTGAGAACATTATAATCCATAAAGCTATATAGAATTTAAAAGAATAAGAAAGAAAAGAAGAAACAGATTTGCAACCCTGGCAGCACAAGGAGATAATGGATCCATAGTCTCTAAAATCATTACAAAATGTATTTATCAAGTCTCTCTTCTATGCCCAATGTTGTACTAAGTGCTATGGGAAATAAAAGAAAGAGAAGGATGAGAAATGTTGTCTTAATTCCAAAGAGTTTGGGATTTAGTTAAGGAGATAAAACTTAATATGGAGAGACAACAAGGAGACAGTAGAACATATTAGCATAATAACTAGGGGAACCTAATATAACCTTGGAAGAGGTACTGAGGTGACTTTCCTTTGTCCCTAGCCTTCTGGGACTCCACTAGTCACCTCATGGCCAAGGCCTTCCCAGCTACCTTTATTGATATCATATATAACTCCC
Source organism: Gracilinanus agilis (assembly GCF_016433145.1). Lineage (NCBI taxonomy): Eukaryota > Metazoa > Chordata > Mammalia > Didelphimorphia > Didelphidae > Gracilinanus > Gracilinanus agilis. The sequence goes on from NC_058132.1 coordinate 352,726,845, forward strand.
TCTTTGAAGCCTGTCTTATCTCTGTGCTATTTATTAAGTCTTATTTGTGATCTACCAGCCATTCACCCATTTCTCCTACCTCAAAATGGTATGTTACCTACAACCATTCTGGAGAGCAATGTGGAGCCATGCTAAAGGGCCATAAAACTGCATTCCCTTTGACTCTGTTTTACCACTACTAGGTCTATATCCCAGAGAGATTGAAGAGAGAGGAAAAGAACCTACCTGTACAAAAATATTTATAGCAGCTATTTCTATGGAGGCAAAAAACTGGAAACTAGTGAGACATCCATCAATATTAATCAACAAATTGTGTTATATACTTATGATGGACTACTGTGCCATAAGAAATGACAGACAAGATGATCACCAAAAAAATCATGATCTTCTATGAAAGGTAAAGACTTATATGAAGTGATGCAAAGTGAAGTGAGCAGAATCAGGAGGACATTGTACATAGTAATAACAATCATATATGATGATCAACTTGAAATGACTTGATTATTATCAATAAATGAAGGATATGAATAACTCATGACAAAAAAATGCTTTAGAAGAAATAGAAGTCCAAATGCAAGTTAAAACATATCAATTTTACTTTATTTCCTCCATAAATTTTTCTCTTAATGTAAGCAATATGTGCTTTCTTTCACAAGATGATAAACATAGAAATATGTATCATATAATGATATATTTCCAACCTATATCATAATACCTACCTTCATGGTAGGCATGAAAAAGAGAGAGAAAGAGCATAGATTGCAAAATATCAGAAAAATATAAAGAAATTGCATTAGCATGTAATCTGGAAAAAATGAAATTTGTTTTAAAAATAATATGTTACCCCAAATATCCAAGACAATAATGACCTACATTTTCGAAGGTGGGATGGTCTATAAGTAATAATCTACTATTATTGGTAGATATTAGAGGATGAAGTTCTAGTAATTTGGAATGGGGAGAATAGAGAATCACCACCATTTGATAAGACTGGAAGAGGTGTGAACTTCACAGTTTTGTTGGAAAAGCACTGAGTCTTGAGTTAGAAAATCTAGGCTTGAATCCTGGCCCTTCAGCTTACTTTGTATGTAATTTCCTCATCCATGAAATGAGAGAATTAGACTCTTTGTCTTTAAAATGTCTAGTTCTGAATGCCATTATTCCATGAGTTAATAGGAATTTGACATACCCTTTGTGTTGGCTGGCCTTCACTAGACATATCCAGAGAGGTGTTGGCCACCTTTGGGGGAGGAAAGGGAGGAAAGAGATATAATGATAACTAAGAGAATGCAAGGCAACCATAGAGAAAAGGAAAGTAAGCAAAAGTGCTTTGTGAGTAATTGTACCATCATTCTACTACAGGCATGCCTTGAAAACATTGTTCATTCAGTTGCAATAGAGTGAATATCATGATAAAGCTAGTCACAATGGATGTTTTGGTTTTCCAGTATATATAAAAAAGTTCTGTTTACACTGTAGTATATCTAAGAGTGTGTGCAATGTATTACCTTATTTAAAATATTTCATTGCTGAAAAATGCTATCATCTGAGCCTTTACTGAGTCATAATGTTTTTGCAGGTGGATGGTTTTGCCTCAATATTGATGGCTGTTAACTGACCAGGGTAGTTTTGGGTTGACTGGTAATTTCTTAAAATAAGACAACAATGAGGTTTGCTGCACTGATTGACTTTTCCTTTCACTTGAACACTTAAGAGACCATTGTAGGGTTATTAATTGACCTAATTTTAATGTTGTTTTGTCTCACAGAATAAGGAGGCCAGAAAGAGGAGGGGAGGGAGGGAGGGGAGGCTGGTCAGTAGAGCAGGCAGAACACAAACAACATTTATCAGTTAAGTTTGCTGTCTTATATGGGCATGGCTTGTGGCACTAGAAAACAATTACAATAGTAATATAGAAGACCACTGATTACAGATTCTCATAGCAGATATAATAATAATGAAAAATTTTGAAATATTGTGAGAATTATCAAATTGTGACATGGAGACGCAACATTAGCACATGCCATTGGAAAAATGGCGCCAACAGACTTATTTGACACAGCATTGCCACAAACCTTCATTTTGTAAACAAAACAAAACAAAACAAAAAAACACAATGTCTCTGAAGTTCAATAAAATGAAATGCAATAAAATGAAGTATGCCCGTCCATAGAGATAGCATGTAGCAGGGCTATATTAGGAGAAGGCAGGGAGATTACTATTGTAGTGATTGTAAGAGTTGGCAAAATCTTGTCTTAAAGTCAATTTGGTTCAGTAGTGAGAACTGACTGTATGGCAGCTTCCCACAAATAAGGAAGAGTACAACCTCAATTGTACAGTGACCGGGAATTCTCTTCTATATAACTTTGTGGGTAATCAACATGTTAGTGTTCTCATCCATTTGTTTATGTAAGAAGGAAAGAAGCATTTTATTAAACACCTAAAATGTCCCAGCCAGTGTGTTAGGTGCTTTGCAATTATTATCTTATTTGCTCATTACAATAATCCTGTGAAGTAGATGTTATTATCCCTATTGTACAGTTGGAGAAACTGAGACAGAAAGAAGTTACCACCTTGCCCAGGGGCACACTTTATAGGGAGTGCTTGAGGCCAAATTTGAGCTGGGGTCTTCCTGACTCAAAGTCCAGTGCTTTAACCACAATACTTTCTAGCTGCCTCTAGAGGAGTAGTATAGAACAATATGAGACAGGCAAAGAAAAGCCAGAGAATTTGGACTTGACTCACTGGGCAATGGGGAGTCATTTCAGGTTCTTGAGCACTGGAACAACATGGTGATGACAATGTCATAGGAAGATTAATCTAGCAGTTCCATGAACCAGTTTTTACAGAAATGAGATTCTAGGCAGGCAGTTACTACAACTATCCAACTGATCATGGATGGAAAAGACTATATCTCCACTGAAAATAGAGAAAGAAATGGGGTAAGATATGAATCTGAGAGAAATATTCTGAAGGAAACCTAACTTGCTGATATTGTGTATCAAGGGTGAAGGAAATGGAAAAGCTAAAGATGATCCTCATTTCCAGCCTGGGAGGTTTAGGTGATAGAAGTCTGTTAGCAAAAACTGGCAAATTGGGAAGTAAATCAAGAGAGAGGCTGGGATTCAGGAAGCAAGGTCACATGTACTACTGCTTAAAAGTCTTCATTTGAAAGAAATACTGGTAACGAAGGCAGAAGGTTCATTTTCAATAGGGGATAAAAGCTCCAATTTTAGGTGTAAGAGGAGGCAGTGTCCATGATGGAAGTAATAACAGAGTCATTGAACCTGAAGATACGAATGAACTAAACTAGACTGCGAGATCAGAGGAGTCAGTGGAAGAACATGCAGTGACCTCTGAAAGCAAAGACCTCAGAGAAAGGAGGCTTGGGGAGAGCAGGGGTGGATTAATCATCAAATTACTTCAAGAGGTGAGCAGTATGGTTAGAAAGCTCATAGCCAAAGCTTTCCTCTATCCTTTCAGTTTTTCATATATCTGGATATATATATATATGTACATATATATATATATCTTTATCTATGTGGCTATATATTTGGGTATATCTACATATGCACATGGATAACACATGCATATATTTGTGATTATGTTTATGCATGTTTGTATATAAAAACATGCATGTTTATATGTATATCTATTTTATATTGTTTATATATATACACACATATAAATTGTTTTTGTTCATTTCTTTCAGTCTTGACTGACTTGGTGACACCATTTAATATTTTCTTCTTAAAGATACTGATGTGGTTTGCTATTTCCTTTTCTAGTTTATTGTATGATTAAGGAAACTGAGGCAAACAGTATTAAATAATTTGCCCAGGATAATACAGTTAGTGTCTGAGGCTGGATCTGAACTCAGGTCTTCCTGACTCAAGTGCTCTATCCACTGCTACTATCTAGCTGCCCATACATACATGCATATATACATATATAGATATAGATATATACACATACATAATATAAAATGTGATTTTCGATATATTCACTTTAGCTTATCATGAAAAAATTTTCAATTTCTACAAAATCCATTTCTAAAGGAAGAGCAGTTTTTTTATGCTTTATTCTGGATAATGGATAAGATCTATGAAGCAAACACAGTTAAGGGCCCATTTATATGTGATACAGTACAAAATAAATATAAAGACCCAGACTTTGACCTCAAGGAGTGTATGGTCCTTATCTGATGCTAACATAAAGTATCTTGCCTTGCTTGTCCTCGTTTCTTTATGCCCGACCCCTGTTTCACCCTCTTTCCACCCCAATACGTATTTCTTCCAGCTTTTCTTTTCTATTTAGAAGTATTATTCCATAGGCTGGTATTCAACACCTGAGAACTTTACATTACAGGCATGACTTAGTTTGTATAATTTATATTCCTCAAAAGATATATATAAATAAAATTGTTATAAATGGGATCATATTTTTAAACAACTACAACAACTCATTCTTTAAGGAACCCTCTCTGTAATGGGTTCTTCAGCAATGTGAATAATCACCACTTAATTATCTTAATGGAATGCATTTTCCTTAGGCTTGAGCATACTGGATTTTCATTTGACATGGGGACACATGGTCTAAAGGGAAGGGCCTCCTAAAAATATCCCAATGAGAAGGAAATCTTATTTGTTCTCTTTTTAGTTCACTTTGTAGGAAAAGAAACCAAGGCACACATATTCTAAATAACTTCTGGAAGGTCAGACTATCTCTTCAGTCTGAAGTAGAGCTCAAGCAGAACATGAAATTCTTTTACTCTATGCCTCTTTTTCTCCTTTTATTCCCCATTTGAAAATTTTCTTTATTCTACACCCACCCCACTCCTGCCTTTCATTGTGACTTGCAAAAAATAAAAGCCATAACCCCACTTTATTCTGCCTACTTTTTTTTTTCTGTCCTGTGTTTGGAATCCTCCTGAGAGAGACACTCTCCCAGTTCAATGCTGATGCTGTTTTCATGATGGTGGTTATGTTTTCCATAGCTCCGAATTTCAAAATCCTGTGATCTTTGGGGGCTTCTCTTTGCAAAGCCTCTTTATTGGCGTTCTCACTTTCTGGCTTCTCATCTTTCTCCCTCCAAAAAAGCTTCTGCAAGATGCATCTTCCCCACCAATCATGCTGCTGCTGCGATCGTGTATCCAGTCTCTATGGTAACTGGGACACATGCCACACAAAACTAAGATTACTGGAGCAACCAACATAGTGGGAGAATCGACACATGCACTTTTCTGTCACTGCAGGAGTTCTCCATTGAAACAGGGATCAAACACTAGTCTTTCAAGATCCTGAGAAAGTAAGGTAACAGCAGGAAATTCCAAGAAAACCAGGATATATGGTAATCGTCGCCAGGGAAGGCCATTGGGTTTTGGTTGGGTTTTTCTTTATTGTTGACTCTAACATGAAACAACTAAAACAGTGCCCAGGACCCTGACTAGAGAGCCCTGGAGAAAGTGGTTGTTGGTGGAGAAAAGACACTCCTTCATTCAACTGGTCTATTCTCAAAATAAGGTCTTTGTTTTTCTGAAATCCCAATACCTTTTGACATGTGCTATGCCAAAATGGCTTAGCTAGAAAGACTCTGTGTGGAGCTATCAGTGCAGATCTTCTCAGGCTCTTTCTAGCAGGAAGCACTTGTTGTTTGACTCAACCTAAGCAGGACAGTGGAAATGAATAGGTATTCTTGAGAAAGCCCTAGAGTTGGGAAAGACAGACCAGACCAATCCTTCAGAAGGTCTAGGTTCCAGTCAGACATTCTTCTGGAATTTTTTGTTTGTTTGTTTTAAATTTTTTTCTGCAAGGCTAACTCTCCTACCAAGTAAGACCACCAGAGGAATGAGAAGTAATGAAGCCTTGGAATCATCTATAGTTTAGGTAACAAAAAAGGACTGTAAGGAGGCCTTGATTCTGCCTAGCCAAGTGAAACTCCCAGACTCTTCCACATAGCATAAAAGAAAAAGCTTGAAGCCAACTGAGGTCCAAAAAAAGAAAAGAAAAAAAGTTCACATTTGAAGACTTTTTTTTAGTTGACGAACCTCAAAAACGGCTTTGATTTAAAAATGAAACTTGGCAAGTGATTAGTTCATATGTTTTAGTTTATAATATGTTTTAATCATTTGGGGTGTTTTCAAAACAAATGGTGAGATTAGGGTTGTTGGGTTTTTTTGGTCTATTTTTGGCTACTTTCCCCTGGAGAGCCCTTCTCTGGTGTTTAGCTTTGGTGTTCTTAGTATATTCAAAGAATGTTTTTAAGTATTTCCTCTATTGGGGCTGTATGTGTATAAATGAAAAAGCATAAGGATATAAGGCAGGTTCTTCTTAATCAAAGCACAACTCATCCTAATCCTAATGCTAATGGAGGTTTGATAGGAAGCTCAGGCAACTGTGGTCCTTCCTAAGTATTTCAACTCTGTGCCATGTCCAGATGATTTCACCACCCCCACCTTCACGAACCATCATGATGAAATTCTGAAACTGGATCATACATGCTTCTTTTTTCCAAAACCATACTTCTGTTCTCCAACCTATGAATTAAGAGAACTTCAGGGATTTAGAAAGTGAGGCATCTCATGGCATTGTTTCCTTTTTCTACAAAGCATCCCAAATTGTTTTTGTTTCTCATTCCAGAAGAACACTCAGGAGCATAGAGTCTATAGGGCTAGGGAACACTGACTAGATGTCTCACTCATTCATGTGTTCAAAAAGCATAGACTTTGGGTCCCAACTCTACCACTTACCCTAGGCAAGTCATTTAATCTCTTCTCTGCGTCTCAGTTTCCTCATCTGCAAAATGAAAGGATTGGATTATATTACCCAAAGGTCCTTCTAGCTTGATAGTTTAAACTCTACAGGTAAGGGAAGGAATGATGAAAAGGACTAAAAGGGAAAAGAGAGGTAAAAAAAGAAAGGAAAACATAGTTTAAGGATAAATTCAATCATAAAACATTTATTAAATACCTCCTCTGTTCAAAGCACTGTGCTAAGTACTAGATAAGAGACACCAAGTTAAAGATGACATAGTATGTATCTGCTTGGGTTATAATGATAAAGGTTAAGATAGAGAGAAAACAATACAAAATATTACATGATGAGTTGATGTAAAAAGTGCAGGGCAAAGACCCATATGAGGTTCAAATGAGAATTTCATTACTTCTCTGGGATCAGGGAAGGCTTCATGCAGAATATTTGAGCTACATTTTAAAGAATGGATTAGTAAATCAGCAGATAAAGAGAAAGAAAAAAGACATTGTAGATAAAGGAAACAGCATGAGCAAAAGCATGGAGGGAAGAAATCACAGAGCTTGTTTGGGAGGAAGCAAATGTTCATTATAGCTTCAGAATTAAGTTCAGGGAGATGAGTAATAATGAAATAAGACTGGAAACATAAATCAGTACCAGTTTGTGGAGAGAATACAAGAAAGGCATTTTTTTAAATGCAGGAAAGGAAGTTGTGATAGCGTTGATCCAAGTTCCTCAGTACTATTCTTACAGAATAATAAGAATGTAGGCCTTGCTTCCAAATTCAGACTTAATGGATCTCTGTCCTGGAAGTCAAACCACATCTGTTACTTCATCAATTCATATGAATAATTCTTTTTCAGCTTCCACTTCTATAATGTAGTGCTACCATCATTGTAGTTCTTTCTTCACAATGACATTGATGATCTTAGAGAAATTAGGGGATGCTGCTAACACTGGGCCAGAATACAATTTTATAATTTGTTTAATTTTTTTTTTGCAAAAGATTATGCATTTCTGTAGAAAGTGAGACTTTCCTTCCATGGCATAACTGTCTATATTACTTATGTTGGAGGCCCAACTCTCATTTTTTCTTCTCAGACATCCAGAGGAAAGGGCTTATTAACTGGGAATATATGTAATCGTGACGGGGACAACTTAGGCTACAGAGTACGGTAGGATATACCATTTACAGATAGAAGGAAAAGAGAGAAAAACAAAAAAGATAAATCTGTCTACCACTTTGATATATAGGTACTATTGGTTTAGTACTCAGTGTTAGATATGATGCTTTCCCTCCCATGAGACAAGAAATTGCAAGCACAAATAATTAGAGAAGTAAACTATAAATTAAGAGGTAAGGATGGAGTAAGGAAAAATTTATAAGTACTAATCTTAGAACTCAGGCTATTTTCCAAACTTTAGTGTGTCCAAAAACATTAAAATGCCCCATCATGTACATCCCCTGTCCCTTCCAATTTGGTAGACTCTCCCTTTCTCCAACCATAAGGAGGGCCCCCAAATCTTAAAATATACTACTGGAGAGTACAGGTTAGAAAAGAGACAGAATCTGAAAGCCTGGGTTTCATTCGCAGCCTTGCCACTAATTTAAAATTACTATCATTGTCATGTTAAAAATATTTATAGTGAACTTAAAAAACCTTGGGGAAAGGGTGTTATTTGTCCATGAAAGTACACAAAATGGGAGCCTTCCATGGGGCAATGTTTGGTATCTTTGGCTAGGGCAAATTATTTCCTTTTAAATTTGACAAGAAAAACAAAGAGAGACATCCTAAAGAGTGGGCCAGCCTTGGAGATCGTGGACTCAACTATGTCTGGGTTCAAGTTCTTCATCTGTCACTTACTAACTATGTCACTGTAGTTCTTAACCTCTTAATGGCCCAGGCAGTTCTCTGAGACTCTGAGTTTCAGACAAGTTGCCAAGCTGCAACGATAGTGAAGGAATTGCTGCACTACCCATCCTGATTAAATCACAAGACCAGGCCAAACCAAAATCAAAATTCTTACTTTTCTCTTCCTTAAGATTTTCTGCTTATGTTAGTGACTTTTTCTGCTTTCTGTTAGATATGAGTCAGTGTACTGTGTTTAAAGAAAGAATAATATTAATTGTAAGACCTATACTTGAGGTTCATCTTTGCCATTTTTCAGCTATGTGATGTTGGTCAAGTAACTTTGTCTCTCTGGCCCTCATTTCCCTTAATTGAAAAATCAGGGAATTATATTAAATGAACTCAAAGGTGTTCCTTTCTATTCTTTTGGGGTCTCCAAGTCGTCATGAACAAAATTAGGAAGTGTTAAGGGAATCCCAAAATCTTCCTTTTAAATATAGTTTGCCTCTCTTCTGTCCTATCTGATTACCTATTTGGGTACCCTATGCTCTTGCCTTTGCCTGTCCCACCAAGTGAGCTGACAGATTAACTCACTGCTGGCAAATTAGTGTCCTTCCTGCTAACCCTTCAGAGTCTTGCCTTTTTAAGGATACTGAGTGAAGAGTAAAGTCCTTACCTCCAAATAATGAATTTATAATAGAATCTCTAACCCTGTAGCCCAAAGGAGGGGAAGATGTTTATGGTCAGGGAAGAATCTTTTACTCCCACCAAATCACAGATATTCTACTACTTTTACCCAATAATTTGTGATATGCATATATCTATCTATCTTTATGTGTGTGAGTGTGCGAGTGTGTGTGTGTGTGTATATATATATATAGATCATGTTAGAGACTAACATAATATATATACACAATATATACACAGTTTCCATGTATTAGGATGACAAAACAACAAACTGACTTCCCATAGAGATTCCATGCTCCAGTTATCCTTTATTTGCTTGAGTAACTCTTCAGGAACTTAATGTGGTATTCTACATCTAGGAAGATACCTAAGCTTATTACTTGACCTATTGGTCATTTTTTATTGGGGTAGAAAATATAAATAGATTTGAAGAAATGTTCCAATTCTATGCTTCATGAATGTTGGTTATCCCCTCCTCACCCTTATACTCTTAAACACACAGAACGAATTCTTCTTAAATCCAGTTGTGTGTGTTTCACTCTGAGCTTGATATATCTATTTCTAGCAAGGCTGAAAGCCAGCTGGTTCCAGAGATTAACATGACTAGACATACCATAAATTTTTTAAATCTCAGAAGTGCTACTTTTTAGTTATTGGTCTCATCGGCTATAGGATGCTGCTTCTTTTCCACACAGGTCTATAAGACCATATCATATGCCTCTTCTTTGATTTTCTCATTCATGATTCACTCTTCCTTAAAATAGTTCCTTAGTGCTTTCTCTTTTCCTTTCTTCTTCTCTCCTATGTCCATCCCTCTTTTGTCTCAGGTTTCTACTCCATCCTTCTTTTCTTCTCCCTTTCTCTTTCTTTCTTTCATTCTTTCCTTTTCTTCCTTTCTTTCTCTCTTTCTTTCTCTTTCTTTCTTTCTCTCTTTCTTTCTTTCTTTCTTTCTCTCTTCCTCCCTCCCTTTCTTTCTTCCTTCTTTCCTTTCTCCTTCCTTCCTTCATTTATTTCTTTCCTTCCTTCTTCTAACATTTACCATGCTTCCTTCTGATCTTTATTAAATGTTTTCTTTTTTAGTTCCTTCATAGATCACTTATTTCAACTTTCTATGCTGCATTTTTTATCATACACATACACACACACACACACACACACACACACAAAACTGGATTTAAGAAGAATTTGTTCTGTGTGTTTTAGAGTATGGGGTGAGAAGGAGATAACCAACATTCATGAAGCATAGAATGAGAACATTTCCCTAAATCTATTTATATTTCCTATCCTATATTTCCTATATTTCCAATTTAAAAAATTGACCAATAGGTCAAGTAATAAGCTTAGGTATCTTCCTAGATGTTCAGAAGGCCACAAAATAACCACATTAAATTCCTAAAGAGTTACTCAAGCAAATAAAGGATAACTGGAGCATGGGATCTCTATGGGAAGTTTGTTGTTTTGTTGTCCTAATACATGGAAATTGTGTTTTTACATATATACATACATACAGAGAGAGAGAGAGAGAGAGAGAGAGAGAGAGAAAATTTAGCATCATCTGCATTCCCAGCTTCCTTCCTGCCCAGCCCCAAGTTCTTTCCCATAACTCTTAGGTCTAACCTGCCACCTTAAGGTTTCACCTTCTTATTAGCCCACCTTAATCTCCTATCCAACTAGATTATGCCCATTATTTACCAGTCTCAGACCTAAAAAAAAACAGATTTAGGATGCCTTACTTCTGGAAGTTTTAACATATGTATGTAATTGTAATGGTTGGTCTTTACTGTGTGGCCTAGGGGAGGTCTACTGACAGTTAATTTTAGAAAATTTACTGTGTACCAGATGAAATTAAGCCAAGGACCAAAGGTTCTTCATTCATAGTCTAAGGGCTGTGGCACTGGGAAAGAGAGCTGACTTCACCATGAGGCCATCAATTAAAATACAACAGAAATCAGCAAGAACTGAAAGCTACAAAATGAATTTCTAAAGAAAAAAAGGATTAAGTTTTTGACATTGCTCCAGTTGGATCACTTCACTGGCAAAGGACTGAACCAGGTGTAGAGCAAAATGAGAAACCATGTCAAGCACAGTCTTTGTGGGTGAGGGAATGCATAGACAAGCTTCTCTAAGAGTTTGGTTTATGGTAGTGTCATACAGTAAGAGTCCAACCACCATGCTTTAGTGTGTCTCAAGAGACCCTTTGGAATGGGTTCATAACAAGGACTAGGAAACTAGGTATCGATGATTCAGGATTAAAAAATTCAAAAGGTTCTGATCTTGAAAATGATATCAAGGGTATGCTACTTAGGTCTGATATAATCCTAGAGAGATAACTATATAAATATGTCTTATGTTTTGAACATGTGATAAGCAAATCAAAAATTTCAGGACTTTAGAATTATCTGATCTTAAAATGAAGGCAAGCCTCAAACAGGAAATCTAATAAAAAGTCCACCTGATGGGAGACTACAAAAGACAAAGTGATGAATTGTTAATCTGAAGCTTCCAGGAAGTTGAGGTATGTGTGTTTATACATCCGTGGTGTCATGACCTGAGTACATGTGACAGAAAGGAGAGAAAGAGCTAGATATAGGCGATTGGGAAGGCAAGAAGGATCATTCAGTCGCTCAGCAAGTATTTTTTAAGAGTCTGTTATATGCCAGACACTCTCCTAAGTGATAGAGATACAAAAGACAAAAATTTTATAAGCCCTACTCTCAAAGGGTTTATGTTCACTTGGAAAAGACAGTATATAAATATATAAGAATATTTAGCACAAATGTAGACTAAATGCAAGGTAATTTAGGGAATTAGGGCACTAGCAGTTAGAGGACTCTTTATAGAAGTGTTATGTGAGCTTGAGTCTTGAAGTGAGGGATTCTATGAAACAGAAAAAAAAAAAGAAAAACTGGATTTGAGGCCCAGGGACCACCATGGTAAAATGCAGAGATTGAAAATGGAGCATCATGTGTGAAGAATAGCAACAAGGTGAGTTTGGCTTGGACTGTAGAGTCTGGGAAAGTGAATAATGCATAATGAGGATATAAGGTAGATTGGGTCTATCTTGAGAAAGGCTTTAAAAACCAAACAAAGAAATTTATATTTGATCCTAAGGCAATAAGCAACCACTGGAGTTTGAATGGGAAAATGGCATGATCAAACTTATGCTTTAGGAAAATCATTTCTGATGTTTGGTAGAGGATGTGGAGGTGATAGACTTGAGACAGAATGAGCAATTAGAAGGCCATTGTAATAGTCTAACTGAGAAATATTAAGAGCCTGAATTAAAGTGAATGCTATGTGAGTGGGAAGAATGGACTAGATGTGATTGATATTGCAGATGTAGAAATAGCAAGATTTGGCAGCCAATATGTGACAAGGGAGAATGAAGAGTTAAGGATAAATCCAAAGTTGAAACCTAGGATACTAGAAAGATGGTGGTGCCCTTGACAGAATTAAGTTTGGAAGAAAATTTGGAAGGAAAAAAAATTCCATTTTCAAAATATTGTAATGCCTATAAGAAAGCTAGTTCAAAATGTCCAGTAAGTAGTTGGAGGATGCAGGACTCAAACTCAAAAGAGATTTGGGCTAAATACATAGATTATATAATCATAATTATAGAAATGATAATTAAAGTCATGAAGTGATTGAGATCACCAAGTTAAAGAGTATAGAGACAGAAAAGAGCCCAAAGCACTGTTCTGGAGCACACCCACAATTAGGGAACATGATATGAATGACAAGCAACTGAGCCTGAGATACAAGACAGATATGAGAACCAGGTGAGAAGAATATCATGTATGCTCAGAGAAGAGAGAGTATACAGGAGGAGGTTATGGCAAGCAGTATTTTAAAGAGGTTGAGGAGGATGAAGACAGAGGAGGAATATCAGATTTGGCATTACTAACTTTGGAGTAAGAAGCTTCATTTGAGCAATGGGATTGCAAATCATATTGACATGAGTTGAGAAGGGAGAGAGAGGAGAGGAAGTAGAGGGAACTAATGGAGATAGAATTGTTATTATTTTTTTTTAGTAATTCAGCCAAGGAAGGGAGTTATAGGATGCTAGTCTGAGGGGATGGTAGAGTCTAGTGAAGGGTTTGGACTTTTTTTGGTTTTGTTTTTGAAAGGTTGGAAGAAACTTAAGCATGTTTGTAGACAATAGGGAAGGAAGTTCAAAGAACTAAGAGAAAAGGGATATAAAGATTGGAGGGCACTTGTAGAGGTGTTAGTTTTAGCAAATAAAGGGATTCCTCAGTTTTAGAACCTGGAATAAAGAAGGCAGGTTGATGTTGAGTTTTTGTAATTAAAAAAATAGGGAGAAGAGGTAGCTCACACTGAATGATCTCTTTTTTTCTCAGTAAAAATGAGATGAGTTGAGATCTTCAAAGGAAATGTGCCCTATGGAAGTTCTCCACATTCTATGCCTCTCATTTCCACCTTCTTCAGATTCACAGTTGGTATCACTACCCTCTTCCTTCCCTACTACCATGTTATTTAATAATTCAGTTAGATTCCTATAAGCATTTGCCCCAGATAAGACTAAGTATTGGAAAAAGAAGAAAAAATACAGAAGTCCCTGCCCTTAAGAAGTTTACATTCTGTGAAGATGTAATCTGAAAAATATTACACAAGGGTAGTAGTTAAGTAAAAACAAAAATAGATACAAAGTAATTTCAAGACATGGAGGTCACTAACAAAGAAATGGCAGACAAATAAATCAAGAAAAGCTTCCTGTAGGAGGTCATACCTGGCCTGTCCCCTGTAGGAAGGTGCACTGCAGGGAAGAACCTACAGATTCATTAACTAAGAAAAGTAAAACCAGAACAGTGAATAATGACTAATGTAGGGATGCAAAATGCTTAAATAACAACTATTTGGTTTTATTCTACTAGCATAAAAATACAAAGAGGACAAGTAAATTTTGAATTCATTAAATTTTCCCTTCACTATTTATAAAAGATAAAAAACTGCTTTTTAAAAGAAGGGATTGATTGGTGTCACGGACGTATTCTTTCGCCTCTGTTTATGGAAGATAATAAGAGTATTAACATGGAGGTGGAATAATAGTGTTTATAATTCCATCACCACTGTTTACATAAGATATAAAAAAAGTTTAAGAAGGGGAAAATGAATAGAGAACATTTCCTGCTATGTATATGCATTAAATTCTTCCACTTCTGTTTATAAAGCATATGGGGAGGGGGGCGGTGGGGAGAGAAGGATGATTATCAAGTTGAGGCACTATGCTAAACACTTTTTAAAATAAAATTAAAAATTTTTCCAGATTACATGATAGTACAATTTTCAATAATCATTTTCTGGCATTTTTGTCATCCATCTTATTCCCATCCTTCTCCCTTCCCCAAGATGGCAGGTAAATATGATAAAGGTTGTGCATGTGTTATACAATATGTATTTCCATTTTCATTATGTTGTAGAAGAAGATATGTCACTAACACTAGAGAAAAATTCATGGAGAAGTAAAGTGAAGACTGGCATGTTTCAATCTGCATTTGGTTTTCATCATTTCCTTTTATAGCAGTAGGTAGCCTTTTTTGTCATGAGCTACTTGGAGTTGTCTCAGATAGTTGCCTCGATTGCCTTGTTGATAATGGTTGTCATTCACAGTTGATCATCATACATTATTGTTGTTATTGTGTACAGTGTTATCCTGGTTCTGTTCACTTCACTTTGCATCACTTCCTGTAAGTCCAGGTTTTTTTGTGAGCATCTTGTTTGTCATTTCTCATGGCACAATAGCACTCCATTACGATCACATACCACAAGTTGGTCAGCCATTTCCAATGGATGGATATCCCTTCAGCTCTTTGCCACCACAGAAATAGCTGTTATAAATATTTTTGTACTGGACTCTTTGGGATACAGATGTAGTAGTGATATTGCTGTGTCACATGTGCTCAACACTTTATGTATATTATCCCATTGGATCCTCACAACCTTTGAGGTAGGTCTTTTTGGAAGAATGGAAAACACCTCTGATATGCCAAGCATTAAGCTAAATGCTAGAGATTCTGTCTGTAAAAGGGAGTGACAGGAAATCAGCATGAAAAGGTAGGTGGGAACCTGATTATGAATTAAATATCAGCCTGAGTTTTTGTTTTTGTTTTTTTATCCTGAAGGCAATAGGAAGCCAAGGATGATGGCATGGTCAGACTTGTGTCTTTCGGACTATTAATTTGGCAGGTGTGTGAAGAACAGCTCAGAGAGAGGAAGCAGAGAGACCAATTAGGAGACTATTAAGGAGTCCAAAGAGATATCAGGAGGGCCTGAAATGCACATGCCAGTGTGTCATAGTTGGCAGGCTGTATCCTAGAGAAGCTCAGTTGGTGGCAGTGAACCCATTATGGCTTCTGCTCTTGAGGGGCTTAGAGAGAGCTGCCATAGACACAGTTTCATGTGCTTTATCCAAAATAGTTTTAGATTACAGATGGATACCTAAAGAATGCTAGATTAGTTATCACTCTTACCTCTTGCCTGCTCTAAAGGTTAGAGAATTCCTGGGCATTTAAAAGTATTTCCTTTCCATTTCCTAGCAATTACTCCATAGAGATAAGAAAGTTCAGAGCGTGTGTGTGTGTGTGTGTGTGTGTGTGTATGTGTGTTTGCTCTGCTTGGATATTTCAAAAGTGAATCCACAAGTGTTTTAAGCAAAGGAAAGGGATCTGATAGTTTACCTTGAAGATTCGTTATTTAGAAGGGGGTCATTTTCTTATCCAATCTTGTATAAATCTTTAAAAATTTGAGACTGTCTCCTAGTAGTTCTGAAAGAAACAGCCTTGAAATTTTTCTTAGTATGTACCAGAGATGACAGACTATTAAGACAGGATGGCACTTTTGCTAGCTCCTAACAAGACCTGGGAGTTGCCTATCTCCGTTTGTCAGGCCAAGGTATATTTCTGTGATTTATCCCATAGAGATTTTCAGCAGAACCTTTCCCTTACTGTCTAAATTAATTATATTCTTTCCTTTTGCCATGACAAAAGCCACTCTACACTGTATACATTATGTTAAAGGGTTTTTTTTGTTTTTTTTTCTAATGTGTGGACATATTCTATAAAAAGGATTTTCAATTCCATCATTTTGACAAGCTGATTCCATTAAATCACCCACCATCATCATGTTCCTTTTTTTTTTTAAGTTGGAAAACAGTGATCATCTCAGAATTTACGAGGCATTTGCTTAAAAAAATCTGGAAAAACTTCAGCCTATACTTCAGAATAGTAGAAAGATCAATTGCATCACCCTTCTTCTCTTCAGCCTTCTCTGAAAGATGATCAAGATGGAAAAGGAGGCTGTGCTAAGGTTTTAGCTAAATGGGGCGCACGCTTCTGTGTATATGTGTGTGTGTGTGTGTGTGTGTGTGTGTATTATCTGTGTTTACTGCTCTAGACATGAATATAATTTCTCTTCTTCCTTAGTTATTATCTTTGCCTTAAAATGGTAACCTCAAGCATTTGGATAAATGGATTGAAACTTTCATTTGAATACCTTTAGATGCCACTGAATCACCACCCTCAACCAGAAAAGACTTTTAAGCAACTTTTTATGGTACTATTTATTTCTTTTTTGAATTGCTACAGACATAACCCTTTCTGCCCTACTTCAAATATTGGTTATGTTCAGATCAATTCTTTTTCATAATTGAGAGAAAAGCATGCCTATGTCCTTTAAGGAAGAAAAGGTAAAGAATAAAATGCTTACTATGGGGTTAATTAGTATTAGTCTTACTAGAAGGTGGGTCACTTACTCAGAACCATATCTATACAACTTATAAAATAAGAGGAAAGGTATTAAACCTTAGGCCCCAGGGCCTAAATTAATTGTCTTTGGAAATGAGAAAGGAATCCTCTTGTGTTACGAGTACTTTAGACTTAAAGTACTTTGACCAAAGTCAAATGGTATTGGCAATTTTCATTGACTAGAAATGAAATAAACTAAAGGTTTGAAAATAGCCTGGTAGATCTCAAAACCTCAAAATAACCTCCATTTTTTATCTTATTTTAAAAATTCTCTTCTTTACACTTTAACAAAGTTTCTTTCTTAGAAGAGAACTCTATCGATTCTTCATCTTGTCTCATAGCTACCTATTTCTTATCCTTTGCTCAGAGAGTCTCTGGTTTTGTTCCCTGTTGAAATCAGCTCTTCCACAGTGTGGCCTGAGGGATTCCTACTAGGTTGCTGAATAACTTGATCCATTCCTTTAATGGGAGGTGAAGGAGTAGGGATGAGGCATTATTATAGCTTAGTTCATTAATGGATGAATATAATAATACAGGTATTTATAGGAAAACCTCACTGGAATGTGGTTTGTAGAGAAGAAAAAAATATATATTTACACGGAAAAGAATACTTTTAAATAGTTGCTAATAAAGATCCTGGGACCAAAGGAGGATAATTGTAGAAGAGTAAGAAACAAAACAAAACAAAAACATGTTAATTAAGAATATGCTAATAAAGTTTCACTATAAACTATGTTCTCCTTGATGCTACCACAAAACTCATGATTCTTATTAGAATAAATCATGTGCACATAGAATGACAATAATGGAAATAAAATTGTCTATAACTTTTCAGGGGAAAAAGAAAAATCATTTAGTGTTTATTATTGAGTCATAGATACATTTGATCTTCTGAGGCACCAGAGCAGATGAGTATTTATCTAGTGCAATCTTAAGGGCATTTTCCAGACCCCTTTGCCCCAAGACTTTTATCACTGCCTGTGATAATAGTTGATACTCCGCCATTAAAGATTATTCCTTTGAGCAGAGCCATAGCTACCAATTTTTATGCCAATTGTCTCTCAATCCCATAGCTCACCTGGACTTTCCCACAAAAGGGAAAAGAGACACCATCTTGTGGCAAATATGTGGCTTCTTATTTGAACAAATACTTCTTTCTAAGTAGATGCTAAGCTCACTTTTCCATATTATAGAATTCCTAAATTTTGGTATCCAGGAACAAAGTGCTGGTTATCCTACCCAAGGTACAGCTCCATCTTTGAAGGTTTTCTAGGACTTACTTTTTGCTTAAACTCAAATACCTCTACAAAGGATAACAGAACCCTATGTAAAATATAAGCAAACTAAAACCTCCTTCTGTTCCCTTAACATTCTATAGAAAATTCATTGGCAGTGAACGAAAAACAAGTTGGGAAGGGAAAGGAATGAATGTCAGGAAGAAAGAGGAGGGAATGAGACATAAGAGAGGAGGTGGGAGGAAGCCTAATTCAAAGACCTGCCAAAGACCAGGTCTAGTTAGGGTTATATTATTTCCTTTTTCTTAAGCCCAGTGATGGATGGATGTAACAAAAGAAAGAAGATGGGAGGGTGGAGAGAACAGATAAACTTTACTAACTCTAATGACAAAAGCTATCAGTTTCCTATGCCACAATTCCTCAAACTTCAAATTGCTGGCTAGCCTAGCATCTTTACAGTTCATTTCTTTCTTGTCATTTAAAATAGCAAAAGCAATGGCTATGTATTCAGACCATTATCCTAGTTGGGTTGTTAAAGTTAGCTTAATGCTGACTTTATTTTCTGTAGTGGTACTGAACAAAATGTTTCTTTTTCGAAAGGTCTCAGACCTCTATCCTCCCAACTCCTAATCACAGTAATAACCAACCTCAAGGAGTCATTAGTGAAGACTCGAACAATATCCTATAACAAGTCAGCTATGAAGAAATTGGCATAGTTTATCTCTTTGATTCATGTTCTTATGAAAATAATGGGTTGCAAAAGAAAGCCTACATTTCTTTTTCTGCACAAAATCTTTATGAGGTACATTGGGACTGATTCTATCTAACGAAGGTTGAATAACACTGCAAGAGTCTTTAATAGCCAAAGCCCAGTTTTAGAAATAACTTTCTTTTGTAGTGGTGCCAATTTTTTGTGTATATATATGTGTGTGTATGTAGACTCCTCATGTTGATTCTGTCATGAGCTTTCTGTTGACAGGTGCATCTAAATGATTTATAAGATTTAACCACATGGTATACTGGCTAGAGTTTTAGGCTGGAAGTCAGGAAAAACTAAGTTCAAATTTTATTTCTAATCTTTGTCAATTGTATAAGCACAGGCAAGTCACTTATCCTCTCTGAGGTCAGTCTCTTCATCTGGAAAATGGGAATAATGATACCTATAATACCACAGAATTACAGTGAGACTTAAATGAGATATATGTAAATCACTATATAAAGACCACCTGTTATTATAGTAAAATTATGGGCCATAGAATGGACTCGGTTGCTGTTTAGATAACATAATGTGCTTTTTAAAATGGGGCCATTTTAGATTGGTCATTACTAAGAGATTGGCAGCTAGATTTCTTCCTTACCTCAAAGATAGACCTTGGAGAACTTTTAGTGAATTTTTGCATTCATTTCAATATTTGAATTGAAAGCAGATACTGTGTTCTATTTTCTGGTATCCAATAAATTAATTTGTATTTCATACCAGTTTTATAATGATAATAAGTTGTTATGTGTATGTGTGTATACATGCACACAACTATGGGCATATATATATGTACACGTATTATTCCTTTAAATATATTTATATATCACATATGTGTTTATATATTTTATATGCATGTATATATATTCCCTTAAAGCCTTCAAAGTACATTAGATACATTACCACTTTTCTTCTTCACCTTGTGATTGGCGAAGTAGTCTTATAGATATGATTCTTCTAATTTTACAGATGAGGAAACTGTGGTTTAGAAATGGTTAAATTATTTACACAAAGTCATGAAACTAATAAGTATCAAAGATAGGATTTGAACCTAGGTCATCCTAATTCTAGATCTCAAAAATTGTATGCCTCACTGCTGCTTCTTATAACATTTCCAAAATATTGTCACATTTATTAGCCCTGAAGGAATAATGTTATGCTCTGGGCACTACTTTTATGATGTTATACTCTGGATAATCATTATATTAAAATTTTACTTGATTCACTCTAGAAGATATGCAGTTCAATTATGTCTCCATGGCATAAGCACAGGATACATTTTCGATTTAACAGAACTTGGCCCTCTTTTCTATTCCCTCTAAACCAGTGATTGCCAAAGTGGGCACCACCGCCCCCTAGTGGGTGCTGCAGCAATCCAGGGAGGCGGTGATGATCACAGGTGCATTTATCTTTCCTATTAATTGCTATTAAAATTTTAAAAAATTAATTTCCAGGGGGCTAAGTAATATTTTTTCTGGAAAGGGGGCAGTAGGCCAAAAAAGTTTGGGAGCCACTGCAACTATTTCACTTGGTAAACTGATCTCATCAACCTTGATGGTTTCTGTTATCTTCTCTATAATGGTTTTCAAATCTACTTTTCCAGCCCTAACCTCTCTACTAACTTCTAGTCTCATATCTCTAGTATGTCTATTGCATATCTAAAACTGGATGTCCTGTAGACATCTTAAACTCAATATTTCCAAAACTAGACTCATTATCTTTGCCCTCTTGCAAATTTCCCTATTATTATTGAGGGCCCATCCTCCCAGTTACTCAGGCTCACAACCAAGGTATTATCTTCAGTTCCTTACTCTTTCCCTCTCCTTAGCCAATCTGTTGCCAAGACCTTTTCATAACTTCTCTCACATATGCTTCCTTCTCTTCTCTGAAACTTCTGTCACCCTGATGCAGCTCTTTGTCCCTCATGCCTGGTCCTTGGCAATAGCCAGCTGCTTGGTTTTTCTCAAGTCTCTCCCCACTCTGGTCTATCCAATCTGCCTAAACCATTCTGATCTGACCATGCCATGCCCCTTTTCATTAAACTCTAGTGCCTCCCTATCACCTCTAAGATGGTGTTCAAAGCCCTTCATAAGTTGCCCTATCTTCCCTACTTTCTCAATCTTTTTATATCTCTCTTACCCCATGTGTTCTTTGATTCATTGTCACTGCCATCTTTAATGTTCCTTCCATCTGACATTGCATTTCTTAATTTAAGGCATTTTCCCTGACTGCCTTCCTATGCCTGGAATGTTCTCCCTCCCTTGACTCCATCTCCTGACTTCTCTGCCTTCCTTAAAATCCTAGCTTAAACCTCACCTTCTTTAGGAAATCTTTCCTGATCCCTTTTAAGTCTAATCTTCCTTCTATTGATCATTGACAATTTATCCTTCATACAGTTTGTTTGTACATTGTTTGAATGATGTCTCCCTCATTAGATTGGGAGCTCCTTGAAAGCAAGGACTGACTTTTACCTTTC
This sequence comes from Gracilinanus agilis, assembly GCF_016433145.1. Classification (NCBI taxonomy): domain Eukaryota; kingdom Metazoa; phylum Chordata; class Mammalia; order Didelphimorphia; family Didelphidae; genus Gracilinanus; species Gracilinanus agilis. The sequence goes on from NC_058132.1 coordinate 352,748,359, forward strand.
CTTACATCACTAACATTTAGCAAAACACCTGGAACATACTAGATGCTTAATAAATGTTTGACTGATGCTACCACAAAAAATTCTACTATAGATATTATAGTTTGTATTTTAGTCCACTTCTCTTCTATTGTTGATGATGATGATGTGATTAATATTGATATAATGCTTTAAGGTATGTAAATCCTTTATTAATGTCTTTTTACAGATGAGGAAACTTTGACAAAGAGAATAGACATGACATCCCCATAGACAAACAACTAGGAATTTTCAGACCTGAGATTTGAACTCTAGTCTCATGGATATTGTCTAGTACAGCTAGAAGAAATCTAAAGGGATCATTCTCTTAACTTGTGGCAAGACCACCCATTATTAAGCTGTCCAAGGAAGATAAGATTTCCAAGCCTTCAAAGACCTCCAAAGAAAGAAATTCTACAATCTTCCTTGATAGCTTCTTAAATTGTTTACCACTTTGCCCATCAGAAAATTCCTCCTTAAAAAAGCAGTGCCAGTCAGGGTGCCTGTACTCAGGAAGTTCAAGTTCTCAGTGGGAAGGCTTTAGGAATTCACAGGAAACAATTAGACAGCAATAAAGGAAAGTTTATCATCATGGGCTAAAAAAAAAAAAAAGAAAAAAGAAAAGAAAAGAAAAGAAAAATTCCTTCTTTACATCAGTCCTTAGTCTCTCACAATATAGTTTAATATTATTCTAGCCTACTTGTGAATATAATAACTAAGCATTAGCATCTTTGTATTAACCCCTTTGAGTTCTCAGGTCATATCATCAAAACATACTTTCTCTTACCCAAGCTAATTAATCTCAGTATCTCGAAGTTTTGATTTTTATTATGGTTTCTAGTACCTCAAAAACAGAATATTATTGGCCAATTACTGTACTGAATGATGATGAGAAGGAAGGCATTAGTTTTTCATTTCCATTACATTAATATAAAAATAGCCACAAGTTTGGGGGTTTTGTTCTATTTTGTTTCTTACTATTTGCTTTTCAGTTCATATAATGGTGGAGTCAAATTTGTTCCAAAAAATTACCTGACTTGTAGCTTCAGCTAGTTCTAAGAATAGAGAGCATAAGTATTGTTAAACTTGAAGTTTATCTTACCTTGTTTCCTTAAAATTATTGTAAAATAATTTTTACCTTCAAAAAATACCTTACTCTAACCCTAACTTTAATCCTGTATCTGTCAGACCTTCTCCCTTGATCCTTGTGCCCTCTTCCCATTGGGAAGTTCTTCTGAGAGCTTCCATTTTGAGGAATGTCCCAAACCAGCCATCTTTCATTCTCCATACTTTGCCACAATGCCCTCATGTGAGACCCCTTCCCCTTTCCATTTCTCATTCTTCTTTAATGTGTTTTCTTTTTTCTTTGTACTTCAATATCATGCTTCAACTGCCTTTCCCTCTGCTCTTGTGGCCCTGACTTCTCCCATTGGTGAGATCTTCCTGGAACTTACATCTTTAAAAAGTACCCATCTATCATTCTTTATACCTTGCCACCATACTTTCATAGAAGAAACTATATATATATATATTAGATATATTCCTCTATCAGAATGTAAGCCTCTTGAGGACAGGTAGTATATCTTTCTTTTTGCTTGTATTTGTATCCCTAGCACTTACCATAGTGCCTGTAACATGGTAAAGTTTTAAATTCTTTTTGATTTGATGTAATGTTCTTATTCTACTACCTGCATCTATTGAATATGTATGTTATGTTTGTATTGCATCACTTTCTGTAGGGCAAGAACTACAACCATGCTGATATCTTTCATAGTACAAAACAGAGCATCCTGTGTAGTGTATGCAGTGATCCTTCCTCCTTGGTGGAATAATAATTGTTCTGCAACTGAAGGGAAACAACCTGACTCTAAAAATGGGATCCATAATTAATGAAATCTCCTATAAGGGCATCTAGGTAGCATACTGGATAGAGCACCAGCCCTAAAGTTGGAAGAACTTGGGTTCAAATCTGCCCTCAGAAACTTCCTAGCTTTATGACCCTGAGCAAGTCATTTCACCCCAATTGCCTAGCTCTTACCATTCTTCTGTCCTAGAATTGATACTAGGACAGAAAGTAAGGTGTTTTTTTAAAAACTGCTATTGATTTCCCATCAATACTCATACTCCCATCCTAAAGATGGATTATTGCCCCAGGATGGACACTACCTTGTTTTATTCAATGACAGCCAGTATGAGCTATGAGTTGTATTATAGTTAAAGGGAGCAGCACATTTATTTATAGTAGATGCCAACAGCATCTACAAGGATAATTGAGTTATTTCAGAACTTACAACCCCTGAGTAGTACCATTTGTATGTACTGTGTTCCAAAAGTCAAAGTTCTTAGTATATCATATCCTGCACCACAATTACAGTGGAATGGCTGAAGGGATATTCTTGGGATGAGGTCTAACTACTTCTCATCAGAAGTCTGTGGCCCTAGTCCTTTCCTAATACCTCTTACTACTGATTCACACACTTGCCAGCATCAAACGAGTGGGGCCTAGGAAGCATATCCACCTTGTACAAATCCTTTCCTTACAATGGCAAGCATAGATGGAGAACTGATAGGGCCCTGGGTATAACAAAGGGACTCATAGAGGACCTGGTAAACTTGGTGTTTGAATTCTTACTCTAATTATATTTTATTATCACTTTTTTTCCTCATCCTTATTTTCAGCTTATGGTAGTCCTTCAGGATTCTTTAAATTGTATCTTGGGATCATCTTGTGATTACTTAGTCTTTCTTCTCATGGGGAAGAAACATATTGTCTTACTTCAGTTGAGAAAAATCTGCTGCAAAAAGTATAGCATTCATATCCACTCTCCACCTTTTAACTGATGAAGAAGTAAGTGGAAATGTGTATATGAGGGAAGGATTAGGAAGAGGCAGTAAAATGGAAATCAGGGTACTAGCATGTATGTTCTCTACCTCTATGGCTCCATTACCTCCTTCTCTAATTTAAATCACTAAACTTGATGCCAAGTTGAAAAAAAGATGAGGAGTTAAAATTACCAAATTCAGTATATATCAAATGTCATTAAATCTAGCAGAAAATTTTTTGAATCTGTCAGATCAAAGAAATCACGTATCCAGGATAAAGATGGAATATCAATTGACAGGAACCTAGGAAGCTGGCACTTATTCTGAGAGACATATGAATCTAAAATTCCAATAATGCCTCATCCTTTGAAAACATGGGAAGCTAGAAAGGTATTAGGAAAACCAACAAGGTAAAAATCCTCATCCCACTGTTTGGAATTACTCCCACCTAAGAATTAATTAACAAAGTACTTTGAGCACAGGGAAGAAATGTTCAAATATAATGAATCATTTCTTATATCAAAATCCATTGTTATCCTCATCTATAATCCTTTCATTTAAATTTAAAGAATTTAATTTAATTTAATTTAAAGAAGAATAGAACGAAAGAAAATGGCTAGTAATATTATTGGGTTGTTTTGTATTTTTTTTAAGTGAGCATCCCTTGGCCACTATCATGTCATCTACCCCCTTCCAAAAGAAGGTTAAGAAACTTTGGGTTACTGCTTCATACTTCAAATGAGTCATGAGTAGAGGTGATAACATGTTAGTTTTCGGATTCATCCAAGATAAAAACTGAAGCCCAGAGTTATTCCCCACATAGCTGTATGATGAGGCATAATATATGCCATTTTTTGAAAAAAAAAAGCCTGGACTTCAATATGCTCTAGTCTGGTACTGGTACTTAATGAATTGGAATAAGAATCAAAATATCTGGCCTCCATTTATAGCTGCCAAAAGCCTCTTTTTTGTTACATACCTCATATTTTTCACTCTAGAGCAGAGATAATGATAGCTCCATCTAAGCTCACAAACCCCAAAATGAGAAGATTCATTTGTTCTAGTACATTCCCCATCTCATTTCAAAAAAAAAGCAAATTGACTTGCACAACCTTATCTAGCCCCAGATGGTATGAAGTAGCAGGAAAAAAAAAAGGCTTCCTTCTTGCATTCCAAAGGAACTCAGACAAAGCACATGTTCTCCAAACCCTTAAATCCTTCTTTTAGGGCCATGGTTAAGAGCAAGAAAAGGCAGAGCTTACAGAAGGCAGTGTTTAGAGGGGTATTTACCCTGCCCTTTCCTCATCTCCTTCCCTCACTTTGCTTTTTAGAGCTCACTTTTGTACACATTGAATATGCTTTCTTAGAATGAAGTCTTTGGGGCTACATTTGGAATCAATAGCAGCCAGGCTTCTGGGGTAGGGTAAAATTCAGTTCAATATCTATCAAGCCCTACCATGCACAAAGCATTATGATAGGTGCTGAGAATCTAGACAAAAATGAAACAAGCCCTGCCCTTCAGGAACCTTAGGTTTATGTAAACAAATACTAGATGGGATGTATCTGAGGAAATCTTGAAAGGAAGGAGTATTTTCCTCTTATCTACCTCATGAAACACCAGATAACTTAAGGGAAAAACTAAATGAAGTAAAAAAAATCACAACTAGAAAAGTACCTTGAGTTCCTTGGAGTTCTGATTCTGTAATAATTCACCCATATAAATAATGGAGTCCAAATTAAAGTTTACCTCCATAATAATCTTCAACGGCTCTTAATATGGAGGCCACCAGTGGAATGAGCTCCAAACCTAGAGTCAAGAAGATTTAAATTCAAATCCAGCCTCAGATGCTTACTAGCTGTGTGTCCCTAGGCAAGTCAAATAACTTCTATTTGTCTTAATACTCTAGAGAAAGAAATGGCAAACCATCCCAGGATCTTTGCAAGAAACGCCTATGGATAGTTATTAGTGTGCTATGGATCACCAAGAGTCAGACACAACTGAACAAGAAGTGCTTACTGTATTAAATCACAGCAGTTTTCCAGTCCTTTGTATATCAGTGGCTTAGGACTTAATAGGATACATGCTAATGTTTTTAGTCTTTTCTGAAATTATCACAGATTCTTCTTAGGATTCTAGATGACAGAGTCTTGAAGACATATAAGGTGAATATCACTTAGGGGAAAAGGGCACATATCAATAAAATAGCAATTTGACCTGTAGAAAAATAAATCTATGTAGATTAATACTTGTTCTCAAAATTGCATACTAGATTGTAATTCAATCAAGGAATAGGGGTCTTCTGACGTTTATGAACATTTATGAATAGTATAAGAACTCCGAGATTAAATTTTAGCCTTACTATTCAATTTGGGATCATGTATTATTGTTATTCATTAATATATAAAGACAACAATTATATCCAGTAAAATCCCCAATTTAATTTGTCTGTAATTTGTCTTAGACAGTGGCATACACACTGTGATCTTTCCCTCCATCTCGGATTCATATCACTCATGGCCTTTGTCATTTTAAGTCTAGAAAGGATAATATTTTGCATTCTAGCCTTTGGATATGCTAGGTCAACTTAGGCACCATTTATCCTGTTACAATCTGACAACATTTGAACTTTAACTCTGAATTATTCACTTTTCTTCCAATATATGCTCATTAAAATTTGAAATGAAAAATTATCGTTATTTTACATATTAAATATAAACCACAAAATACCAGTAGCACTAAACATGGATAATGGTTAACAATAACATGCTAAAGAGAATTATTGGATTTATAATGGAGGATTTAATAGAAAATTAGCAGATCTGATTCTTTCACTAGCTGCAGGGGAAGGAACAACAAGTTTGTACTGGGGTAGGAAGAGCTGTAAGGTGGCGCCATAGTGCTCAGAGGGCTGAGCCTAGCATTAGGAAGACTCATCTTGCTGAATTCAAATCCAGCCTCAGACACTTACTAGCTACGTCAACCTGGACAAGTCATTTAATTCTGTTGGCCTCAGTTTCCTCATCTGTAAAATGAGCTGGAGAAGGAAATGGCAAACCTCTCCAGTATCTTTACCAAGAAAACCCCACAAAATTCATGACTGAATATCAACACCAGAAAGCTATAATTAAGCAAAACCAAATCATTCTAAAGATTGACCTCTTTCTACACCATAAAATATTAGAATAGGAAGTGATCATTAGGTTCTTGTAGTCTAGCTCCCTCTTTATATAACAAGGAAACAAGAGACCCTCTAAGACAGGGTTCGGCAACCTTTTTGGCTGTGAGAGCCAGAAACGCCACATTTTTTAAAATGTAATTTCGTGAGAGCCGTACAGTGCTCACAGTGTGCACTCCTGTAACAGTGCCTGAAAAAAAAATTGACTTTATGGCTCCTGCAGAAAGAGCCATATCTGGCCCTCAAAAGAGCCAGATATGGCTCGAGAGCCATACATTGCCGACCCCTGCTCTAAGAGGTACAATGATTTGTCCAATGTCATAAAAAAGGAAGGCAGAGATAGGTATAATGGTTTTCTGTGAATCATATATGCCCATTATCTTATTGAAACATTTTGGAAATATTCACCCACTGGCAGACATTTCAATTCAGGCTTCACATTTTTTTAATATGAATATTCTTTTCAAGGCCATAGTCTTCAATAGGAATCAATCATGTTGCATTTATTTCAAAGTATATTGCATTTCTCTGGGGAATTCTTATTGGTACTGATGAAGCACTCATTGAGCAAGTTTTTTAGGAAGTGCTTTTTCCTGGCTTGTTCATTCCTCTAGTCAAGCCCTATGCCCTTCTTTTAAATGAATACTTTTGCTTGAAGCTTCTAAAATAGTTTATGACAGAATTTCTGAAGAGATAACTAGCTGTTTGCTTGTTTTACAGTGTCCTTGACTGGTTTGCCAAGTTGCCTTGGGTCTTCTACTATCTTAATTATAGCATTTTAAGTCAGAGGCTAATAAGAATTAATGGCCAAGTCAACTTTGTTTGATATATTTGAGAAATACCAGGATAAAAAAAAAATCCTCCCTCTACCTAGCACTTATATAGCACTTTCTGCTTTACAAAGTGCTTTACAAATATCATCTCATTTAATCCTCACAACATCCTAGGAGCTAAATATTTTTATTATCCCCATATATGTGAAGAAATAGAAGCTAGAGGAGATTAAGTGACTTGCCCAGAATCAAACAGTTAATAAATGTATGAGGCTAGACCTGAACTCAGGTCTTCCTGATTCTAGGTCTGACAGTCTATCCACTACACCACCTAACTGACTCTTTTCCTGATATGTGAAATTCCACCATTAAATATTGATTCATTTGAGTTAAGCATTGCCTTTTTCATTCTAAAATATAAATATTCCTGTATACAGCAACACTTTAAGTCTGCTTACCTTGATATATTTTATTTATTCTGATGCATAAAAGAGGAGGGAGGCCTCTCTAGATGAAAAGTTTAGTGGCCTCAGGGAGGAAGGAATTTAGATCAAGAGAAAGAAGAAGCTGAAGCTAATTTTCCCAACTACGACTCTTCTTGGGACTACTGTCTTCTTCACAATTAATCCAGTTTTGACCCTTCTCTGGATTTGATGACTCCTCTTCTTTTGTCTAGCCAATTAATCAATGAATGACACAGTGATGTTTTCTCATATTTTAGATTATATTTGTGAGAGAGATCAGAGTATCAGAATCCAAACAGAAAATGGGGATGCTCTCTATGACAATGAGTGCCCTGTCAGTCACCATAGCAGGAGGCCTGCCCCTTTAGAAACTCCTTCCCTGAAGCATCATTCTCTGTTCTCTTTGTGTTACAGGTGACAAACTACATGAGCTCCTACTGCTTGTCCTTTAGGAACGATCAGATTCCCTGCTGCAGCCAAGCTTGCTTTTTTTCTTTTCACCATATCATTTACTTTATTCTTAATGGCTTCATTTTTCCTTTTGTTTTCTCAGCTCAACTATCAGTCCCTGGTCTTTTTCTGAAGGGTCTCATCTCCTCCTCTTCTGTAAGTAAATCTGTTTTACCACCTCTCAGGATAAAGCCTGATATGAAAAACAGTCACTTATTTTCATCATATTTGCTAGTTGCTGTTGCTGCAGATTCATAACATAATACTAGATATATTTATCATTTTCTTTACTTTTGGAAATGACACCATTGACCAACATGAGTCTCGCTGGAAAAACCCTTTCCATTTTGTCTTTTGGGCTGATAGCAGCTTTTTGCAAAACCTGTTGCTGTTTAGGAATGCAGCTGGCATTACACAGAAATGAACTGACAATAGTTTTGCTTTTTGTCCTGCTATCTGAATCAGTCAATAAATACTCACTGAGCTTCACAGAAGTGCTAAGCACTCTGTCCAAGCATTCATTAATTCTAACTTCAGGCCAAAGTTTGCAACTTTCCCCCTAGGATTCTTAATATCTATCAGCAGTTGCTATAATAACTATTAAAAATGGACTTTTATGCAAAAGCATGAAACCCGGAAAAAATTCCTTAAGACCCTACTTCATGTCTACAGAGAGTTTCTCTTTCGTTTTTTAAATTTAGACAAGTAGGATTTCAATTAGAAGTATAAAGAAAGCATTTTCATGATTTAAGCTCTAACCTAGGCAGCCCGGAGTATGTGGACTATGTTGAGTTTCCCATTTAGCTGCCTGAACAGTAAAAGTCCCTCTAAGGTCATTGGTAGGAGCATTGAAGCCCCAGGAATCCTGCCAGTCAGCCATAAAGCATAGCCCCTGGGTAAGAAATCTTCCTGCTGGTGATGACACCCACTCAGATAGACCTGCTGGGCTAAGCGACAGTCAGCATCCTTCTGACTGTGCATCTCACTCTCCTGTGGCCACTCTCTCTGGTCCACAACAATAAAAAGCTTTATTCCATTCCCAGCCTGGGGTATTCCTTATGTTGGAGCCATTTGCACAGAAAGCGGGTCCTTCTGGCCCATTCGGTAAACGCTCCTTCTAGATGCATGCAGGCACATTGAGGGAAGTAGAAGTCTCCAAAGAATATGCAGTGGGTGAAGCCTAATCTGACATTTATTTGACAGAGAAAGGAGATTGATTAAAGTCCCTTAAGACCTGCGCCATGTATTATGCATTTCTACAGCAGGGGTGGTTCCTACCTGCCCCTGACAAGTCTTGTTATTCTCCCTCGTAGCACTGATAGAGAGGGTCTATTAATGCTTTGGGGGGTGGACGTGTACATGTTTACAGTTCACACTCAGCGCCTCAGCCTCGCTCCCTTTGGGTTACTTCGTGCTGCCTATTGCTCGTATTCTGACTGGCAAATCATTTTTTGTCACCATTCTTTTCTGGAGAAACGGTTCACATGATAGCTTTGTGTTAGACAAGGCATTAATCCTCCCATCACTAGGCATGAGTCAGCACGGTGCTCTCTCCTGACTGCACTGCCCTGCTTAATTATGACGTCAGGACTCGAGGGCAGCCTCACTCTCACACACACACACACACACACACACACACACACACACACACACACACACACACGAGCCACTAGTGCCGGGGCCTGGAGACCTGCAACTGAAAGAATAGAGGAGGAGAATTTTTAAGGGAAAAACATAATTGAAAGATCCGCTCTGAATTCTTTCTACCTGACATCACTTTCTGGTGGGGGCACTTCTGAAGCCAGAGAGAGCTTACCTTCCAAGAACAGGAGTGGGGAAGAGAATGAGGAAGGAAGGGAGCAATAGCCTGTAGCCTTTCCACTCCACCCCCTCCTCAAGGTGGGCTCTTTGATCATTTAGATAGCTCCAAAGCATGAGTCTATTCCTTTTTCAGTGGGGTAAATACAATCCAGATGTTCTTTTGGGTTTTCGATAGCACTACTGTACACAAGTGCCCCATATAAATAGCTGATAACTGCAATGATGTCACCCCAGTGCCTCATCCAGAACAGAAGAAAGTGCCTTGGGAACTGGTCCGAAAATTAGGCTCTTAAGTGTTCCTAACTTGCCTTTCATGCAGTCAAATAATATCAGCTCCTTCTGCCTCTTTCGCCTCTTCTTTGAATAAGCCCTTCTATCCTAGGCTCCTATCCCAGGCCATGCATTTTTAGCCCAGGCTCCAATTCCAGATTTTGACCCTGACTTTTAATGAGGCCTGTGCGCTGAATTCTCCAGGTGCCTTTTCTATTTCATTACTCTGATCCCAAGTGGAATTTCCTTTGTCCTTCCTTTTCAGCCAGAGACAAAGGAGAGACAACTCTGTAACCACAGTCACTTCTAACTCTCAAAAGCTTATGCACCACTTTACATACATTAGCTCTTTTGGTCCTCAGGACATTATGAGGATGAGGATGGGGAGAACAGCTCACATCTCGAGTGATTTACAATGTCTAAAGTACTTGCCCACAAAAGTCCCATAAATTAGTAAAAGTATTATTACCCTTACTTTTCAGATGAAAAAAATTAAGACTCAGAAAGGTAAAGCAGCTCACCTTCTGGCATTTAACAAGTATTAGTCCTGGGACCTGCACCTAGAACTCCTGGGTTCCTGACTGCTGGGGGGAGAAAGAGAGAGAGAGAGAGAGAGAGAGAGAGAGAGAGAGATATGGATGGGCAGACCGATAGATAGACATACACATGTGTATATATGTGTATCTATCCATGTATTTGTAGTCTATGGATTTATGCTGTATATATTTTTACATATACTTGCTATCTTCCCCATTAGGATGTAAGCTTATTTACAAGTAGGAATGATTTCATTCTTTGTTCTTGTAGTCCCAGTATTTAGCACATGGCCTGGCACATAGTAGAAACTTAATAAATACTTGTCGATTGATTGTTCTAGTAGAGAAAAAGGACTTAGAGACAGACTTAGAGACAGGTGAAACCTAGGTTTTAATATTGCCTCTGATGTTTACTAGTTGAGTGGCCAAGAGAAAGCCACTTAATGTCTTCAGCCTCAGTTTTCTCTTTTGTAAAATAGGGATAATAATATCCAATGTAGGATTCGTTGTGAGAGTCGTTGAGAAAATATATAAGATGTTTTGTATATCTTAAAGCATGATATGATATAAATGTCAAATATTGTTATTGCATTTAACTATGCTGCCAAATCTGTCTCCAGTAATGCTGCCCTGAAGCAGATGACTTGGGCATCCAATTTGTACAACCCAACCCTTTCTATGTATGGGATTTCTGCAACCTAGATTATTTATTTGGGCTCTAATCATTACCTTTCAGGACAAGGAAAGTAATAATGGCATTTTTCTTAAGTGAAGAAATGAAAAAAGATTCTTCACTACAATGGAATTCTCCATTTTAAAAAAACTACCACCAATTCCCCAATTGCACCCAGCATGTATTCGTCTCTCCTGCTGTCACCTCCGTCAATAACAAGGCCGGCAAAATCAGGCAACAAGCAACCTGCACTGTTGTAACTACTGTTGCTACAGTACTTTTGGGCCTCCAGCTTGTAGCAAGCTTCCAAAAAACTTCTTTCTCACTATTCTGGTGCTGGTTTGGCTTGATTTGGTGACTTTATCATCTACCTCTGTTCTCCAGTAATTCATATTCAATGCCTTGTGGACATCCTACTTGGCCAAGTATCATCCCCAAAAGTCACAACCGTTACCAAGGTGTAGTATCAAACTCAAATAGAAACTCGGGGGCCACTTACCCATATGTAAAGATCTCTGGGGTGGGGAGCAGATATTGACTTAGAAAAACATATATTAATGTTATCCAGTTTTAATATATTTTTATTTGGTTTTTTTCAACATTTCCCAATTACATTTTAATCTAGTTTGGGCCACAGTATTAGGCCTCTTGTTTGACACCTCTGATCTCAGAAATGATTTGATGCTATATCTCTATGAGCAGGGTAGACATTAAGGAATAGTTGTCTCAGCCTCTGAGTTTTTGTTCCTGCTGAAAGGGACTGTTACATAATGGGAGATGGTAATATTTGGAGCAGAATGGAATTGGGGAAAAGAGATAGTTTCCCCCATCCCTCTTCTTGCTCTTGAACAGCAGCAGCCATCTTTATTCATATGTAATGGAGCATAATCTCTTAATATTGTTTCCCTACTCAATTACTCCCTAAATTTCCCATAATTTCCCCATTGCTGTCTTTTTCAAAGCAAAAGTTCCACACCACCAAACTGACTCTCAACTTGTACACAGTCGTGAATTGACAAAAATTCAAAAATATTCATTTCTTCTCACTCTATCAGGGTTCATCATAAATGTGCTTTTTTCTAGTTTACTTTGAGCTGACAGGACAATGTTAAGAAAATGCTCAATAGCTCATGCCACATTTACCATATTCTCTTTTGCATGAGAGTGTTGGGGATGGGGGGGAGGGAAGTTAATGTGTATGATTTTTTTTTGAAGGTGCCATTGCTTGACTCTAAAAAAAAGGGCTTAGTAGAAGAACAAGAGGACTAGTAGGAACCTAATGAAGACCTAGGATCTCCTAGTGACCCTAGTGCATTTACATAGCCTGGTAATCAGATGGTCAATTATATGTTTGTCAAAACACAGTGGGCCAAATTCCAGGCCGCCAGCTTTGGTGGCCCAGCTTCTGCCAACCAAATGTCATCTGGGAACACGCAACACTGGGCACTGTGAAAGAGTTTGAAATAGACCATGCTGAAGCCAACCCACTGCCAGTCTTACAACACCAATATGGCATGCACAGCCGGGCCCCATATTTCTGAGCTTAGGAATTCACTGTACCAGACACATGGGGTCAGATGGGTTTATGTTTTTCTAGGCCAACATTCCCTGCTTTGAATATTGTGACTTGCTCCTCAATAATTTCTAAGGGTTTTTTTTCATGTTACATCTCTGGGGATACCACCCTGGTCATGATGGTTAAGAGAACCTTGTAAGCATCTCTTAAGAGAAAAAATAAATAAATTTGCCCTGACAATATCAGTGATTTTGATAGAGGGATTTCCAACATTCCATAGACTACATTTAAAGGTCTATAGCTTTTAAAATATCAGGAACCACCTTGGCAACTTGCAAAAAGCAGAAGGGCTTTACTTAATTTATAAAATCATTTGCATATACCTGCATAAATAATGCTCCCACCTGTACTTTTATGCATTTAGGTTGAATAAAATAAATTCTGTCATCTTTAAAATGTCCATTGTCATTCCCTGCCCAGGCACCGTTCCTTGTATCCCATGTCTTCAGTTTTATTGTGGCTATAGTTCTAGAACTTTTTCAATCCCTGGACTACTGTAGTGAGACAAAGGGCCCCATAGACTTACCTATTGTGGTACTGCCTCTTCCAACCTCCCCAAATACCAGGCAACAATGAGTTTCATAAACTACAGAAGGTGAGGGGGATGGAGGGTATAGAAAGAAGACATACAGCATCATTGAAATGAAATACAAAGATAAAACAGATCCATATTCCACACAAATATCTGTACATTCACAAATCCATTTTTCTCTCCATTTACTCTATGTAATCCCTATCATTCTTCTCCACACTAACTCAGGAGATATGCTGATCATTATTAGAGAAAGTCATGAAGCCTTTTGACTGTGTTCACTACAAATTAATGCTGTGATCTCTCAATTGGGCTCTGGTGACTGGACAATAATCTTTTAATTCATTTCTTAATGATTCCCTATCACAGTTCCTCAAGTGGTTGTTCTAAACCTTAGCCTTTTTGTCTTCAAGTCTCCAAATCGATACCCTACAACACCCTTTCTTCTCATCAGATAACCACATCTCCTACTGTATAAAGAAGATAAATAGGGGTCACCTGACATGCACTTCCTCAGCTTTCTTCTCCACTCATTGAAACCTATTTTGTCCTTTCCCTCCAGTAAGAGAGAAAGAGGTGGCCCTTTTCCTTGCCAAGCTGAAACCCACTTATGATTTCAATTCACCCTGTTTCCCCTGGAGCCTTGCTCCATCAACCATTTATACTATCTCCCTTTTTTTTGAAAGAGAAAAAACTATGCTTCAATCTGCAGTCTGAGAGTTCATCAGTTCTATATTGGAAGGTGGCTCGCATATGTCATCATAAATCTTTAGAATTGTTGTTGGTCATTGCGCTAATCAGAGTTCCTACATCTTGAAAGCTAATCATCTTTATACTATTGCCATGGTTGTATAAAATGTTCTGGTTTTGCTTACTTCACTTTCATACAAGTCTTCCTGGGTTTGTCAGAAACCATCTTCTTCCTTATTTCTTGAACACACAATAGGATCCCATCATATTCATCATATACTAAAACTTGTTCAGCCATTCCCTAAGTGATGGGCATCCCTTCAGTTTCCAGTTTTTTTGCCACTACAAAAGAGCTGCTATACATATTTCTGTATGAATGTATCCTTTTCCTCTTTCTTTCTCTTTGGAGTTATATAGACTTGATAATAATTTTCTCTCACATTTTAAATTCATCATTCTCTACTGGTTCCATCTCCTCTGCTTACAAATATATTCAAATTCTAATATTGTAAACATATATATGTGTGTATATGTATATATAATTTATTAGTAATATATTAAACATGTAAATATATCACATGTTAAATATATTCCATGTATGTAAACACATATACATTTAGGGTGGTAGAATCAGAGAATGGTTATAGAATTACCTAGATATATAGAAAAACAACTGATTGGATTTGGGGATGAAGAAGAGAGACAAGTTAAATATAAATCCAAGTTTTCAAACTAGAGTACCTGGAAGAATAATGTTGATATTCACAGAGAGAAGGAAGCTGGAAAAAGAAACAGGTTGAGGTGGGATGGAGTTCAATTTGGGACATATATTTGAAGTCAGGAAATGTAGCAAGAACTGAGAATTGGGGGAAAAAAGATTTGCTTAAGTTGTAAATTTAGGAGTCATTTACAATAGTTTTAGAATTTATTCTGAACAGGTTTCTCTATTACAAATTTTAGGGATGCCCTCAAAGAGGAATAAGAACTGATAAAGGAGACCAATAAGGAGAGGTTAGACGTAGGAAGGAGAATCATAATCACACAGGTAGTAATAGAGCTGGAATTTGAACCTTTGACCCAAAGCCAATGTTTTTTCTACAATGCCACTTTGCCTCAAATTCAGGTTGACCAAAGCTTGGAAAAATGAGTCAGTATGAGACTCAGTGGGGAAGAGGGGATGATCATGCCAATGCTAATCACTGGGCATTCTCTTCATAGCATACTTAAACACATGATAACTTAGTTTCTGCTCTCTGCTACCTCTTGCCAAATTATGATCATTTAGGAACATTTTGGCTCTCTACTTTGCATGGCTGATACTAGTGGCATGTCAGCACTGAGCTGAGGCAGGGAATAGAATACAGAGAACAGTCTACAGAGAATTAGCTCTGTTAGACAAGAAAAGAAATTCCTCTACTTTGAGTAGATACTGTGAGGAAGACAAGGATCACAAAGGGTGAGAAGCTGTAGTGAGGTTGTGATGTATACCCACATGTCCTGAGGGACCAGCAGGATTAGCTAAGGGGAGGATCCAGGGATCTTCTCTAGCCTAGCCTGCCCACTACCAACCTGCTAATGTACACTTGATGCAACAGCAAGGACAAACTTTGGGGAATCCTCTTCTTCCTCTGCCCCAACTTCTGTTTCCCAATTTCTTTAAGGCACTAGATTCCCACTTTAGGCTAGATGCTGATCCTGGCCCCTTTCTCTACCTCTGCCCAAAGTAACCCATAGTCTTACTTCTGCTGTGGTCCTAGGACCTATCATTTCTTTATAAACACTCATTAGTTGACTATTAGCCTGTCCATTGGCCTCCAATGTCTTTGGACCTTATAATCTGCCCTGCTGCTTTATCCAAAGGACCACCTGGCCTTACCATTTTTTCCTGATGCTGAACCTATCATATGTTTTGTCTCCCCTAATTATAATGTAAACTCCTTGAGAGAGCAAGGACTGTCTTTTTTTTTCTTCTATGCCCTACCTCTTAGCACAGTGCTTGGCATACAATAAGCATTTAATAAATACTTTCCTGTTTCTTTTTATTGATATTATCGCCATATCTCTTGAGCTTTAAGGCGTAATAACTGCTCTGTTTAGGGCATATAGTTGCATAGTTTTAGAAGTACAAAACACATCTTTGCATCATAATGATTTAATTATGTGTGTATATAATTATATGTAAACATGCCTATGTTTATATATGTATACATATAAACACACACAGATATTCACAGAGATCTATGATCTCATCATTTTCAAAGTTCCCTCTGATAATGCAGGTCTCATGTCTGCCAATCATATATAAATCTTGTCCATGTCCTCCCATACGTTTGTCCCAAATGTTCACCCAGTGTGCTGGAGGCAAGGGTGTGCTGGTAAACATTTACAGCTGGTTCTTTAAGGGAAAAAAAAAAGCACAAAAGGCACACTATATAGCTCTAATTGTATTGTGCCAAAATATATTGATATGTTATATATCATAGGGAAAATGTAATATAACTATTTCAGAAATAAAAATGAGGTTAATAGTTTTTAAGTTTTAAATTTAATCTATATTATTAAAAACTTTTCTTAAGACTAGATAATCAACAAAACAGTAAATCAAACCCTGATTTGTAACATTATCTCAATTTCTAAGGTATAAATGTTTTTTTAATTTTTTTTTACATTTTTAAACCCTTAACTTCTGTATATTGACTCCTAGGTGGAAGAGTGGTAAGGGTGGGCAATGGGGGTCAAGTGACTTGCCCAGGGTCACACAGCTGGGAAGTGTCTGAGGCCGGATTTGAACCCAGGACCTCTCGTCTCTAGGCCTGACTCTTAATCCACTGAGCTACCCAGCTGCCCCTATAAATGTTTATTCTGAAAATGTAATTGTTAGCTCTCCTGAGCTAGTTAAGCCAGCTCTATTATACCCCTAACTGAAAGCCTTCCAATGTTCTCCTGACATTTCAGAGTATCCAGTGGAGGATTCTGACTGACCACCTATCCTCCCTTACCATATTGACCATACTTTTTCTTAATATTATTATTTATTTCATTAATGACATCTTTTTTTCTCATTCTTCTTTAAGATTCTTAATTGGTTACATATTGCAACCTATTCACACCTACCATGTCCCTGACTATTATCTTCATTTATACTTCTTCCGAGACTGTCACATTCCAACTTTCCTATGCTATATAAAATTCCAATTTTTCCTATGCTATATAAAATATCAATATAATTTTGGTGCAATACAATTAAAGCTATCTAAAAGTAGAATTGTTTGCTTTGGATAGTTGGATATTCTCCCTCACAAGAGATCTTCAAGAATAGTCTGGATGATTATTTAAGGATTTTGTAGAGAAGATTCTTGTTCATCAGTTCAGATCACCTTTTGAGGTACCTTCTAATCTTTGAAGGACCTCAGTTCCCTTCTCATGAGAACCTGTCCTACTAGCATCTGCCAAATGAATAGTCCCATATGACACCATAAAACTTTGTACATATCTTCAGTGCAAGAGATTTTACAGCAGAGTAGAATAGATCCTGAAGAAAAAGGGACATTCCTCATTTCCAAATGAACAAGAACAGTCCACTCAAATTTGGATTTGTTCTTAGGACGTTTTAAACTGATAGGGCAGGATATAGTGGCATTTTCATTTGCAGAATGTCTTTCATTCTTTTGTGCTCTCTTTGGTATGCTATACCAGGAGATTAGTTCATTCAAAATTAGATACCAGGCACATCTTGATCCTAGCAGTCAATGAACAACCATATTGTATAGCTGTTTACGGGAAGGAACTACAGAGCACCCTTCACTGAAATTCTCAGCCTTAAGGGGAACTTGAAGCAGTTAATTGATGTTCTCCAGGTAGAATTTGTCCAGAAGGGTGAATAATCCCTATTCCCTATGAAAAATGTATTAGAATATTTAAGTGGTTGTTACAGCCTTAATCTCATCTTTTATTCCAAGGGCAATATTTTCTAACGTCTTTCTAGGCCACCAGTTAAGTATTATTCTAGGATTCTAGGATGTATCTCACTACTGATTCCCAAACCCAGCCCTCCTTGTTAGTGCAATCAGAAACAAAACACAGACTAAAGTGCTTGCAGGGTCAGTTAGTTTGTCAGTTTGGTGCTTATACTTCTCTGGTGTGTTTTCCTCATATGGAAAAAAAAGAATCTTAAAAAAATCAAACCAATGCTTCACTTACATGAAAAGAAAAATGATTGCCTGAGCTCTGCCGTCAGACTCCAGAATCAGTAATTTATTGGGAAGGAAAAAATATATACTGGCAACATTGCCTGATCCATGTCTCTAGGGCAGAATTGATGCTATTCTTCTACCAAATGTAGATAGAGATTTCTGGATGTTCTCATAAATAAAGTGCTAGAGGCCATGTCCTCCACCTTTTCCTCTATTTCCCTGACTCCTGAGTGTATTCCTATACGCTTAATGAAATAGAATATTTTCCAGCAATTTCAGGGAATGTAAAAGGTGCTAGAAAAGTAGAAATGCTGGAATGACAAAATCAACCACAGCCCCTACTTTACAAACTGTGACAGGAGGGCCTTCTATGCTTCTGAAAGATAGCAAACATCAGTATCCTATTGAGTGTTTTCCCAGAGACCTATAGTGAGGGAGAAATCTCCTGACAAATTCATGCTTTCAGTCAGAGAGGTTCATATGGGTAACATTAAAATCTGAGTCATTTGCAAAGAACCAGAGAAAGAATAGGCCCAAGGGCAATCTTCTCGCCACTTTGGGGGAGCAGGGGAGGAAATCATAACCCCACAAAGAGGTCAGGCCAGATAGGAAAATAATGTTGGCCATAAATCCTAGAATACTATCCAACAAAAGAGATGACCAAGTAGGAGGGAAGTTAAAAAACATGAAGATTGTCCTTTAAGTCAGCTAAGAACTATGGTGAATGGTGGGCCTTGCCTTAGTGGAAGGATTGCTGTTTGCCATTTGAGCTATCAAACACCCATGAGGATGCAGTTATGAACCACATCGTTAGTACCACCAATGGTATTGTTATGGACCAAAGCATCCTGCTTAGTGCACCCAATGCTCTGAGTGCTGAGTGCCCCACTTTCTTAATGATGCTCTTGGAAAACTTCTCATTTTATACACCTGCCTCTGGATTATACACCTCATTCAATAAGACCAAGTGGGGACACAGTAATGATGATTAACGTTGAGTGTTAATTAACCCTGTGAGTGTTTCTCGTATTCCATCTCTCCCTTTTCCTTCTTTCCCCAAACCATACAAAATCAAAAAGCAACACATATGTACCATATCTCAGGTCTGGGCATTTTCTTTGATTGTTCTTCAGATCTAATTATTTCTACCTCCTCAGCTCTGCCTACTGCCCTCCCTCACTTCTTTAAGTTTCAACTAAAATCTTGTTTTTTACAAGAAGGTTTTCCTAACTCTCTTAAATATAGTGCTTTTGCTCTGGTAATTATTTCCCATTTATTCTGTACATAGCTTGTTTTGTATATATTTGTTTGCATATTATCTCCTCTATTAGATTATAAATTCCTTAAAGGCATAGAATGTCTTTTGCATCTTTTTGTATCCAATGGGCTTAGCACAGTGCCTGGCATATAGTATTGTTTGATTGACATATATATATGTATATATATATTGTGTGTGCATTACATATATTTTATATATATATATATATATATATATATAACTACTACCTCCCAACTGGAGAGCTTCCAGCAAGCATTGTTTTATTTAGGGACTAGGGAAGTATTTGGTAAAGACTTAATATCTATAGTTCTGAGAGGGGAAAAAAAAAAAAGAAGGAAGGTTTTTCTTCTCTAGGCTCTCCTTTTATCTCTATTCTTTCTGATGTCTCTATTTTTTCCCCTCCCTCCTCCTAATGCAGTGTCCTTGAATACAAATCAGACATACTTACCCTGACCCCAGGGATTCATTTCCTCATAACCAGTTGCAG
This sequence comes from Gracilinanus agilis, assembly GCF_016433145.1. Lineage (NCBI taxonomy): Eukaryota > Metazoa > Chordata > Mammalia > Didelphimorphia > Didelphidae > Gracilinanus > Gracilinanus agilis. The sequence goes on from NC_058132.1 coordinate 352,768,117, forward strand.
TGGGCCAACTTGCATACCATTTTTGAGTAGGCTAAACTGGGTTATACCTTCAAGTCTTCCTTAAAGATTTCTAGACTTTTCTGGCATGTGAAAAAAACTGCCTCTCATTTAAAACCAACTCTAACTCTAATTAAAGCCATTTGGGGGGCGGGGGGGGGACAAAGAGCAGGTGTTCCATGTAACACATGGAGTAAAAATCACAGCCAAATTCTATGCTGTGCCCATTAAGTTATGCCTTTACAAATAAGAAAGGATCTAGGGAAAAATGGATCACTATTATATGTGTGAATATATATAATATATAGAAAGTCTATATACTATATAAAATATACATAATCTGTATAATATATGTGTGTGTATATATATATATATACACATATACATATATAGAGAGAGAGAAAGAGAGAGACAGAGACAGAGCACAGCAAGCAAGTTAAAGAAGAGGGAGTCACAAGTATGGTTAGTTTTAAGGTTGAAAATAGCATCAGAGCAAGGGGCCATCCTTAGAATATTGCTAATAGTCAATAAATTTTTATCGAGCACCTACTATGTGCAAGGTTCTATGCTAAATGCTAGAGATGTGGAATGTGTGGAATAAGAAAGATATACTCAAGGTGCTTACAGGAATAAAGGAGTTTATAATCCAATGGAATTTCACTTCTCCCCAGAACTACCTGAATGAGGATTGATCAAAGGAAAAAAGAGAAACAGAAAGAGACAAACTGTTGCATGACCCAAGAAAAATCTGATCATTGATTGGATGGGTTCCTTCCTTCCTTCATTAAATACCTATCAAGTATATATAACTAGGTATTACTTATTAGTCCATTAATTCATTTCTTTTAAAAAATTTTAAACTAGTATTTATTTTAACTTTTTTTTTAATATTTTCAGTTCTAAATTCTCTTCATCCCTCCAACCCCACTTATTGAAAAGGCAAGCCATATGTATCTATTATACCTGTAAAGTCACACAAAACATATTTCCATATGAAGTATATTGTTTTTTAAAAAAGCAAGAAAACTAAAGGGGGAAAAGTATGCTTCAATCTACCCTAAGAATTCATCAGTTCTCTCTTTGGAGATGAATAGTATTTTTCATCCAATCCTTTGGAATTATTTTGGTTCATCATACTAATTAGAGTGACTAAGCCTTTTTACATTTAATCATTGTTACGATATTGCTATTACTGTGTATAATGTTCTCCTGGTTCTGCTCAATTCACTTTGCATTAGTTCATCTGTCTTTCCATGATTTTCTTAAACAGTACCCCTTGTTATTACTTAAAGCACAAGACTAGCATGACCAATTTGACCAGAATATAGTATCACAGATCTACAGCTAGAAGTCTTCAAAGTGCACTTAGACCAACCCCTTTTTATAGATGAGTCCACTGAGACTCAGTGACTTGCCCATGAACAGAGGTGAAATTTAAATCAAATTTCTCTGATTTCAGTATCATCATGTTTCTGTTGTTCAGGCATCCTCCCATCATCCATATAAGGTTATGTGAAGAAGAAGAGTGAAAAATAAGAGTGAGAGCATAAATTGAGCCTAGCTGTCCATACTAGTTTGGATTTTATTCTGTAGATAATGAAATTCTGTGGAAGCAATGGGAGTGAGATGGTTAGGTATATCAGTCACCTCTTTTCAGCAAATGAGCTGAAAGATGGAACTGTTCCTTGGACTGGAAACAGGAACTTAATAGGTGACTCAATGTAGGCAATGCAATGCAAGAAGCTTTAATAAGTGCTTAATTACTTGTCAGCCATTTAGTATTGATTAAACACCTGCTATGTGCTGGACACTCTGATAAGTGCAGGGAATACAAATATAAGAGGAAAAAAAAAGACAGGTCTTCCCTTCAGGAAGCTTACGTTCTGAGGAGATTAGAATATTCTAGGACAATGAAGCCTTATGTGTTGAGGGAAGTGTTAGGATGAACTCACAGCTGAGGCATGGTATCAAAGTCAGGAAAATCAGAAGCAAAGCCAGGAGGAAAAAGAAAGCCAAGATTTTGAAACATGAAGAGAGTGTTGAAATAGGGGGAAAGAAGCAAGAGCTAGATATCTCATCAGCTCTACTTAAAGTCTAACTAAACTTTAGTTAAGTAATGATCAGAAAATTTTACTCTGAAAATGTGTCGTGTGTGTGTGTGTGGGGGGGATTTTTTTTAGGGGAAGGAAATATTTTCTTCAAATATTTAGTAAAACTTACCTTTAAAAAAATTAATTGTAGCTTAGTAAAGAGGAAAAGACAAGTCACGGTAAAGATATGGATGAGTCCAATGACCTACAGTAACATAAAGCCAACCAGCCCCAGGACCTGGGAAAAGTCAGTAGAAGCAGATCAGATAGTGACTGAGAACAATATCGTATCACTTCTCAGTTTAAAAAGTGCTTTTATTACAGTGCCCAGTGAGGTAGGTAGGCAAGTATTATTATTATTATCCTCATTTGGCAGCTTAGAAACTGAGGCTCAGAGGCTCAAAGGGACTTATTGACTTGCCTCCAATCTCACAGCCAGTAATAGAACTAAGATTTGGACCTGGGTCTTGTGACTAAGTCCCACTGTTCTTTTCACTAAACCATTAGGTAGGTTAAGCAGAAGGGGAAAAGGTAGGTCAACTGTACATCTTATCTTTTTTTTTCCCCTCTTTTCCCACTTGGGCTAGCTTTCACAACTGAACTGGTCCTATCTTCCATTTCTTTTCTCAGTAATAAATATTTGAAAACTCACAGATAGGACTCTCAATGTTGTTAGACTATTATTCCTGAAGTGGGTTTAGCCATGCCTGGTCTGGAATTATAGGCCCTTTAAGCATACATGCATACACACACACACACACAAAATTTATAAACGTAAGTAAAAGGGAAGAAGATAGGGTCAGTCAGGGTAGTTTGCTTAATAGATGTGTTACAAATCTGCTTATAATAGGGCCCTCTGTGTTCCAGTAGAAATATTTCTGGAGTTCTCCAGGCACCCACAACATTTGCAGGGTGTACATTTAATATGTTTTAGCTTTACTGCCTGAAGATAGAATCAGGGACATCTACCTGCACATGAGAGTGCTTCGGCGCTTGCATTTGCAGAACCTTAATGTATGTATCAGTAATGAAAATCTTAATTAAGAAAGCTGCATCATTGTCCATGAACACTCGTTTTTTCCCCCTGCAAAGCCCTTTGTGTATTGCAGCATATACCTGGTCCAGACAGACAGGGCCCTGGAAGAGCTTGTCTGGCAGATCTTTTCCCGATTATTAACAGCTAGCGAATGACAAAGTCTCGCTCTCCTTTTGTCTTGATGCAGGGCTCAGAACAGCAGAGCACACAATGTACTGTAGGGTTTGTTTGTGTGTGTGGCGTGTTTTTTTTTTTAACTTGCTTTTATTACACTGGTGAGTTTAAAAATCCGACAGTGTTGATCAAAACTAATTTAGGTAACTTAGAGTTGCCAAAACATAAGCAGATGCATATTTACACATACACTCTCAGAGAAATGTAATTTTCCATATAGAAACAATGAACAAACATAGGAGGGCCCAATTTTTATCAGCCCACCTGTGTTTATAGTATTCTCCCCCCAAAAACACTTGAGGGTATGTAGTCTCCCCTCTTTGTGTGTTCTAAATAATGACTTTTGCACAAGTGCCAATTTGAGCATGGTGTTTTGTCATTTGTGTAGAGAATGATCTGCTTTGGATCACAGAATGACTTTATGCAAACAACTAAATGTACCCATAAAAATTGGGGGACTAATTAAAGGCTTTTGAAAATTTGGCCCTTGTTTTGTTTTACTTCCTCCCCCACTTGTAATATTAAGAAATTGTGTTCAACATACAAAAGTTGTCTATTGCAAACCTGCCTACTCCCCAAAACCCAAGCCTTCTCACACTTATCATTCCATGATCCTAAATAGGGCATCACCTGGATAGTGAACACAATGACCCTAAAGGATTGTCAACATACATATATAACTCTGTACCATACTTAATATAATAGAGCATTAAGTCTCTATGAGACAGTTACTCATATTCTGGAGGGAACACATAAATTAATTCAAGCTCTTATTGGCATTATAACATTTACTAGAAGACATGGGCAGTACACACTGGGGGAGTGGGGTGGGAAAGTATGCATTGGGCCCTGTCTACTGGTAAATGCACAGAGTTCTCTGAATTGAATGTATGTTGTACTGTCTGAAAGCAAGCTTCCATGCTGCCTCTGATCAAAAGCAGAAGGCAGGTTTTATTTATCAGCTTTGGTGTCAGAAGATCAGATATTGTAAGGACATTAGTTCCTTTGTTTGTGCAACACCCTTATGAGCTAAGTAAGGGTCTGTTCCCCTACCACCTGTGCCAGCAGGAAAACTATATCTTGCTTCTCTTTATCATTAAGCTTTTTGTGGAGCCAGTGTTGTTACGGGTACCTTCTTTTTGAAAAGCCTGGCTGTTCTAAAAAAAACTCAATTGTACAAATGACTTTTTTTAACTCCAGGAATAATATGAAAAATAAATTGAGGGCAACTGGGTAGCTCAGTGGAGTGAGAGTCAGGCCTAGAGACAGGAGGTCCTAGGTTCAAACCTGACCTCAGCCACTTCCCAGCTGTGTGACCCTGGGCAAGTCACTTGACCCCCATTGTCCACCCTTACCAATCTTCCACCTATGAGACAATACACCGAAGTACAAGGGTTTTTAAAAAATAAATAAATAAATTGAAAGAGAGTTGGCAGTATTTATCCAAAACAGAAGAGACTGGTAAGGGGTATAGTCAGAGTCTTTGGGTTGGTGTAAGGGAGGTTGAGGTGGGGGGGGGGGGACTGTTGCCTTAATCTAGAGACTAAATTTCCTGAAAGATATCCCATTTTAAAAAACATCAGGTTCCCCTCTGTCCTGATGTCTAAGACAATAGTGAAGTCCGTGATCTGGATTCTGTAGAACTGTACCTGGCCCAATGTCATATGCAACCTTTAAACACACACACACACATACACACACACACACACACACAAACTCACACCCACCCACACACTTTATGTGGTTTTTGTTATTATGGACATTGAATTTATTATTTTTTTATCATGGAAGCTCTGACTCTAATGCTAGAAAGCCTTCAATCACTAACAGTAGCTAGTGGCCAATTAGCTTTGAGGTTTTGTTCTCCTTTTTTTCCTTAAATAATTGGTGAAGATCAAACACTTTAAAAGATTCCTAATTCTTGCCTAAATTCTTGCCTAAAAATTCTTGTCTAAAAAAATTTTAAAGACTTTTTCTTTGATATTTGATAGGCTTCAAGATAAGTTTCTTGAATTTACTTATTTCCTCCAAAGTCCTCTATTTTCAGGGATGCCCTATAGTTAGCTCAAACCAACTCCCAAGAGGCGATTGTTAAATTTTCAATGTGAAACCTAAAAATTTGGAAATCTACAAATGCTACAAATGAGCGCTGGGTTTGTAATATTTTGTTGATATTACAGACTTAAGAAAATGATGGAAAAAATCTTAATAATGCAGATTAAATTTTAAAGTGTCAGGGATAATCCCATTCTCCCCACCAGGTTGTTAAACATTTTCTGACACACAAACGCTGCTTTTCTCTCTGTCTTCTCTCTCTGTCTCTCTGTCTCTCTCTCTGTCTCTCTCTGTCTCTCTCTCTTTCACGCACACATACATACATACACACACACACACACACACACACACACACACACACACACACACACAAACACACACACTTCTTGACTATACTTACTTAGGACCTTATCAGGGAAGAGGGAAGAGATGTGTTTGTGCTTTTTGAGGAGAAAGAAGGCTAAGGTTTCTTCACAAATGACTTCCTCTCTTTAGATGTAAACTTACTTTAGCTATTTTGCCCCTGGGTCAATCAACCCAGCACCCACTGCTCAGTTTCACATGGAGCTCTGCTCCAGAATCACCTGACTTCTGATCTCCAGCCATTCAAGCCATATTTTCCTATAAAATATGCAAACAAATAGAGCAATTGTTGGAACTTAAGAAGCCTTGAGTCTGGAATGTTAGACAGATGAAGGTAATTTCTTATTCCCCTTTCTTGATGAAGGAAACATAGGCCATTTGCTTAAAACTGAAGGATGATCAGGCTCATTTTTAAAATGGATAGGTCTGTTTTAGTGGTACTCAGATGTTGCTTCTCTGACTGTATCAGTCATGTGCCTTTCTCACTTATGTGCCAGATAGAATGGATTGTACCAACTGCAGCAGAGCAGATAAACTGAAAAGTCAAGAAGCTTTAGAATTGCCACAGAAGTTCTGCTAAACAGGAGCAAAAAGTACTAAGAGCTTGCTGTGAGGGTGTTCTTCAGACCAAATCTGGCCAGTTTTCTCTTTCACATAGAAATGAACTTGTCACTGGGGATGGAGCAAGCCAAAGGCATGAACCCCAAACCTTCATAAAATTATATTTGTTTGAGTGCATAAGACCTTCAGAAAAGAAATGGGCAGAGTTCAGTTCTTTTTAAAGCATACAACTTCCTTATTTCAAACCAAATACCCTCAAATATGGCAACAGCATTAGTCTATATGCAAGACTTTGTACATGACAAAGTTTACGTTTTGAAACAAACATGTTTTTGAGTTTTATCCAGATACAAAAAAAGCATCTGAAAAATTTAACAGCTGAAAAACACTTTCTCCTTGCTGGGAAAACTCAAACCTTGCTTAACGGGGCTTTATGCAAGTTAGAGGGGGGGAAAATCACTTCTGTGCTGAGAACTACTATGAGAAATCTCAGCATGAAAGGTTGTTGGGATTTTTTTTCCTTTGGAGAGCTGCAACTGATCATTGGTTTTATAGAATGATGCCACAATCTGCTCATGCTTTGGAGTGAGTAAGTATGATCTGGTTTCAAAGGAAAATCCAATAAATATTGAGGGGAAATGACACAATCTCCTTAAATTATGGTACAGCTTCTGAAAGTTAAGGACTCCATTGTGTCATCATGATATGGTAGCCTTTGGAACCTCTGACAGTCATTCAGTAACTGAAACACCCAACAGTATTTCTTTTATTATCATCTCTGTCTTCCTTTGCTTAGAATATCTCACGAGGGAAGTATTGCTCCTTTATGTTGTCATGGACCTTGTTTCCTACTTCTTCCAGGGCTTCAGTAAATGGTCTGTTACCTGCCACTGTGACCCGCATACGTTTGCCGTGCAATTGTTGAAATCAAAACAAATTATGTGACCGTATTTCCAGAAAACTGAAATGTTTTCAAGATGGCAGGGTATTAGAAACACAAATAGACACGTCCATGTAATTGTATGTTTATACCGGACACATATGTTCAGGCAACAGAAAAGAAAAAGCTAGAGGATACAAATATGGAAATACAGCCTGTTTGAACATGTACCGCTCATACACCCAGCAGTGTACATATGCAGAAGTGACTTTATAAACATACACAGACATACACATTTCTTTTGTATTCTCCTGGGGCATGAATTAATCTTACAGTAACATACCGGCTACTTTTGGAGCATATGGTTTTGGTAATGGAAGCCCAAATAGGAACATGGTGGGGTGACTAGATGGAAGAAGGAAGAGACAGCAGGAACATGCTACCATTATTTCATTGGAGAATTTGATGAAGAGAAACCCTTCCTTGAAGAAAGACTTGTATCTTTCAAGACCTACTCAGGAAATTTTTTCAGCACCTTCTGTGCTCCAAATTGAGGCAGTTTGCATCATGTTTCAGTATAACTGAGTAACAGGCTGGCAAATTCCCTGCTTTTCTATTCACTGACATCCAAAATAGAACTCACAAAAACTCCTTCCTCCACCCCCATCCCTCCCCCCCAAAAAACACCCCACTGTGGCCCCCCAGGGAGGAACAGACCAAAAAAATCAGTAAATAGAGCCAGCCCTTGAAAGACGAATTCCCAGCTGTAACTGTAGCACTTTGCTCCGTACTGTGAGCCTGCTAGAGCTGGCACATTTTTAATAATACAGATGCATAAATGCAGCCGTCTAGAAGTGGAATTGTTGCAACATCCCCTTTTCTATGCTTTGCCTCCCTGGTGTCTACAGTATGTCTTACAGGGTTGGCCTGCTCATGCACAGAATGAAAGAATTGATTTACCACCCTTCTCTTCTAGTCTTATTGCGACCTTGTATTATTATGTAGCCCCACAATATTTGCACGAGGTCATTTTTACCAGACTTTCTTGTCACTGTTCAAAATTTACCAACTTCTCTGTTTCCATATGTCTCACACATACACACACTTAGATATACACACATATATGCATACACATTCATAAATACTAGGTATCTCAAAGTAAAAAGTTATGAGTATATTTTGCTGTAGATTTCTCTAAAGAGTGATTTCATTTGTTGATATTGGGTTCTCTTAAGGTGAACATAAAAGTTTATCAACCTAACAGCTAAACATTGGTCAAAGCCAGGCTGGATATTAACCTTTATGGACAATGAAAAATGCTTCTTAAAAGGGCACCTTCTCTTTTTGAGTACTCTCTTTTTGCTTCTAAAATTATTTCCCAGAATCAGATTTAATAAATGAATAATACTGACCTTGATTGTGTGACATACAGGGGGGGAAAATTTTAATTAAGGTCAGGTGAATCTGACAGACTAGAGGCAAAGGGTTAGTATCCTCAAAGCCATCCATAAACTTGGTATAGAGATCAAACCTATTGAAAGAAAAAGGCAATTAAGCTGTAATGTTTCAAAATGAAGTCTTGGCCTTTGTTAAGATAAGCAGTCTCTAAATTTAAACTTTCCCTGACTGTTTTTGTTGTTTTAAGAAGTAGAGTAGAAATCGATTAAATGTGCCTATGAACAGACCTAATTTGTTTTAGCAGCTTCTATTTCTTCTAATAGTTTGTGTCCCCCTCCTCATTTCTATAAACTCCTCCTCCTTACTCTACATCCAGGCATCCAGGCCCATCAGGTATTGTAGAATTTTCTAATCACTTATAGCAGCAAAGGGACTCAGTGACTAGAATGCTGGACTTGAAGTCTGGAAGTCCGAAGTTCAAATTCATCCTAATATGTTTACTGTGTGACCTTAAGCAAGTAATTTAACTTCTCCCAGCTAGCTGGTAGCAACATTATAGTGATCTTAGAACACTTTGTAATATACCGATGTGCTCATTTTAGTCTAATTTGTATTCTCTTTGTCTGTTTACCATACTTTATCTCTAGCTATTAGATTATAAGCTTTTTTTTTTAATTTGGGGACATTTATTTCTATATCTTCCCAACACAGTATTGCAAATGCTGAATGAATGTTTGGGAAGGGGAAAGGAAAAGGAGAAAGGGAGGGAGGAAGGGAGGGAGAAAAGGGAAGGGAAGGGAAAGGGAAAGGAAAAAGAAAAGGAATAGGGCCTAGTATCTACTCCTTGATAAAACTAATCCGATAAATTAATTTGTACTAGAGGTGTTAATGGGTGATAATAACATAATAGTAAGTTCACATGTATATCATATATAATGCCTCACTGGCTAGTTGTGAGGAAAAGCTTCCAAAGCACTTTAAAAATATGAGCTATTATTATTATTATTGATCTTTTGATATAATATATTTATATAAATTTTATTCATAATAATAGTTCATAATAATAGCCCACATTTTAATACCACTTTTACAGATTGCTTTTTTCATGACAAATCTATGTATAAACTCTGACATATTTGATAATAAAGTCACATTATTTTATAATCATATTGCAGCTATGGGTGTGCATATGTTTGCATGTGTAAATGAAAAGAAGGAATGTGAGAGGTAGGTAGAGAATGTTCTCGTTTATTCAATGTTTTTAGAGAATTTAGTGTTCCACATAAGTAAACTTTTTAGATAACTGAAGTTTATCTCTTCAAGTGCCAACAATTTCTTTACTTTAGGAACTATATCTAAAATATATTAGTGATTCAGTCAGTCAACAAGCATTATTAAGTGCCTACTATGTACCAGACCCTAGGAAAAATGAATAACGAGCAACAACTTAATCTCTACTCTCTAGAAGGTCGCATCCTAATGGAGGAGAGAACTTGTAAAGTATGTACAAAATAGATCAATGCAGGACAAAATGGAGCTAAATTGCAGAAAGAAGTCCTAAAAAAGGACTGAGGAAATTTTCTTGCAGAAAGTAGTTCAAACCAGGAGGTGGAAATGTGGAGGGAAAGACTTTCTCCTGCCTTCTCAAATAAAGAATATCTAACATTTATCTGTTTATTGATGATTCAAGGTAAAAATCTGTAGCCGTTTTTTATTGTATTTTGTTATAATATTGTGATGCTTGTAAGGCCTCTGGAGATATATAGAACAATTTGTCCCTGCATTAAATAGGCCCAGAATCCTGTGCTGTCTGAATTCTTACCATTTTCCTTTTACGATTTTTCTGTCTCTCTTAACACCGATGCATTGGTTATCATTTTGTAGTTGAAAAAAATACATTTTATTGATTTCTTTTGTCATTACATCTCAGTCATTGAACCTTCCTTTATGAAAAGAAAGACAATTTTTTAAAAATACCTGATTCAATGATTGTACTCAACAATGTATATCGGATTCTTCCCTGCTAATCCCCTGCCTCTTTGCCAAGAGAGAGGAACAGAGTTTCATTTTGTCATTTTTTTCAATTACATAAAGTTCCTCCTAATGATCTCTTTGGTTTCAGTTGTTGTAATGATTATAAATATTGTTCTTTTGGCTCTGATTATTTCATCCTGCATCAGTTCATATGTACCTTCTCATGTTTTTCAGAATTCCTCATAATGATCAATCATTATTGTGCTTTATATTCTATCACTCATGAGTAATTTTTTTTAGCCATTTCTCAATTGATGAGCCCTTCTTTTGCTTACTAATCCTTTTTTTTTACCACCAAAGAAAACCTCCATGAATGTGTTAGTATATATTAGATTTTGGTTTTGTTTTTGACCTCCCTAGAATAGAGGGTATAAATGATTTAGTGATTTTCTTGCACTATTCCATGTTGACATACGAGATAGTTCGACCAATTCACAACTGCCAGTATGTTGCATTCACCTATCATTTCTTGTTGCTGGCATACTTATCCCTAACAGCTTCCTCTGAGGTATCACTTCTACATAACAGAGAACAAAAACCCAAGCTTGTTAGAACTGAGTATAAACAAAAAGTAAATGTCCTCTGAATAAGAGCTGGAGAGATTCTACCATCAATAAAGTGTATTGACTTTATGAGGTCTAAACAAGTGGCTTAGAAGTCAGTTATTTTTCCTCTTGGCTCTTGACTGTATCCTGTTTGCTTGCTGTATGATCTCCAAATAATGAATGTGTTAGTGCAGATCAGGAGCAGTTAGGTGGCATAGTAGATAGAGTACTGGGACTAAGCCTAGAGTCAGGAAGGCCTGAGTTCAAATGTGGGCTCAAACACATATAGGTTACGTGACCCCAAGCAAGTCACTTCGCCCTGTTTGCCTCAGTTTCCCTATCTGTAAAATGATCTAGAGAAGGAAATGGCCAACCACTTCAGTATCTTTGCCAAGAAAACCCCAAGAGTCAAACATGCCTGAAATGACTCAATAATAATATTCTAGATCAATAGCAGGAAAGGACCTCAGAGTTCATAAAATCCAGGTTACCAAATGAGGAAACTGAGGTCAATAAGTGTTACTATCACACAGGTTGTAAGCAATAATCACAGAATCAGAACTTGGGTCCTCTGACCCCAACATCAACCAGGGCTTTTTTCCATTGACCCAAACTGCCTCTTGGGCATTCAAAAGTTGTGATTTTCAGATACTGAAAGGAATTGTTTGGTGTGGTGGTTCCTAAGGAGTGTCTCTTCTTGTGTGTAGTTGTAGTTTTTTTTTTTTTTTTCTTGAGCCTAAAAGAGAGAGAGAGAGAGAGAGAGAGAGAGAGAGAGAGAGAGAGAGAGAGAGAGAGAGAGAGAGAGAAAATAAATCCAAAGTACAAATGAGTGTTGAATTAATAGTTCATCTGAAACCAAATATTCCCCTTACCCTATCTTAGGAGAAAAACAAGATTTATTTTTTGGGATCTTCTTAATTTAAAGTTTATTTAAAAAGCACTGTTTTTTAGAAGTCTCCACTGGTGCTATAAAATGTGAAAGATAATATGTGCCCTCTGTGTGTGCATGTGTGTGTTTTGAGAGCTATAGACTAAGGAAGAAGCAGAGCCAGGAAAAGGAGAGAGATTAATGCATGCACTGTGTTTAAAGGTCCTCTATACCTTAACTAAGGAAATTGGGAATCTCCAAATATGCAGGGAAACTAGCTATGTCTAGGCATTAAAGTCAATTTCCAGAATCCAGTTGCATAGTGGTTGTTGCTCCAAGTGCCACCTCACAAGTTGTGCCTCCTGGTTAGTATATATAAGCATTTCAGAAATGCCTCTAAACAGACTTGGTATTGGACTAGAATGGAATAAAAGAGTCTATTGAGATGCCTGTGGGGACAGGTGAGGCTCCCTTTAAGACTGTTCCCTAACAGGCCCTCTCTTTTGTTCCCTTTTCATCATACATTGTATAATTTAGTTTAAATATTATTTAAATAATTTAATTTAATAATATTATTTATTTAAATATAATTTGTATAAAATACATTTTCAGTACATTTATTATTGAAAAAAAATGATACTTTACATCAGATCTCAGCATTTGCAATGGAAGTACTCTTAGAAGTCCTAGAAGTTTGAAAAAGCCTGAGAACACAGCTTGGTGCCATACACATACTAAAAACTAAGAAGAAGAAAATACATGATCTCTGCACCTGTCTCTTCATCCCCAGCCTCTTTTTGGCCTCTTTCTTCTTTTCTTACCTTTTCCTCCTCCCAGGAGAAGGTGGGATTATTAACTAGCGAAATCGCAGGATCTTGGAAAGGCTGGACTGAACGGGAGAAGACAGCTGAATTCAAAAAAGCTAAGATTTGCAGTTTTCTAAATCACTGCAATTATTTTGTTCATACAGCCAATAAAAATTATTGCAGTCCTACTGTGTACAAGGCCAGGAGAGTAATTCTGAAATCAATAAACAATGACAGTCGTCAGTGACATGCTAGCTACCATGAAAACCATAGACAAGACAGAAGAGTAGACAAAATTTGCCTCTCTCCACATTTATGAACCCATTTCTTTTCTCTCCCCTCTTTTTCCTGACTGCTCCCCTTGGTGACTCACACCCCCTCCAAACACATCTCGCCTTCTGCTTTAAAATTCCCTCTGCCCCCAGTTAAAATTCATCCATTTCCTTGAGTACTCTGCTAATTGTTGATCTGAATACCTGATTAAAGTAATTTTTATACAAAGGTGTGAATGAGGCTTAAGTCCCACAGGGGCATTTGAATTTTAAAAGAAAAGCTTATTAACCCAAGTGATTATCTAATTGTAGAAAGGGGGCGGGTAGGAGATATTTTTGATAAGCAGGCTGATTCTGTTGGAAAAAAAATAAAAGGCTGGAGTTGAAATCTGTAGAATTGGAGGAAGTCCATCAAGTGTGTAGTCAGACAGGAAATAAAATACATGGAGTTAACATTCAACCCAGCACTATCCACCTCCACAGTCTTTTCTCTGCCTCACCCCTAGCCCCTACACTCTCCAATCCTTAATAACCTTTTTAAAGTGGCCCTGTACCCTACAGAGCTCAGTTACATGAAGAGTACTTGATGGAGAAAGAGTTGACATAGTGAACTCAAAAATTACAAATCTACAAATACAAACTTTTCTATAAACACTTTAAATTCCTTAACCAACAAGCATTTACTGAAAGATTTGTACCAGGTATTGCCTCAAAATGCCCCATAGAATAGTTTCTTATTGTCAATTGGGTTAACTGTTCTAGAAACTGAGGAAAACAGCAGTTAGGTAGGGCTACCCAAGAGCATAAAATAAAAACACTGGTAAAACTGTTGTTCAGCCATTTTCAGTCATGTCCGACTCTGAGTCTTCATGACAGCATTTGGGGTTTTCTTAGCAAAGATAGTGGAGTGGTTTCTCAGTTTCTTCTTCATCTTATTTTACAGATGAGGAAACTGAGGCAAACAGGGTTATGTGAATTGCCTATGGTTCCCTAGCTAGTAAGTGTATAAGGCTAGAACTGAGAAAAGATGAGTCTTAGTGATTCCAAGCTTAGTCCTCTTTGCACCACCTTTCTGCCTCCAAAACTAAACCTAGGCCAAAGCTAAATCCATTTGCTGAACTTGTCTCTCACTTTCTACCTAGCACCATGAATGAACTAGACAGCCCTTTCTGTTACTCTGCAAATTTGAAATCTAGACTATGTGTAGGAAATTCTTTAAATCGAAGATAGGTGAACTGTAAAATTGGTAGGTGATTTGGGGTATATCTGAAATTCTCTCTCCCAAAATTAGGGAAAAAAAACTAGAAGAGGAAAACACATCACAAAGGGAAATACAGTACTGCCTTGAAAACCTAGATCCAAGTTACTCTCCAAAGTGAAGGGAGAACAGAAATAAACCTTCTTAAATTCTAAAATATAAACCCTTTATTTAAAAAAAAATAGCTTTTTTTTAATAAACCTAGAAAATGAGACCATAATGGGCAGCTCAGTGGTACCAGATCTAGGGATGGGAGGGTTTGTGTTCAAATGTGACCTCAAATACTTCTTGGCTGTGTGACCCTGGGCAAGTTATTTTACCCTATTTGCCTAGTCCTTGAAGTAGTCTGAGTAATGAAGTAGATTAGAGAATAAAGTAGATTTGAAGTAGATACCGTAGATTAATCCATTCCTGCATTTTTTAGGAAACTGACTTGGTCCCTCCAGGTCAGGGATTTATGCAGGTGATAGGCTAGAAACCAATTAACCTATGGCTGAGAAAAATGCCAGGAAACAAAGGAACATCAGGATAAATAAATATGTCAGGACAGAATGCAAAGTAACATATAGCTAACTATGGATAAGTGATTAAGTGTATGTGAAAATAAATAACCTCTGAGTGAACTCAGTGCTGTACACTTATCACTGATCACACACACACACACACACACACACACACACACACACACACACACACCTGTGTTTGTGATAAGGCTTGCTCTGGTTTGACAAATAAGAACCTATATGGGAAAGGAAATAGCCTTGTATCTTGTAATCTATATAAACTGTCTTGTAATTTCAGTCCGGGGCAGCTTCCACTAGGGAAGTCTGTCCCAGCTGGTAGACTCATTATTAATCAATAGATCAATATATAATGGTTCCAATAATTGAACATCTTGGTGTTTGGACTCGCTTTATGAAGTGTTCCACTTCATCTTTACCTCTCTTCTGCTTTGGTATTGATACTCAGCATTGATTCCAGAACAAAAGGTAAAGGAAAGGATGAGAGGAAAGAAGGGGAAAAGGGAGAAAGGGAAGGAGGGAGAAAGAAAGGAAGGGAGAGAGGGAAAAGAGAAGGAGACCATAGAGATTTCTATATTCCATTTCTAACAGACTTGTTAAATTAGTGTATCCAAAGGTCCAGGTAGATCCACAATGTAAAACCCTTTGTTCTCATTGGTGTGTGATGCTTTCCCTAAAAAAGAAATTGGATAATTTTGATTTCTAATGTAATTTTCTTATGACAAGGATAGAAATAAATGCCTTTTGTTAAGGAGTTAGAGGGCTATCTTTCATGGTGTCAAAAAAAGTTTGCACCTTAAATTTCATGGACAAATAGGGATGCACTTAGTGAAACCACACAGGTAAAAGGCTTAAGTACTTAATTTTCAAGCAGATAAAAAGACAACTGAGAACAGAGCTCACCTGTACTAATCTTATACATATTAGTCAAGGACAGAAGATGGGCTTTGCTCAGTTTTTTGTTGTGTTGTTTTTAACAACTCAGTTTCAAATATATTGTTAATTTATAGTGCATAAAATGAAGAATTTTTAAAAGTGAAACTCAAGTCTCAAGCCACCGAGTTTCTAAATTATGATATTTCCAATGACAAATGAAATAACATGGTCTCCAAGCAGTTGGTGAACCAGGAAAATTTGAACATGATGATGGGGAGGAGGGGACACACTTATAACTAGTGTTATAATTAAGGGTCTGTTGATTCTTCAGTTTAAATGCCATTGTTGAAAGATTTTTAACTCAGATGTCAAAGTCTGTGGCCAGCCAAAATTTGGCACACTAGAACTTAGCCCGGAGAAACATTGTGTTCTACAAATTTAAAAACCAAAACCTGTTAAGAACAGAAATGTTGGGATTGGGTTGATTCCTCATGAATCAGAACCAGAATGTCACCAGATAAAAATCTCCTCTTTGTAAAGGGTAGCAAGTAATGCAGGTAGATGGTAAAGGGCACTGTTTATTTATGTGAAGAATTAAGAGGAAATTATTATTTAACTCCTTGGATAAGTGGTTATATTTATAAAGCATTTTTCCTTTGCAGTCTCAAAGAATTTTAAATATCTCTGCTAATTAATACTTCAGATATTCACATGACATAAATGAAGAAGAGTTATCAGCACTATTTCCAGATTTGAAAATTAAGGCACATATTCTCCTACTTGGACCAGAAGAGAGTCTCAAATCTCTATCCAGAGTTGTAGACATTAGATGGAAATGAGGATTAAGTTCACTAGTACCATCTTTGAGGATCTGATATTTTCTAGTGGAAAGAGCTCAAGGGACTTGAGTTTGAATGCTAAATCTGCTGCTAAGTAGGTATGTGACCTTGATCAAGTCTCTTTTCCTTTTGGGACCTCAATTTCTTCATAAGAAAAATGAGAGAGTTGAGCTAGATGATTTCTAAGGTCATATCCATCTCTGACATTCTATAATTCAAGAGAGCTTTTTTTTTAAGGTACCTCTTCCATAATTAATTCATTGTTCCATTGTGTATCCAACTTTGGTAACACTTCCCTATTGCTCATTGTAAATTAAATGCACTGAGTTCTACTTTCTTACCATTTCAAGAAAGACCAATTTGCTGATGGACCTTTTTCTATTCTGCTTTTATTAATATCAATAGAACTAAAAACATCTCTTTATTTGAACTCATGTCCATTTTATCCAAATTAAGGTGTTTTATTACCTGGTTATATGTTAACGTAGCCAACACATTAACATGGGATATTTGACTGGCTCATTGGGATTCATCTAATGCCACTTAGCAGAGACTTGTGGGATTGGGTCAAAAGACAAGAAAAGCTTAATGAAAGAACAACTAAAGAAAGATTTGTAGTATTCAGTGCCTAGAATGGGTAAGAAGCTATGGAGGGTTTCCTAGTTAGCCAGTGAACAGAAGAGTAGCCTCAACGGGAAGTAAAAAGTACTAAGAAAAGGAATTAATTAACAAGAGCAGACTTCATTTAACTAGATAGATGTTTGGCCTATTGCTGTGATCTGGGCATTAAAATGTCTGTCCTGTAAAACTTGTACTCATAATCATCCTAAGAATTTGCAATTGGCCTCCTCCTTATAATTCCTGATGGGATACCACTGGAAAACATGCTATTTTGTTACACCTATCCCTATCCTTGGCTGGCTCCAAATTTTTTTTCTCTCAATAGCGTATTTTAAACTTTTTATATTCAACTGAATTTGGGAGAATTGATGGCACTGTTCCAAGAAAACTGTAACAGTGCCAGCTTATAATGTAAAAGTATTAATAATTTAATCCACTATTGAAATGTTAAAATATGTAGCAATTAATATGTACCAAGCCTAATAGAGAACAAATACCTACCTAACTGTGGTTAAATCACTTAAGCTAGAACAAACTTACCAGTCAAACCAGTTTTAAAAAATGAAATACTTCCACCTATGGAAACGTTAACTGTACTATAACCCTGCAGGCTTTATAGGGGGACATTTAAAGAGAATCCCTCCTAAAATCCCCTCACTCAATTCAATTGGAAAACTCTTTTTCTTGCCAGTGTTCTGCTTTTTGGTGATGCCATTGGGAGGGGAGACTGTAGCTAAGTGCTGGGAGAGGTGGGGAACCTAGAAGTAGAGGCTTACAACCATCTAACAAATGCTTAGACATTTCAGAATTGAAAGAAAAAGAGCAGAGTAAGGTACCATGTATTTAACATTATTCTTATAGTCCTGTGATGTGGCACTTAATGCTCCTGAGGCCCCGAGCAAGTGTTACAAATGCAACAAAAGCTCTCATGAAAATGAGCCTCTCAGCTGTGTGTGTGAGCTGGTCTGCAATGGCCTCAGGAAATCCCCCCAGCTATTCCCATCCTTTTTATCCACTACATTTTCTGACTTAAAGGGAAACCTCCCTTCACCTCCTTGACCAGAACTGAGCAGGTATTTGCTTTGTTATCCTATACTGTATTTATTCATTTCATCTTAATCATTTTTCGCTCTCCACTAGACTTGCTCATCTATCTTGGTGCAACTTTAAGAATGTATATTTATGCACAAGTACATATTTATGATTGTGACAATTTTACATGCAAGTTCGTTTAACTTAAAGTATTTTCAGCTACATTTCTAGTACCTAGCACTCCCCTCCTATCATATCTGTAGTAGAGCTTGGCTTGACTTGATACATTTGATGCATTCCTGAAAAATGTTTCATGCAAAGTGAATATTTCTGTATAGAATATTATTTCATCTTGACTTCCATTGTATTTCTGGACATATGTTCCCATAAGGGGAAAAATTACCTAGTCTAAAATAAAAATCAGATATATGATATTGCATAGGATACTAGACTCTCTGTTAGAAGGAACCTTGATCCAAACCATACTCCTAATGCAGATTTATATGTGAAAGACAAACACTTCTATTAAATTGTTAAAATACATCTTCAATCAGCACGTATTTATGAAGCATCTTTATGTTCCAAGTATTGGTGATACAATATAAAGAGCAAGAATGCTGGAATCAGTGGGCCTGAGTTTACATTCTCCCTTTGACCCTTATTTCTTTTGTGACCTTTGGTCAAGTCGCTTAACATTCTTGGACCTCAATTTTCTCATCCATAAAATGAAGACCTTAGACTAGGATACCCCATGATATCCCTTCTAGCTTTAGATCTGTGATCCTTTAAGATACATTTGCAAAGAATAAAAATATTTTCACTCCAGGAGTTTGGGAGGCAATGAGTACTTCTATAAGTAGATAGAGAATTGTTGTTGCATGGTCAATTAGTCGTGTCTGACTCTTCATGACTTCATTTGGGATTTGGCAAAGATGCTGGAGTGGTTTGCCATTTCCTTCTTCAGCTCATTTTACAGATGAGGAACTGAGGCAGAGTTAAGTGGCTTGCCCAAAGGTCCCACAGGTAGTAAGTATCTAAGGCTGGATTTGAAATGAAATCTTCCTGACCCCAGGCCTTGCACTCTATCTACTGTGGCTGCCCAGATACAGAATAAATATAAGTAAATAAAAGGAAGTTAACTACAAAGAAGTTTGAGAAGAAACACACTAGCAGTTGGGCCGAATCAGGAAAGGTTTCATATAAAAATGTTACTTCGAGTTGCTACCTGAGACAAGAGAGGGATTCTGTAAGGCAGAAATGAAAAGGCAAAAACTGTATTCCAGTACAAAGACATCTAGGTAGAAGATGGAGTATTGAATGGGAAGAAGAGAGAGGCCAGTTTATCAAGGTCACAAAGTGCAGAGGGAGAGTAATCTCTAATAAGCCTAGAAAGATGGGATGGAATCAGATTATGAAGAAGTAATTTAAAATCTACACAGTTTAGATTTAATGCCAGAGATAATAGGGAGACGCTGGTGTGTGCTAAGTGAGGAAACATCTGAGCTTAAGAAAAATCACTTTGACAGCTTTGTATAGAATGAATTAGGGAAGAAATGGGGGAGAGAGAGAGAGACAGAAGCAGACAGACAGACAGAGAAAGAGAGGGAGAGACAGAGATAGAAAAAGAGAGACAGAAAGATGGGACCTAATAAGGTCCTATAACTGATGCCTATTCTGTATTGCCTTGAGGTAATATGGGCCAACTGAGAGATCAGAGAAGCTATTTATGAGAAATAATGTATTTATCAATTACTTGTTCTTGCTTCTATGAAAGATATGTAAGCTTAGGAAATATACATCAAACTGAGAAACAAGCTTGAATTAGAATATGACACCAAGGCTGAAATGCTTATGATTATGGCACCAAACTAAAGATTTTCATAATATGCTTCCAAAGTGGTTAAATTCCTTGCCTTCATTGTAGATAAGTGGCAAATATTGGGGGGGAAATGTAGCAGCTGCACGTTAGCTACATTGTGTATTACCAACACAGGTGAGGACTTATAAAGTATAGAATGGTAAAAAACCATTGTATCTACTTGGGCTGCAACTGCTGAAAGGAGAAGATCTTTTAGTTGCTTTTTTTTTTACATACAGAGAGAACTGAGAAAAGGACCTAAGATTTCAAAAATGCCATTATCATTGCTGTCAAGAGGAAAAGCAAGATACAACTATAGCAGCTTCGTGTTTTTTGGTTTGTTTTTATTGCTGGCAAGATTTTGGTTTTCTAACCTGTACAGGCTACTGAACATAATAGACAGCCATGAATTTTCAGCTTCATAATGTCATCTTAGACTACATCATGAAAATATACTTGATTTTCTAACATTTGGCAGAAGAAAGGATGAATGAAGAGGTCTTCTGAATTTCTATCCTGTATTTGAAATCAACTGCATTCTGGAAGTGGCAAGGAGCTCTGGTTATTACCATGAATTTCAGTTACCTAGAAAATAGAAAATTCCACCTAAATTCTATGGTTCAGTCTGGCTGGATCATAGTTGATGGGATCTTCTCAAATATATTCCCTACCCTGATGGAGGGAAACAACTTGCATAATAGACCAAGTTGTATTTAATCTATTAGGTAATCCTGCAAAAATTGGAGGTGAGAATTTATTTCTAATCTTCAAATTAATAGGAAGAGCACTGTCCTGAGAGTCAGAAGACCTGAATTCTAAGACTAGGTCTTCCATTAACTTTCCCTGTGATCCTGGGTAAGTTACATTCTCTGTCTTACTCTTCTTCTCATTTTTAAAAGGAAGCTTTGGACAACTGTGAAAATCAACCAAGTGGTGGTTTTTCTCTAGCCTTATTTTTGGTTGTTAGTAAGAGACCCAAAGCATTGATTTTTTTTTAACAATTTCATCAACATTACCTAGGAGACTTGCTTAGTATGAAATGTCAAGGCAACAACAACCAACAGCTTGGTCTTCGGTCTTAGCCAGCTGATCTGTGTGAACAGAGAAACTATACCCATTCTGTTACTGTATAGGATGTTTTCAGCAAGTGAACGATAGCAGGATACTTTAGAAACTGCAAGCTGTGCAGCCTCAGCACAAAAGATAAGTCTTCAGTCCACACTGAAGTACAGTATTAAGCAATGTGTTGTATAGCTGGGGCTGATGAGAGGTAATAGCCAAAAAAAACCACGTAACTCTATGCATCAGCAACAAACAAGGTTTTGGAATGATGATATGGTTTGGCAGATCATGCCACCTATTTAGCTTCCTATCATCTCCACAAGAAGAACAGTCTTAAACCTGGAAAGGTTTTCAGACAGCATTAATTTCATCATTTTAGACCTTTTTCTTCTTTGTGGGAAGAAATGAAGCCCGAGATAAGAAAGAAGATATATTGTCTGTATATGACATAATGATAATGAGTTCAAGTCTCTAATCCTAAATGAGTTAAGTTTAGTTATATTTTCATCCAAAAACATTTATTGAACACCTACTATGTATAAGGATATATGACAGATGCTTTGGAAATACTCATAGAAATGTTCATAGTCATAGTCCCTGAGATTAAGGACTTGGCAACTGAGAACCTCAACATCTACTGAAGTAGATAAGACAAGTATAGTTTTTCAAAACTTTTAGGATGTGTGATTTTTATTGGTGTTTTATATCACAGGACCCTGTGTACCTTCATAAACAAGTGATTGAGAGCTACTGTTGCCAAAAATTTTATCAACCTCTGGCTAGTCAGGTAAATAACAAATATCTCTGAACTTAGTTCACCAGGTTCCCGGATAGCCTGCCTGTCACTGGGTTCGTACTTGAATAATTTCCAACTAGACAACAACTTCCAGAGGTGATGCTGGCATAGCCTTTGAGAATCCAAGGTCACATGTCACAGTGAGGCAGTAGGACTTTAATAGAAGCATACAAAACAATGAGAGTAATACTAAATAAACCATAAGAGAAATTCAAACAAAGTGCTGTGAAAGTATGGAAAAAGTAGAATATATTTCAGTAGACTTGAATGATGGGCCCAAACCAACAAAATATAACAGTGGTAAGTGGCATGTCCTGTATCTAGCTTAAAATAGCAATTACTACAGAGATTTGACTTTTTTTTAACAGTCCTATATTTTTATTTTCAGTTATTAAAGATTTCTTCCTTCTCCACTGTTGTAGCCCACACAACATATATAAGCACTTGGGTTCTTAACCTGTGAGGGAAGTCTGCAGACAAGAAATATAGAAAGGAGAGAGAGAAAAAAAGGTGCAGAAAGACACACACAAATCAACCAATTAGCTTAGCAGAGATGCATTACAATGGTTCATTCAAAGGTACAAGTTTTGTTTCCACAAAGATAAGTCAAAAATGTTGATGTGGGATATTTCTTTCTAAATTCCATGATTCTAAAAATGTGTTACAATAGACATATATGTTTCCTGGAAAGTATGGCATAACATGGGCCTAAATGAACATCCTCTGCAATGTATCTTATCTATAGAGTCCCTTTTCTTGCTTTGAAGGATGTGCTTTGTATACATAACAAAAACTGCTTGCAAAGTGAATTTAAGAGCTGAGAGTGTACCTTTTTTTGAGAGAACTAAATTGAGCTTGTTTCCTGACTTAAGAATTTAGCCTCTAAACCCAAAATCAATTCTTTTATTGAAAGTTTCAGTACTTTATCAATCCTGTGGATTTAATATGATTGTAACAAGAAAATTGCCTTTGTAATTGTATCCTGCTTTAATTGTCCCCTAACCATTGTCATCAGGATCAGCTTTGACCATAACTATAATCTCAGGATTTGTCAGTTCTGATATCTTTACCCCACTGCAGGGGTGGGGAGGGTTGTGGGGAGAAATAAACAACTCTTGTAACAAGTACACCTAAACAAAACAAAATTCCTTACTGGCCACATCCAAATATGTGTCTCATCTTGCATATATATTAGTCTAACACCTCTCTGTTGTGAAGTGGGCCACATTCTTTGGGCCTCTAGAAACATGGTTAATCAGTGTTCTTAAGTTTTTCAGAATTGATCACTTACTACAGTATTAATGTTGTGTAGTATAAATTGTTCTGCTTCTAATTGCTTCACTCTGTATCAGTTCATTCTAGGAACAACCTGACTTAATCACAATTCTTATGGACAAGATCTGGAAGTTTTAATTGAACTCAAGCTCAGTGCAAACCAATAGAGTGATAATGTTGCTTTTAAAAAACAATACAAAACCAGTGGCAAATTACTAAAATATAATTTTGTTGTGATTCAGTCATTTGAGTTATGCCCATGACCCCATTTTGGGGTTTTCATATCAAAGATCTTAAAGTGGTGTGCCATTTCCTTCTCCAGCTCACTTTACAGATAAGAAAACTGAGGCAAACAGTATTAAGAGATTTGCTCAAGGTCACACAGTAAGTGTCTGAAAACAGATTTGAACTCATTAAGATGAGTCTTTCTGGTTCCAAGCCCATTGCTCTATCCACAGAACCACCTAGCTGTCCTAATATGTAATTAATATTTACTAAATAATTTTCTTTCATATTTACATAATTCTTTACAGTTTCCAAAGCACTTTTTATTTTTGCAATAACCCTGTGAAATAATCCAAATACAACTTCCAAATTCAGTGAGATTCTCTTGTACTCTGCATTAAACAGATGACATAGAATCCTCTGTCTACAGATGGAAGAAACCTGAGATTCCATCTAGTCCAACTCCTCCATTTTACAGATGAGGTCACTGGGTAATGAGTCAAAGAATATGCACAGTTTAGTGACTTTTGTTTATAGTTCCCAGTTGCTTTCCATAATGAGTAGACCAACTTATAGCTCCACCAAATGTACATTAGTGTGCCTGTTTTCCCATAGTCTTCCCAACACTTGTTAGTGCCTTTTTCCTTTTGCCATTTTTGCCAGTCTGATAAGTGTAAAGTGGAACCTCGGGTCATTTTAATTCGCATTTCTCTAATTGAGGCAATGGAATTAAAAGATCTCTTAAATTACTTCCAACTCTAAGAACCTATTAAGTATTTTATGTTATGTTACATATTGTCATAAAATATATTTTATATATATTTGTGGGCTATTTGAATTAATAGGTGAGCAACTATTTTATGACATAGCAAAGATAATTCTAATATTCATTACATACCTACTTTCTTTGTACTCTGATACAGAGTTTTCCTTTAAATTTACAAATTAACATCCAGGAAGACTCAATGCAACAGTAGTTTTGAGAAGTTTGCCCAAAAGGGAAATTAAAACTGCATTATATCACTTAGCTTCTAACTACTTCTAATAACATGACTTGGTTCTAAGTTTCAATTTGCCAAATTTGCAATAGTATTCTACCTCTTTTACATATTGGAAAATTGAGACTGGGAGGGACTAAATTGCAATTCTTTGTGTAAACTAAGAGGATCAATTGTTCTTGCTTCTAGCTATTAAGTTATCATTTACCACTGTAGGTACATGTGATTCTGGACACCAAATGAAACATGCCAAGCAAAGAACAAAGACTTTGCTCCTAGGAGTGTTAGGATCTCATGGTATGAATGATATGCCTGTGAACAATACCATACAGAACAATCACAGGGTGACTAGCAGTCTTATCAGGAGAGCCAAAGAGGTGGTACGAGGGCTTGGTATTCATTAATTGGGAGCTTGTTCCAGGTATAAGGGGCATGGGTGTTGGTACTGAGAGAGAGATTGGAATAGGATGATGCTAAATCTCCTTAGAGCATTAGGGACCATCTCACAAACACCAACTTTACAAGATAATTTACAGAGGGCTGGAAAGAATCATTTGAATGAAGTTCATATGAAAAAAGGCTTTGAGAGTTAAACCAAAAAAGGTACTTCAAAAGCAAAGCAAATCACTCCGTATTTTAAATTATAGCATTTTATTATTATGTGCAGAGTAGGCTTGAAATTTTGAATTAAAGCTGAGTTTTAATAAGCCTCATTCATAGTAAATAAATTAACCCTACATTCTCCTCCTTATGGTATTTCCAACATTTTCTGATCTGATCCTGCAGGCTTTCATTAGAAATAAATAACTCATATTTTCCACTGGTTGTAAAGAAGCATTTTTATCTTCAAAAAATGGGTGTTTCATGATTGTTGGTTAGAATTTCTCAGTTTCTTCATCAAGAAAGGTTTAGATGACTCCTTAAAGATTCCAATACTTTTGTTTTCACTATGCAATGCTAGAAGAGCTGGTCAAAGATAGGAAAATAACTCCATCTTTTTTTTTTTAAACCCTTGTACTTCGGTGTATTATCTCATAGGTGGAAGATTGGTAAGGGTGGGCAATGGGGGTCAAGTGACTTGCCCAGGGTCACACAGCTGGGAAGTGGCTGAGGCTGGGTTTGAACCTAGGACCTCGTGTCTCTAGGCCTGACTCTCACTCCACTGAGCTACCCAGCTGCCCCTATAACTCCATCTTTTAAATGTTTTGTCTACCTAACAACAAACAGCTAGATGACTGAATTTTTCACTTTTCTACCATGTTTAGTGTAATTTAGGTAGAGTCTCAGCCTTAGAGAGCCAGTATTCTTCTGTGGAAGGGATTGGGTTATTTTTGTTTATCATTTTTAACAAAATTTCCTAATTAGGCTTATTAAACCGGGCTTCCTTGTCCATTTCTTTCATTATAATAAGAGTAAACTAAGTAAAAGAAAAGAAAAAGGTTCCTAAGCAAGCTAGATTAATAAATGTTCTGAAAGTTTTGGAATTATTCAGTTATTCAGTTCTGGATCTATTCTTGATTTCCTGCTCTAAGAACTTCTGGTTTTCGGTGCCGTTTTTTTGTACTAGAAACTATATACAATACTAAAAGGAAACCAGATTATCTGGATCAAGACATCAGCTCTTGGGATATCTGATCATTAAAAGAAACAAGACTAGAATGCTGGCATCAAGAATATGGTTTGGAAATGTGTTCTTTTGATAACTGACTAGTAAAATTTTAGATTTAGATGGTTACCTTTAATTTCTAAGTATTCTAAATAATTATGCAAACTTCAAACATGATTGTGTGTATGTGTGCATACATATGCTTTGAAAATGTACACAAACATTTATGACAGGAAGTGAAGAATGCCATTTTCAGGAAAAATTAAAGAGACATGATGTAATTATCCAAACTGGAATTAAGCCAACTAATAACCCATATGTTAACACTACCTTCATGGTGCTAAAAATATCATCAAATATCTAACTGTCCTGAATGATCATGGCCCTCCCTTTTCATGTTATTCATTTTTCAACAGCAAAGTGCCCTATGTATTGGGCCCCATATTCACGATTATGCAATCAAAGTGCAAAATAATCCTTGGTGATTCAACAAAATATTTACTATTATTTATTCAAATGAAAATGAAAATACTGTGGATGGTGGACCTGATCCTTGAAGTTTTGGGCTCAAACAATCTTGAGTTGTAAATTTTCTAATTATCTCCTCTCACTCTTTACAACAGAGTTCTATTTGTGTATTAGGGCACCACTTTTTTAATGGAACAAATAAAAGTTGTACTTCTTTAAACATATCATCTAGCTGGAATCTTCATGGCCTGGGTATTCATTTGCAACAAACTGCTAACTTGTTATAGTCTATTGAAGCTACGTCAAGATTTAGGTTGCATCTACACATCAGAACAAATGTTTTAAATGTTTATTATGTTGTTGTTCAGAATCAATGGAATTTTGCTATTGAGTCATGTTGCTTTAGTCATGTCACTTCCACTGTGAATATATTGACTTGGTCATAATCCGCATTGCTGTGACTTTGACTCTTCCTAGATTATTTGTCCTTTGAGCATACTTCTAGTGGCTCTGGTTTCCTGTTTTCTCCCTCTTCCCTTCCTTAAGAAACAATTTAGTTGTTGCAGCATTGCTAAGAAACACTCCTTTTCTTTTATATGTACCATAATTCTTGTCCTAGGAAAAAGAACTTAATCTTTCCAATTTCTAATAACACCAGATGACCCACTTTCTTTACTAAAGCAACTTGTACCTTGTAAACCCTCTCCTCCATGCTGCCACTTTAAAAAAAAAAAAAAACAAAAACGGTCCTTTAGTTAGCTATTCTCAGGAAGAGGATCCTGACTGAAAAACTGTCACATGCACCAAAGAAGGTAACTTTAAATTCATGGGCAATTAACACTTCTTCTATTGCTAACCTATTAACTTTTTAACCATTGATATTTAAGAAAAGTTGCCCACAGCTAGTCTCCCAGGTTTACAATCTTCTTGTCAGTGATTTAAGACTAAAGGATTATCTCTTTCACCCTACAGTGTTCCTGTTCTTTAGAAATTAGACTGTGTGAGAAATCCATATCTCTTCAAATGGTAACATACAGTAGATGTTCATAGAGTGAATTATGAATCCCAAGAAAGGCTGTTACAGATTAGTTCACCAACCTTGCCCATTCTGGAATGGGATGTGAGTTGTATGACTCCACAAGCATTGTGATTCTTTGGTCTTACTGATTTGCTCCATAATATTCCTGAGGCTTAATTCCTTACCACCAGCATTCAAATGAAAAGAAAGTCATTCCACTCAACTATTTTAACATCTTGAAGTCAGGGAAGAGACTTGAGCAGGGTCTAATATGCAGGATTATAAACTACCATTCTTTTAGAGGCAAGATGGCTTTTCCCCACCTATTTGTCTTGGAGGTTTAAGAATGCCAAGGCATAGAATGACAAAGTGGACAAAGCACTGAAGTGGGAGTTAAGAGTCTTGGGTTCTAGTCCAGCCTCCATCATTAACCCAGTTTGTTTCTTTGGCCAAGTTGTTCCATCCTTCTAGACCTCAGTTTCCCCATTAGTAAAATGCAGGGATTAAATGAGATCATTTCTGAGATGCCTATCTCTCTAACAGCCTTTGTAATGCCTTAAATGTCTCCAGTGTCTGCCATGAAGCATTTTGCCTGCACTGTTTGTCACTAGGATTAATCCATTTTACCTACACCTTAGAGTGCAACCAGTGAAAGGTAGAATGAATAGATTGTTTTGCACCCTTCTGATGTAATCATCAGAACTTTTGCCTTTTTAGACAAAAGTGTGCTGTGCCTGAAATCTGTCTGCCTGTTTGCCTGCCCACGGAATTTGTCTCAGCTGATAGCTGACCGTAGCATCCATCTACCTCTAAGATCTAGATTCAGTATCAGTCTGTACCTGTCTTGTCTCTGCAGCATCTGTCTGGTAGACTCAACCATCGTTAATAAACTTTCATATATTCCCTGTATTCCTTTATACATTTGCACCTGCACATAAACATTTCTGGTTCATAAAAGAAAAGGAGGAAATTCCATCTTTTAGAGAGGGCCTCTATATAATGCCATTTGTATTTGTACTTTTTGTTTGGTTGTAAGTTTTAATAGTTCCCCCTTTGAGGATTTGTCAGTACGAGCAGTATTGCTTATCAGAACACACCAACAGTCTTTTTGTAATATTCGCTTTTCCCCTTTGGTTCAGCCGAGCCTGCTGACAGATCATTCAAATTCAATTGTTTTATGTCTAAGCCGAACAGCTAATTAAAGTAGGGATGATTAACCTGACTGGCAGTGTCGCTCTCTCTCTCGCTCTCTCTCTCTCTCTCTCTCTCTCTCTCTCTCTCTCTTTCCTTTTCTCCCTCTCTCCTCTCTCTGTCTCTGTCTCTGTCTCTGTCTCTGTCTCTCTCTGCAAGAGAGAACTATACTTGAGATTTTTCTGAGAAAAAGACTGATTGATTCTAAAGGATGTTTCTAGAAGCCAGAATGCTCTTTTGAAATGATCCCCACTTTGGCAAATATCTGAAACTTATTGATGATTTAAACAAACAAACCAGAAAAAAACCAACAACAATATACTTACTTTCTTTCCAACAATTCTTGGTGCTTCTCTGTCATCCTGAGAAGAAAAATATACATGAAATCTTCTGAGTCCCTCTCCATTTCATTGGAGAATACTGAAGAAGGCCCATAGAGATTTTTGCAAGAGAGTATTAGAGTTCTCTCTAAGGAACATGACACAGAGAGAGGGAGTGATTGTTATAACACGGTTTAACTAAGAACAAATTGNCTCTCCCTCTCTCCCTCTCTCCCTCTCCCTCTCTCCCTCTCCCTCTCCCCCCCCCCTGTCTCTTGCTCTACTGTTTTTTTTTTCTCTCTCTCTCCTAAACGTGGTCTGCTTGCTGATGGCAGAATGGCACTCGGAGATTTGTGCATTGTGTCTGGTTTCCTACGGGCAGGCTGACCCAGTGCCTCCAGGGACTTATCAATAGACCACTCAGAAGAGACAGAGACAGGAGAAAGGAGGAGGGGTGGGGGGAGAGAGAGAGAATCAATATCAAGAATAGAAGGAGCTCCGAAGCCATTTTTTTTTTAAAGAAGTATCGGGACTTGGGAGAGGGTGACAAAGAAGGTTTTTCAAAGAGGCAGTGGAGGAGGTTCTAATAAATTTGGAAGGAAACAGTTCCCTGTCTTGGGAAAAGGAGAACTCCTGACTGATTAGCATTCACACCAGGTATGAGATGTTCGCTACCCCTTATCACCATGTCGCAACCGAGATGGAAGCGTTTGGGGGTTTTTTGGTGGGGGAGAATGGACGGACGGGGAGGGGGTAGACATAAGCTTGTATTTTGCTATGTTTGTTGTTGGGGGCTGTCGGGGGTCGGGAGGAAAGAAGCTGTGGGCATTTATGTGATGGGAGCAGGAAGAATGGAAGCAGTGCGGGGGGGGGGGGGGAAGGAAGAAGAGTATGGAATATGTTACTGTCTCCCCTGTCTTTGTGCACCCCTGGGGGGTTACCCAAGTTCATTTCTAGCAGGTGGATTGAGAAGGGAGTTACTTAACGCTTGACCGCCAGTTTTGAAAAAAAAAAAAAAAAGAGAAAAGAAAAAAAAAGCTGCTTCCTATGTCTATTAAAGGAAGCTCCAATTCTCTCTCTCTCTCTCTCTCTCTCTCTCTCTCTCTCTCTCTCTCTCTCTCTCTCGCTCTCTCGCTCTCTCGCTCTCTCTCTTTCTCTTGCTCTCTCTCGCTCTCTCTTGCTCTCTCCTCTCCCCCTCCCTATCCCTCTCTCTCTCTTTCCCTCTCTCTCCCTTTTTTTTTTCTCCTCCTAACCAGACAGCGGGAGGGTTTCTGGCTCCAAGCCAGCCCAAAAGCCTCTAAGTGTTTTGCACTTGTTTCAGGGAGTCGCTGCCCGGGGATTTTTCAGCATTTTCACTAGAGAACAAAGAGTTCTTTACAAAAGAAAGGGGGTGGGGGGTAAGGGGGGGAGTGAGCTTAATGTCTGATATATGTTTTTCTATTTTTATTAGTTTTTTTCCTTAAAAGGGACAGGAACTGAATATTGGCTCTATAGAGACACAAAGACATTCAGTTATCTTTTCTCCCCCCCTCCATCTGTAAAATTTTAAAAGAAGGGGAAAAGATCAGTTGAGTTTTTATATTGTTCATTTCTCATATAATCTTTCTAAATCCAATTGTTCCTATACCGACTTTATGCTATTTTGAATTTCACAATAAAAGTTGTTCAGGATGCAGCTTCTCTTACCCCTAAATCACTGCCTCACCTCTCTTGTCTTTCCTGATTTTCTAAAACATTGAAGAGGAAAAGGAAAACTACACAGAAAATCAAGTCATAGGGGAGAGAGCATCTACCACTTTCTGCTACTTAAGTAAAAAGTTGATCATTTCTTAGGGAATATGGGTTCTCGGAATTCAGTACGGGAGCATATCCATTCATTCATATCACTTTTTGTGCCCATTTGCTTAAAGGGCATCATCACTAGCTAAGTGTATCCATTTTTTAAGGTAGTGGGGAATAGGGGTATTTTTATTTTAGTTTCTGCCTAATTACCTAACTGACAGCATACCTCTGGAGAGACTGCTTTCTCTATTCTTACCACACTTCTGTGAAGGTTTCAAAATAGTTCAATTTGTTTTTAGATTTATATTTGTATCCATTTGATTTTTGAATATTTCTTCCATGTACTATTTTCATTTGTAGCAAATAGACCACCTTCTTTTTTTATATAAATTAATGCTTTAACACAACCCAAAAAGATGCTAAAATTTGAATCATATGCAGTATTCATGTGAAAAAATATGGCCACAATTCCATACTCAGTTTATTTTTTATATTTGTACTTGTAACTGAGGCTCGTGTTTCTACATTGTTTAATCACAAACTCAAGAAAACCTTACTTTTTTAAGCCTTTCTTATATATTACCTTTGTTTTCCACTTTAAAATATTTAAAAGTATATAATAAACACATAACAATATAAAAACCAACACAAAATGGCATATCCTTCTCCCCTAGATCTTAAACATATATCATATGAAATAACAGAATAATAAATAACTATTTTATCATGAAGAAAACAGTTATGACAGTTGTTTTCAGGATACCAAAACTCTTTTTCCCCCTTCCCATGCATTGAAAATTGTTAACATCCCTGGAGAGATGGACCGAGAATGGAGGAAAAAATATAAACATATTTTTACACATTTATATAATGCATTTATATAACTGTTTCTTGGGATTCTAATGAATTACATTGCATTGTGAAATGCATAGTCAGAATATCTTTCTGGTTAGGAGGTGTGAGTGTCTTATGTTGAGTAACCTGATAAGGAGGAGTCTTTTAGGGAAATCTTAGTGTGTGTGTATATTCATTAACTTAGTAATGACCCTCTGAGAGAACGAAAGAGAATAGATGGCCAGTGCTGGGAGTTTAAAGGCATTAGAATTGGGAGAACTTTGGGGAAATCTAAAATTTTAGATTTTAGAACTATAATTTTTTTTCACGATTCTAGGAAAAAACATAATCCTGTTACCCTCAGATTTTTAAAAATATATGTATTTAAACTGTTTTGCTATGCTTTTTTTTTTTTTTTTTTTTTTGCTTAAGGAGGTATTAGTGGGGAATACTTTTCAAAGAAAGTCAACAAAGCAGGAGAGGAGAAAGTCGGATTGTAAAGTTTCACATTTGGAGGCAAGAGTTCTTTTTTCCCCCTGAAACTCTTTTGTTGCTGTAGGCAGCTAGATTTGCCTTTTTTTTTTTTTTTAATGTGACCAGAGGGTCAGGGAAAAGGGGTAAGGAAGAGAGTTGGTACTTAGAGCTCCACAGACCCTCGATCTCAACTAGAAGGTATCTTCCATCAGCTGTCTCTGTTGCCAGAAGTACAGTGAAAGATGATAGCTGTCTTTCTGGGATTCTTCATGGACCTGACCTGAGAGTAACACATTCACAGTAGAGGAGAAAAGCAAAAAAAAAAAAAAAAAAAAAAAAAAAAAAAAAAAAAAAAAAAAA
>NC_058132.1:352800699-352872612 GCF_016433145.1 Gracilinanus agilis
GTTTAGCAAAAAAAAAAAAAAAAAAAAAAAAAAAAAAAAAAAAAAAAAAAATAGAGAATGAGGAAAGAAAAGCTCTTTGAGCAGGAACACACTGGCTCTTTCTTCCTGTAGGCAATTCGCTGCAGTTCTTGGCGACGTGTCCTGCACTATCAGATATCATATGACTTTTTATTTGGACTCCTTTTAGGAGAATGGTCTGTTAGGATTCTGTTTGTTTTCTTTTATTTAATTTCCTTCTCCCCTCACCCGCTAGTTGTGTATGTCCGTATGTGCATGAATGTGTGTGTGCATTTTCTTTATCTCTTCTTTTTTGTTCTGTGATGCTAATGTTAAGGAAATGTTTAAGGAAAAAGCTTTAATTATTTAAATATACAGTTTTAATCATTTGCCAGGAAGAAATTTCAATTTTAGACTTTTTTTCAGGCAGTTTTTAAACATGTCCATCATCAGGCTTCATTTCCAGAATCTCTTTTATGTTATCTCTGTCCCATACCCTCCACTTAACAACCCTCTTCCTCATCAGCCTTTCTAGTGGAGTAAGTTAGGAAACACCTGTGTCAGGTTGCAAGGACTTTCAGAGTATAATCAACTTCTTCCAACCTATCCAGCATTACTTTCACTTTTATAAACTTTTAAAAAATTGATTTTTTTTGGCCCCATCAACTAAACTTGAAAGCCTCATGGATAGTAAGTAATCTGTCTGCTGGGCTTTTATGTGTCCTGATGAGCATCACTGAAAATCAAGGCAGCTGCTGAAATTCTTTCAGTGACTTAGGAATTAGGTAAGAGATTCAGATGAGCACTATGATGTCTTACTGGTCAGGCAAGGTTTGGGGATAGAAGGTAAAATAAAATGTTTATGGCTGCTAATGGAGAAAAAGAAAGGAATTTGGAGTCAGGTTTAACACAGATATTCCTGCTGTAATTAGTAATCCAAAACCTTTTATAAAAATTTTATTTTTATAACCTGCCATTTAGCTAATTGATATGTGATTGTATTCCCTACTATGCCTACTATTAAAAATGAATGAACTGGACTGAAATTATTGTTCGGTTCTCTGAAATTTTCCATGTGCTTTTTCCCTAAAAAAATTACAAAATTCATTTTAACTTGGAAAAGAAATTCTAGATAATTCTCATGTTTACTTTAACCTCTAATATACATATATGTTTGTAGTTGCATAAGAAATCATTTTTGTGTGATGACAACAGTATTTCCATTAAATTTGAGATGAATATTCTCTCTGAGCTCTGAATTTGTAGCTCCTTGTAACTTTCTTTATAATCATCTTTTTTCAGGGCTGAAATTTTTTATACGTTACCTTAACCAGAGGTGAAATGTTAAAACTTCAGAGAAAATTCACTGGACCCTTTTTAAGGCTATCCAAAGTGAGTGGAAGGAATAACTTGGTTTTTATTCAGTTAAGATTTTTCAGGCCCATTTTTGGGCAGTAGAAAACACGAAAACAGCTTGTCCTCGAACGCTAAGCCTGGCATAGTTTGGAAATGTTAGTTTTGCCTCGACTGAAGAAATTGCTTTTTGAAAAAAAAAATGTTATGATTTTTTTTCAATTGTCTCCTGAGCATGCGCTGTATGTGACTTTATTCATAGTTTTTTAACACACTCCAAAGTGCAATGTTCTGAATGGCCACAGGTAAGGCTGGTGGTTTGTATGAGCCTTCTCAGAGCTACTCAGTTTTCCAGTAAGAAGGGAGAGAGCTGAGGTTTAAAGCTGGACACCCTCCTAGATACCATATAGCAAAAGTATATTCCCCCATTAAAGCTTGCTCGTTAAATACTTAGGGTAAGTACTGTTCAACTTTCCTTTTGTATAGAAGTAACCTCCGTTAACTTTAAAACTTGATGTTAGCACAGTAACCAAGGACTTTTAAAAGTAAATGAGATAATCGACTCAGATAGGAATTTTGCAAATTTTTTAAAGGTTTCTATTGCAAATAAATTTGGGGAGACCGGAATGTGTCATTGAAGTGGCAGAAGCTATGTGCTTAACAGAGCAGAGATGTGCTAGTCTGAACATGCCTGATCTCATCTGGAATTGAAAGCTAAATCTAGGTGGGCCTGCATAATACCAGAATAGGAACACATGTATCTTTTGTGTAACCTTTCTTTTTTTTCTGCCAGGAATCCAAAAGGGCTCTCTAAGACAAAAGAAGCAGGTTTTCCTCTGGCTCAAATATGTAGCCTGGCAGCTTTTGGAGACATGCATTTTCCATTTATTTTTTTGTTGTTGAAATATATACTTTACTGTTAGTAATATTAAATAACTTTTCCTTTTTCTCAAAATGTGTTATCTATTAACTCCATTTGATATTTATTCATTTGGTTATTTTTTCTAATATTGCGCTGCCCCTGTCAATCATCGGAATTTTTTATTTATCCTTGCCAGAATGTACTCATTCATTAGCTGTTGTTATAATTATGACAGAGATAGAGCTTTTGTGCTCATAACCCCTTTTAGGCATTCATAACTTTCCAAACAAATTACCTTTTGAGGTGAAATTTCTCATACCTGTTCTCAGCTGAAGGGTGAAGTTGTCTTAAAGCTTTAAGAAAAGCCAATTAGCTGTTTTTTTGAGGGCTGCATAGTCTAATAAGTGACAATGGAATATTTCACAAAATACTTATAGGTATGCGATATTTTAGTAATTTGTTTTTCTTTTAATGCTTTAAAACAAATCAAGAATATTACAAGTCAGAAAATAGAAAATGGAAAGGTTAAAGCTGAAAATTGGATCACAAATTTTAAAATAAGTCAAAGGTTTGATTTTTTGACAGTTATAGAACCTGACATAAGCCATTAATATCTTCAGTAGGTATGACTTATATGAATAAACATTTGCGTATGTGTTTTTTAGATTCTTATTATGCAAAATGAGGCACAGTTGTAATGTATACCCAATTTTAAATTTTGTTGATTTATTTGCCCAATTAAAAATAGCCATACCATTGCATCCATATAGATTTTTGCATATATGGGCAAATACTTGTTGAAATATATGAAACCTAGTAACTTATTTTAATTCAGTTCATAATGTATGCTATGATCTTAACATTGCCCACATTCCAAACATATCTATTGATAATATGTTCACCTTTAATAGTTTAGATTTTCCTGTTGAATCTCTGTTCCTATCTTTAAGATTCTTTCTTGAACCAACTAGAAGTTCTTTTTAGTTTTTTTGTTTTACTTATATCTTTAGGATTCTAAAAAAGAAAGAAAGAAACTTTTAAATTTGGCATGTTCTAGAAAGTCTGCAAACAAGTGTTAGAAATTTCTACCTTGTCTCTGCCTTATCCATCCCATTATAACTAACACCCCCCCCAATCAAGATGTTGTGATTACTTTTCTGACCAGAGAACAAGAGAAAACCAAAGTAAATTTGTGTGATGTATTGTAAAGGCTTTCTTCCCCAGTGAAGATCAGCTGCTTTTTTACTAAAACATCCCCGCACCCCATTTTTTTCTTTGTGATTTTTTTTGGCTTGCTAAAGCATATCCTCATAATCTTCAGGAGCTATAGCAAAATTCCTAGTGCCACAACAACACTGTACAGCTGGAGAGCACAGAATAAATCCGCAAACTACATGCTTACCTAGAGAGTATCCAAGCCAGCTCTCCTCTCCTCTCCTCTCACCAGCTTTACCTGTACTGCTTAGCATCTAAGAGATATACCAAGTCTGGAACTTTCCCTTCACAAACCAACCTGCTCCCTTTGCTCCCCACACAAAAGAGTCACATCTCAAAGTTCTCTAATATCTAAATATGAAAAGCTTTGTGTTGGAGGGATTGGGGGGGGGGGGGTAGCAGGAAGAGGAGAGAAGGGCCTTTTGAGAAAAGAATGCATAGTACTGGCAACTTACCCAAAATAGCATGAGGCTCAAAGTCTTAGTGTGTGGCTGACCCACCGTTCACTATAATCTTTTCATACCTTACCAGTTAGGCAGGGTTAGAACTTATATGTAGCTGAGGGTAGGTAATTGGAAATACTTAGATACTAAGAGTGATTTAACTAATTCAGCAGGTGGAGCTCTTCCCTTTATGTCTTTATTTAAGCTAATGTCCCATTCTGGTTTTAGAGAGTCCTGTGCTTCAGGGTGTGTCATCTTTAAAATGTAAAACTTGGTTCTGGGGCATTTGTGGTCAGGGATTTCTTGAGAGTTTTTCTAGGAAATAAAGTATATATCCTGATCTCCTAGACCTTAAGAAAAGAATTAATTACATTCTGTCTGTTCTAAATTTCTCTTTATATTCAGTGGTATTATATAGCATTAATTAGACCTCAAAAGTCATTGTACTGAGGGGGTGGGGCAGAGGAATTGGCTAAAATAGCAAATTTACAGAGCTATCAAGGTTGTGTTTGCTAGAAATTGTCTAGGCTATTTGTGTTATTATATGACTTCTCTTTGAATCTACAGTCGAATTTGTATCCTGCTTAAACATTTTGTTTCATCATAGATAATCTGTAGTACCCAGCTCTAATGTCTTAAGTTCTGTAATGTAATGGAGATAAAAGCAACTGCATTGGTTAGGGGGCTTTTATGAGAACTAAAATATTTTCGGCAATAATTCCAAAGCCTATTTCCCATCAATTCCACTTTTTAAATAATATGTTATATCACTTAAATTTCATACAAAACTCCTATACAATTGAAATTCCTACTTGTTTATTTCAAAATTAATTGAAAATGATAATTACCGAGAAATTTCCTGCCACTGTTGCATCTTCCTCAGAATAAGTTTGATTGTGTCTTTTCCTAATGCTGCGAGGGAAATGTATGTGTTGTATATAATACATTATCTTCTTTAGTAGAATCTCTTCTCACAGATTGGAGGTATTACTGAACATCTCTTGTTAAATCTTGATAAGATCACTTGGCCAAAGTAGAACTAAGGTTGGCTTGGATACAGAAAGAAATAGCATTTTTAAAGGACTTGGATTTCCTTTGCATACCACGTGTCTGATTCTGATCCAGTCCAGGGAAATAAAGAGGATGAGACGAAATTATTCCTAAGCAGCCGCCGTAGGCCAAACACTGAAACAATGCCAACCTGGACCAATCAGGCTGGCCTTTAGGAAGATACATGCTTTTGTTCAACACTTACATGAAGGGGGAGGAGGGGGATGGGGGCAGGAAGCCCTTGAAACTACATTTGTATGGATGACTTCTCTCTAATTTGAATGAAGTCCATGGAAGTATACTCAAAGATTTTCTTTTTTTTTTTTTCCAAAATAAAATGCTGTATTTTCTTGTCCAGCTAAAGATATCTGAATGTTGTACTCTGACATCCTTTGAACAAAACTATTCTTTCACATTTAAACAAGTGAAAAACAGCTCATAGGGAGCAAAGAGTAAAATTGATGGAAACTCAAAATCAATTCCAAACCCATTTCTGGCATGATGAGAATAACATTTGTGCTGTGTTTAAAGCAGTTTAAAACAAGAAAAATGATAAAATGATCAATATACTTAGGGCCAAAAATAACCAGGAGAGAACAATCTGTAATCTACTCCCAGACCTAAAACCCATCACTTTTGATTAAAATTGAAAATAAATGAGTGGATCTTTTACAAGGTATCTTTATAAAATCTGAAAACATAAACACTAACAAAGCTATGCTGGAATTTTAATATCTCTCTCTTTCTTATATATTTTTGGCTATGTCCTTAGAGTTTAGCCAAATGAAACCCCCTATATTTAAAATTGTCAGAATTTGTTATGTCATGTCTGTCTTCCATGACCACACATAAAGAACCTATTTAAGGAAAATACATAATGTCAAGGTGGCATCTACACTGCCCTTCCACAGCTTTTGTAATCTTGTAGTATAATGGACTTTAGCCACAGTAAAAAGAATGCTTTTCAAGCTATTTGAAAAGGGCAATGAAAACAGAGTACTCTCTTTGGCCATTGTAGAAGAGTCTTAATATCGCCTTCAAAACAAGCTAGAGCTTGCCTAACTTATCAAATTTTAAACACACATACATGTATACGTACACATCACCTTTCCTAAGCATGCTGGGAATAGGGCCAAGTATGGCTAGGATAAAAGGCAAAGAGAATTTGAACTTAAGGGTTAAGGCACAGTTCAAAGCCTCTATCCAGGTGGTGACTAGAAGGCATATGATTTTCCTCCAATGTATGGTTTGCTGCAAGTTTCCCTAAGTTAGTTGGCTCGCAAATTTTATAATATCTAAATGTAATGAAAAAAGCCTTCTGGATTAAGGGGGGAAAGCCCTCTCTTAAAAATACAGCCATTGAGGGGGCAGCTGGGTAGCTCAGTAGATTGAGCGCCAGGCCTAGAGACGGGAGGTCCTAGGTTCAAATCTGGCCTCAGACACTTCCCAGCTGTGTGACCCTGGACAAATCACTTAACCCCCATTGCCTAGCCCTTACATTCTTGGAACCAGCACACAGTATTGATTCCAAGACGGAAGGTAAGGGTTTAAAAAAAATACGATCACTGAGAAAGCATTTTTAATTTAGCTGAATGATTGGGTACCAATTTTGAAAACTATAGACGATCATGCCTACTGTAAACAGATAAGAGAAAAGCATAGTGGAAGAGTATTAAATGATATTGAATTAAAAATTAAATAAAATTAAAAATATTTAAGGATAGAATAAAAGGTAGCATTTCTCAGTAGAATTTATCCAACTGGAAAATTCACTCCTTTGGGATGCAGCATGATAGTAAGGGAAGAGGACTGGATCAGTGACCAAGAGTCCTTGATGTAAGCCTTGGTCATCACTCACTTTGATGCATAGCCTTGTGAAAAACCACACAACCTATTTGGGCTCACGTGAGAGACTTAAAGGAAATGACTTCTAAAATGGCTCTTCCCACCCTAAAATTCAGTGATAACAATAGTGTGCATTTGGATTGTTCGTCATGAAAATGATAGTAAAGAGTTTACACAGACATTTGCTTACAAAGTTTATATAGTTTTTATTAGTTTACCAGTTTGCTAATTCTTATTTTTAAATTTATTAGGTGTCTTGAAGAGGGAGATAAGTGCTAACATTGAATTGCAATATTGGTTGCAGGAGAACTTTAATGAATTTGTCAACTCTAACTCCATTTTACACTTGAAGCCAAGGGCCAAAAGTGCTTTAGTTACCTGCCTCAGTCATAAAGCTACTTAATAACAGGGTCTGGAAAAAACCTATGTCTTATGACTCTAAGTGAAGTGTTCTCTCTAAGTCGCCACATTATTGTCCTTGTCTTAACGCCTGAGTATAAAATGAGGTGGGCAGTGTTAGGAAGTGGTAGTTAAGAGAAAATTCAGGAAGAAAAGTAAAGGAAGAATCACTCATTTTCTTGATATGATCTATACCTAAATAGGGCTAAATGATAAGACTACTAAGGATGTGGAGAATTGAAATCTCAAGGGAAAGAAAGAAGACTTGAGAAGAGAATGGAAAGCGTATGCCCGTCCATTTCAGCAACTCAACAGAAATGAGATTCCCGTTTCCTACCCAGCATTCCTTTCTGCTCATATTTTCACTCCGTATCTCCCCCAAGACAGCCCAGACAAATAGACATCACATAGTCAACTGATCATCAGGGGGAGGAATTCTTCTCATATGGCTTTCCTTCTTGATGTTTTATGTCTTATCCCAAAGGGCTCATCATCTAGGGATCAGCGGTGATCAGAGGGATTGGGTCCATACAGCTCAGGGATATCTAAGAGTTTATTCCAATCTGAAGAAGTACAGGCATCACTCAATAAGGAATCATAAACCCAGAGGTAGAAGGCTACTAGTACCAGTGTCCTGACCTATACACATCACAAAGGCAGCATTTGTAGCCCTTTGATTGCTAGTCATGGATGGCATGTGTTAACTA
Source organism: Gracilinanus agilis (assembly GCF_016433145.1). Taxonomy (NCBI): domain Eukaryota; kingdom Metazoa; phylum Chordata; class Mammalia; order Didelphimorphia; family Didelphidae; genus Gracilinanus; species Gracilinanus agilis. Next base: position 352,808,571 of record NC_058132.1, read on the forward strand.
TCAATACAATCATATGCTAGAGCTCTATACTTATACCCAGTACCATCATAAGGACTGTCCTTTAGTTTCCAGATGGTTCATTTAATTGTTCTGGTTGATATGCATAATAAGCTTATTTGACGACATCCTTCATTAAATACTTTCACTTGGGATATCAGGTCAAGATTTTGTATTTGTCCAATCTACTCTATGATGGTTTTTTTTTAAACCCTTGTACTTCGGTGTATTGTCTCATAGGTGGAAGATTGGTAAGGGTGGGCAATGGGGGTCAAGTGACTTGCCCAGGGTCACACAGCTGGGAAGTGGCTGAGGCTGGGTTTGAACCTAGGACCTTCTGTCTCTAGGCCTGGCTCTCACTCCACTGAGCTACCCAGCTGCCCCATACTTCTCTATGATGTTTTGATGCTCTTTACCCTTAGATATTTCCCTTTCTTCCTGTGTTTCAGGACATCTGCGTTCTTTCAGTGATTGTCCTCAGATTTTCTTTAGAGATTTGTAGGGAAATTAGATATGTTTTATGTAGATAACATCCTTTTGGGAGAAGTTTTAAAACATCAGGTTTACCCTAATGTTAAAGGGATTTATGGTATAGGCATCAGACTGAATGGAGTTTGAGGTTGTTGGTCAGTATCAGAAAAGTGACTGCTATTTATTTATGAATTGTTTTCTTCCATATTCATATGGCTTGTACCTGTGGCAATAAGACTGTTTAAAATTGAAAATGATGAATTAGCTCATGTGTTTTTTATCATTTTTCAGTTGTGTCTGACTCCTCTGAACCTTTTTGAAGTTTTCTTAACAAAGATACTGGTGTAGTTTTTCATTTGCTTCTTTAGCTCATTTTATAGATGAGGAAACTGAGGCAAATAGCATGACGTGACTTGTCAAGAGTCACACAACTAGTAAGTATCTGAAGACAACTTTTGAACCTAAGTCTTCCTGACTCCAAGCTTGGCACTCTATATACTATGCCATATAGCTTGGGGGTTACTGAAGTAAAAACCTAGAGCAGAGAAGTATACATTCGTGCTTCAGACAGGAATCCTACAGAGTGGACCTTTAATATGCTTAGATTCCACTGGTCCTTTGTGGTTACAGTAAAATGATGACTAGTCTAAAAGGAGACAAATGATGTGAAAAATGTTCAGGGAAAACAAGAGAATGTCGACAAAAGTATTTGCTGAAAGCATAGAGAGCAATACACAAATGGAATTTAATTAGGCATAAATCCTGTCCCTTTGGAAGAAGAGCAGGTAGTTGAGAGTAGAGCAAGGGTCAGAGTTGGGTTTAGTTCTTCAATAATAAGAGTTTTGACTTTGCAAGAGTAATGGTGTTGGCATGAAGAAAAGAAAGTTTTGCACATTTCTGTGTGTGCACTTGCTGTTACTGGTGTTCCTGGTGGGTGGCTGAATCATCCTGATGGCATTCAACAGGAACCAGCTGCTGAGAATATTAAAATGCAAGCATTTATTCCTCTAGAGAGACAGTAGCATCTGCAAAGTTTTCCTATCTTGATAGTACAGATAATCCCAAAGAGCATTCTCTAGTAGTTTTAACTCTATTCATTTCTACATTTTAAAAAATCTTTATCTTCAAGATATCAGACTGTTCTAGAGAGAGAGCTCCATGCTAAATTGCAGAGGCAAAATGTGAGCACTTTGGTTATGGATATGTTAGTGTCCCCTGTAGGCTTCTTTTTGAGATGGATCTCATCATGAGAGAACCCCATATTTACCCCAGATATGAAAAGTTGGAGGAAAGTTCAACTTATTCTCATTGGAACCAATGACTTCCATCTTTGCAAGGATAAGTATTTATAGGGTCTGAGTAGACTCATCATGAAGATAGGCTCCAGATCTTCTTCATTTACCACGTGTAAAATTTGCACCATTTTGCTATTTCAGTTGTGTTCTTTGTTTGGCATTGGTAACCCGATATGTGTGTGTGTTTGTATGGGTGTATATGTGAGTGGTGGGAGTATTATTGGACTCACTAACCTACTAGGTCTTTTTCATCTCTAATATCTATGAATAATGTATTGAACTGATGAAAAAATGTTGAATATGTTCATTATGAATTATCCTCACTGGTGTGTTGCCTAGCATATAAAAGAGCAAAGCAATTGCAGCATAACTAGTTCCTTACACTGGTACGACAGAGCTCTGGATCTCTTCCTATTCCACTGTGTGTCATCCCTAAGCATCATTCTGTACATGACTGACAAGTGTAGACTCAACACCTGATAGGATGACAACTAGCCAACGTTCTGACAGGATCTTGTACAGGCCAAGACAGAGCCTGGAAACCTTCCTCAAGCAAGTTTATTGATGACTTTTATTGTGCTGTGACAGGGTCAGGGAAGCTTCTCATGACGCGTCAGGTTCTAAACAGTAGAGGCTTTCCTGAGGTTACTGATAACTTCCTTATGGAGAATCACTGAAACAAAAGAAGTAGCTGGAGTCACAGAAATATTCTCATGCCAGAGGGCTTATGGAAGCTGCAGGATATCATCAATAGAAGTTTGTTGTGTTCTTGCCCCTAATTAGAAAGTTCCAATATAATGGCACCACCAGTTCAGTAGAAGGGAGGAGCAGTGAAGGTAATATAAAACAATTGATTTATCATTACATTGTCTTCCCAGTACACCATTTGATTTCTTTTGCAACAGGTTTGCCTCTCTAATTATGTTGTGCTTAGGTTAGGATTAGATTTTTTAAAATAAAGGTTGCCTTTGCTTAGCTTGCCAAATTAACTTTAAGTGAGTGTAGCCTAGATGTCTACTGTGGGTGGCAAGAGAAAGCCAAAATCTTGGGTTTTTAAATATTCCATACATAATGTGCAAAGTCAGTGGTGTTGACTATAATACCAAAATTGCATTCAGTTTTGCCCTGGCTAAAGGACTACTTGCTTAATCCCACATATGTCCCTTGAGCTAATTTATCCTAAGTAATATAAAACAATCAAAGATCTAAGAACTTAAGTTGTATGGCTCCTTTGTACAGCTAAAGAATAGCTCCAAATTAAGCTGCTTTTACTTAAAAAGATTTTTTTTTAAAGAGGGACAGCTAGATGGCTCAGCGGATTGAGAAACAGGCCTAGAGACAGGATTTCCTATGTTCAAATATGACCTCAGATACTTCCTTATGTAGTTATGTAGCCCTGGGACAGTCAAAGCAATGAACCCCAGTTGCCTAGCCCTTACATTGGTTCTGCCTTGGAACCTATACACAGTGTTGATTCTAGGATGGAAGATAAGGGTTTGTATGTTTGTTTCTTTTAAAAATATTTTTGCTTCTTCTTTTGTCACTCTGGAGAACAAAGAGATAGCAAGAGAATTCCTCCATATAGAAAACCTTGCTTTTCATTGGCGTTTCAATACTCATGTAGTCTCAGAAATAGGAGAGCCATAGAATTTTCATTCTGAAAACTTGAATGAATTTAAAGACCATCTTGGCCAAACTTCTCATTTAATAATGAGGAAACTGAGACCCAAAGAAAGTGACTTGCTCAAAGGTGTTGAGCAAATAGAAGAACCCAGAATTCCAATGCAAGTGATTCCTTGTAGAGTATATTTCAAGATACCTAACTCAGCTTTGTCTTGTTTTCATAATGTAAAACAATGCTCTTTTAATAGACTTTCTCATCTTTACTTACAACTCTATATTCTAGTGGTTAGATCCTTTACTCAAGCTTTCTCTAGTGCTAAAGGTCAGTGTAATCCAAAAAGAACAGCTTTAAACCCTAGAGATACCACATTTAGCAGAGTTTGTAGGCAGTTTTGTGGATCTTAAAGAAGCCATCCTATGTTAGGAACCTAGCAACTTGTGAGGGTGAACCATAGTAACAGCATTCAGAAGAAGTGGTGGCACAAAACACCCTTTTAGCCAGACATCTTTCCCGGCTTCACTATGCTTTAGAAATGGTCACATTGCCCCCTCCCTATCCATACCAGGGCAAGTTAAATAGATAGAGTAGTTATATTTTCCTACTTATTTCATAGAAATGTCTTCAAGGTTGTTTATATACACACAAAGAAGTATTGTTATATTTATATTTTCTCTATAACAGTATGTATACCATATACCATACCATAACAGTGCCATACCTATATAATGCACATCTTATTATGCAATAGAAAAGAATAATTAGCAGATTAGTGAACTAGAGTTTTGTTTACACTTCAATTGTGATGGGTAGTCATGTTAGTTTAAGAAATATGGTATGCTTGCCTTTAAGACTGGATAATTTCTTTAAAATAGGACATTTTGTTAAATTCCAACATAGTTTTAAAGAATTCAACCAGTATTACATTTCATTCATGGAAACTAGTACCTTGGAGCAAGGAAGGGTATTCTGTTTTTTTAAAGAATGAATGATTTGCTTTGACAACAGTAACATAAGTAGAACCCTAACTTAAGAGGATACTTATTTATAACATAACATTATGTAATTCTGGTTGAAAAAGAACATTAAAGGTAACTTAAAAATAATCTCTACATTGAGTATACTAATATTGGGGGCAATGGATATAATACAGTGAATTCATTCAATTAGCCAATTATTCAATATGCATTTATTAAGCACTTTATATGTGCTTAGGTGCTAGAGATAGTTACAAAAAATGAAACAGTCTCTACTCACAGGTAGCTTGCCTTCTGATGCTAAGGAAGGGAAGTTTGTAGGGTGTCTGAGATGCAAAAAATGCTTGAGAGATGATAGATAAGGGGAGACAGACAGACCGACAGACAGAGAGGTATATATGCCAGTTATGTTACTATCATTTTTATCCTGCTAGTAATGGGTACTTCATCTCTTATTTCTCCTTTTTCCCTACACTATGGGTCTGTCTACACACATATACACATATACCCCTCTCTCAGTGAAATGACAATGTGGAGAAGGCAGGTGAATGGAAAAAAAATGTGATTTTTGTAGGATGACCATGAGCCTTTTAATAGCTACCTCCTTACCCATTCTAAGCATTCAGGTCAGCTCAAATCCAATGGAGAATGAAATCATAGCTTGAAATTAGAATAATAAATCCTGCATTTTAGAAAATAACCAGTATAGAGTACTGTCAGTGGAACAAGTGAATTTCTCTTGAGCTGTGACCTGGTTATCCTGTTTCCTCTATTCTTTTTCACAAACTGAAAATAGTTATTGTGGTTAATTCAACTGTACATTGGAGTCCACTGACCTCAGATACATCTATCATAGTCTACATTCCCTGATATCACAATAACCTTTTATTGTTTCCTATATCATTAGACACTTTTGATCCCTTCAACAAAGTTTGATAATTTGCTTAGTTGGAGGAGACAATGGCAAACTAAGAACCTTAAAAGTGAAGGAGACGGTTTGCATGTGCAACATATGTTCAGATCCTATCTTTATACCCATAGACCTTTAATGCTTTTAAAAAAAGTTATCTCCTACAAGCCAAGAGTCCTTTAAAAATTTTTTTTACTCCTGTCACACAAACTGGTGAAATGAAAGATGCTGATTACCTGCTTTGCTATGAGAACCCTATATAAATATCTTTAGGATGATTTTAGTCTACATAATGCTATCTCAAAGATCATTTTTTAAAAATATCAGTGTCTCCTGCCCCTTCTTCCAATATCTTCATTTAGAGGATCATAATCTAGTCTAGTTTCAGGAACAAGAAGTTGATATTTGAGGCAGCAAGAGGGCATAGTGGTTAAAGGACTCTGAAGGCAGAAAGACCCATATTCTACACTGACTAGCTGTTCATCTCCAAAAGATTTGAGTGTTTTCATACATTGTGAACTTAGGAATTATCCACAGATATAGAACCTGAAAACTGTAATCTGCAAATTCAGTAAGAAAGGCTTAGTGTTGAGGACTAAGGTAGTAATAGTCACAATCTCAATTCACTCTTCCAGGTCAAACTATATCCAAACTGTTGTGTTCAGTTCTGGGCACTGCATTTTAGGAAGGACATTGGTAACCTGGAGGGTGTCAAGAACATTTGTAAGATTTCATGATCATACCATATGAATAATGGGTGAAAGAGCTAGAGATATTTAGCATGGAGAAGGTAAGATGAGTAGTAAGTGGAAGTTATCTTTTAAGTATCTGAAAGATTCTCACAGGAAAGAGAGAGCCCCAAACTAGGAACAATACATAAAGATTTCAGAGACAGATTCAAGATTTATGTATGGAAAAATTTCCTAATGAAGAGAACTGTCTAGAGGTAGAATGGATTGCCTCCAGAAGCCATGGTTTGTCAAGTACTGTCTGTATGACCACTTGTTATATATGTTGTAGAGATTTTTGCTCAGATTTTGAACTAGAAATTATGTCTGAGGTCCCTTCAAACTCTGAGATTCTAGATACATTTATGAAAAACCTGAATTTTAAAGACCATTCTATATTAACTTGAAGAGCACTAGATTAAGATATCCTTACAGCTCTCGACTAATAGATAGTTACTTTATTTTTTAATCCTGGACACTATCAACCTTTGGTACTCAGTGAATTCCTAGTAAATAGAAAAACCAAATTTGCCATCCAGCTCTGACTTGGCTTCCCTTTCACAGATAGCCACCAGAGCTACTATTGACTCCTCATTAGCCTTCACCTTATACTTCTTTCCCCGATAATTCCAAAGATATTTATTCACCTTCTTGAATTGAAATCAGGAGTTCTTTGCATCTACCTGTGACATATAACATGAAACAGTCAGTTCTTCTGAATTCTGAGTTACCATCTCTTCAAGTGGGTAATAAAAAATGTAGAACATAGGTAGCCTTACACATTCCCAGAAAGAAACATTCTAGCACTCCCTGCAAATAGGGGTATCTATATAGTCCCTAAAAATCATGGAATAAGCAGAGTAAGATATGAAGTCACTCAGTTAGCATTTATTAATGCTATTAAATTAATTAATAGTAAGCTATCATTAATGCTAAAGCTATTAAGCAGAGGAAAGGAAGAGTCAAAGAAAGCAGAAAAAAAAACAAGCATTGGTTAAATACCTACAGTGTACCTGTCTGTGTGCTAGGCACTTTACAAATATAATCTCATTTGAACCTTCCCAAAACCCTGGGAAGTAGGTGCTATTATTATCTCTCATTTTACAGTGGAGGAACCTAAGGCAAACAGATATTGAATGTGTCTTACCCAACATCACACAATTAGTAAATGTTGAAGACCAAATTGAACTCAAGTCTTCCTGACTCCAAGCACTCTAATTACTGTGCTATCTAATTGCATCAGAGGCTTTGGAGATAAGGATAACATGACAGAAAGAATCTGATCTACTTTTGCTTTCCAGAAAGGGACTTTTTATTTGTTTTGTTCTTTTTATTGTTCGCTCTTATCTTCTGTCTTAGAATCAATACTAAGTATCAGTTTCAAGGTGGAAGAATAGCAAGGGCTAGGCCATGAGGATTAAGTGACTTGCCCAGGATCCCTCAGCTAGGAAATATCTGGGGTCAAATTTGAACCCAGGACCTCTCATTTCTCAGCCTGGCTATCACTGAGCCACTTAGAGACTTCTTTTGTCTTGTTCCTTTCAATGTTCCTTCTCTTTCCTATCTCTCCTCCTTTCCTTCTGGGGTATCTGAGAGGAGAGGGAGATTATGAAGAAATAGGGAAACAAAGATGAACTGGAATGGGTTTAATGAAGAAAAGAAGCCTGTACCAGAAAAGGGTAGCTAAACTAGGGAAGACTGAAGTTTTCTTTCAAAAAACCCTGACATCCCAATTCAGTCACGACTAGAATAATACAAAAGTGCCAAAGGCAGCAGCACAAAAGCAGGTTTTCTATGGCGAACCAGCCCCCATCAGGGCCCTGAGCAAAATGACAAATTAAGGAGAAACCTCCACAGAAGCCTCTCCACTCTTTTTTTTTTGTTCCCTTAAGACTAAAACCTTTTTTATATTTACCTAAACCAAAGGTCCTATTTCCCACATTTCAGAATTACCAATATGTCCCCATACCATCTCAACTCCTTCTCAGTGAGGTGATTTCAGGTAGGTATTATTGGTCTGATAAAAATATAAAATCAGTATTGAAACTTCAAGTCAAGCCAAAATGCATTTATTAAGTGTTGTTCTTGTGCCATGTGCACTGTGCTAAGCTTTGGACTACAAACATTGGCAGCAACAGTCCCTGCTCTCGAGAAGCTTACAACCTAATGAGGAAGACAACATACACACACAATATAAGCTGGAAATAATCTTAGAAGGAAGGCACTGACTTCAAGGTTACTAACATAAATTACTCTTCATTTGGTGGAATATAGCAAATTTTTGTTGTCATTTAGGCATTTTTAATCTTGTCTGACTCTTTGTGACCCCTTTTGAGGTTTTCTTGGCAAAGATACTAGTGTGGTTTCCCATGTCTTTCTCTGGTTCATTTTACAGATGAAGAAACTGGGGCAGAGTTAAGTGACTTGCCCAGAGTCACCCAGAAAAGCATCTAAGACTGAATTTAAACACAGGGCTTCTTGATTCCAGGCCTGGCACTCTATCCATTGTGCTACCTAGCAGAAAGAGAGAGAGAGAGAGAGAGAGAGAGAGAGAGAGAGAGAGAGAGAGAAATGAATTTTTGGTGTTTCTTGCCAATTTTAGGACCCAAATTAGTTTGCTAGGGAACAAAATTAAATAATGTCAACACTGATTAGTATATAACTGCCCACCATCCACTGATGAGTCTCTTACCCTTTGCAAGTGGTTCAGCACCCTCACAGGAATCAGTAAAAAATAACAACAACAACAAAGTTATTATCTCTTGGGGGAGCGTGTAGGAAACAGCAAATATCTTGTCCCCAGAAATCCTCCAATGCACATCTTTGTCACCAAGTGAAGGAGGACAGAAGCCACTTCCCCAGCAGTTTCATTTTCCCTCTCCTTTGTTGTTAAAATGAGTATAAGGCAAGCTATCTGCAATTTGACTAGACTCGGGGAAATCTAGGGTAACCAAAAGCCAAATTGGTGGGGTTATCAAAGTAGGAATACAAGCTAAAAACACTGCGTGGCTGCCACATTAGGCTCTATCTCTGCAGAAAGCTAAGTATTTAGTAATCTGGGATGATCAGTAATAATTATTACTCTCATTTTACAGATGAGACTTGGGAGACTTGGAGGTGAAATTACTTTTTCCAGGTCACCCAACTCAGTGGCAAAGCTGATCTGAAAACTTTGGGGCCTCTGGGTTTCTTTTAGGAAACACTGACTTTCAGCATAATAAATTCATGTGAACCCCTCAGAGGATATGTGGATACCCAAGCCAGCTTCTCCACTAGTCCCTTTTGGTCATTTCCCAATTATATAGTTCCTCCATCAGTCTTTGAGAGAGAAAGTTATCACCAGAATCAAAGGGAGGCTATAGAGCATTAGGGGAGCATTAGCAGCTATTGAAAAGACATTTTGACCTATTTCTGTAGTTATCAATTTAATAGTATTTGCTGCCAGGAAATGCACCGATCATGGGAGGGAGGTTGGATTGCACCAGCATCTCATTCTCAAGAGACCTCCAGTTACAGGAGGGTGGTAATTCTAGTTAATAAAAGGGTGAACTTCAAACACGTTTTAACTAAATCAAATTGTAGCGGGAAATATCTTATTACTGACGTTCAAGCTGACTCACAGCTGGTAACATTAGTCACTATATAGGCCCCAAATTCAGACTTTTTAATATTTTCAGAGGAGTTACTGGCAATGACAGAGTTCCCAGGACACCTTATTATGTGGGAAGGAGAGATTTTTGAGCTAATGCTGGAGCCAGCATTAAATGAAAATTCTTCTTTTTTTTCCTTTCAGAACTTTTTATAAGTATTTCAGGTAATCAAGAAGCATGTAACTTGATTTGAGCTGTAGGGTTGTTAGAGAGCCACCTATAGCTGTGAGCTTCCTTGTTCCTTTGTCTTAGAGGCAAAGTTGCAAATCCTTGATTTGGTTACCTGGAAGTTTTATGAAATGATTCCCAATACCTGTGCCATGAAGAGACCTCCAGAAACAAGCAGAAACCTCTACCTGCTCACTCCTGTGACAAGAAGCACAGGGCATGGTAATAGTGCTGGAAGCAAAGTTCCTAGATAGCACTATATAATGTCACCCATGATATCATTCTCTTAACAAACAAGTTTACTTTCCTACTGCCTAAGATGGAGTAGGCTACTATATAATTCCATTTCTTATAGTTCATGCCAGGGCACCGTAGGATAGGTAAGAACATGACATAACCAGGTCATTCTGGTTCTTTTGGAAACTAAATCCTCTTGCGATAAATTCACTCCAGATCCCTGTTAAAATGAAAGCTATGCATAGTGGGTTGCTTTGCAGCAAAGGTTCAGTTGTGTATAGAGATTTCCCCCTTGTTTGCCCCTCCCCTTTCTAGTCAGTTCATTTGGAATAGAAGTGGTGGTCTGATACCTTTCTCCTGTACTGCCTCCTGCTTGGATTCTTCTAAATTTTTTTTCCATGTGCCTAAATCTCTTTTTTTCAGAGAGATTAATTCTGATTTGGTTCGCCTACACTTTTTGAAGCTCTAAAAGCTTTCCATTGTGGCCAGATCGTCTCAAATACTGTATTTGGGGATGGAAAAAGAAAACTCTGCCCAAATGTAAGCATCATTGAATCAAAGAAAGCTTTTTTTTTTTTTAACTGCATTCTTTTAGGATCCAGACAACCTTGAATCTTTTACAAAAGCACATCAGTAATTCCATCCTGTCTCTTAAAAAGACATACACACACACACACACACACACACACACACACACACACACACACACACACACAAAATACACTGGAGTACTATTCCTGATAGTGTACGGCTAGAGTATCCAAATCAAATAACAAATGAAAGGAAGAATGATTGTTTAGATAGAACAGAGGCCTAGATGTCTGGACATTCACATTCTTTTCCTCACTGTTCCATAGGGACTTACCTTCTTGTGTGAATCATATCATTTCTGCCCTTCTTTCTACTTCTACAAAATACAGATTCTGATTTTCTCCTTCTGGGACTATGGTGAAAATTTATTTATTCTTGTTTTGAAAAGCATTATAATTTTTAAAAATAAAAGGTACTAAATCTCCTTGGGCCAAGTATTACCCTTACTAGGAAGGATGAAGCACTCAACTCCAACTTAGTATAAATAGCATCAGCCAGAAGAAAAGAGAATGAATGAAAGGATTAACTTTCCACTTTAGTGAAGGAAGAATGTAATGCAATTATAATGCAAACTTCTAACATGGTAATAGTAATCTAAATTTTCAGCACTGATGAAGAATGACTGATTCCCCATGTTATCTAGCTGTCTACTTCTGAATATCAGTTTTCAGTTGAAAAAAAACTTTCCTTTTTTAAATATCCATATGTTACCATACCACCTTCTTATATTGTGGTTTTTTATGTATGTACCTCATATGTGTAAACTAGATAAATACCTGTCTCTTCCTCTTCATCACAGGGCTGTTAGGAAGTTGAATGAGACAATATCTGCATAAAGTGCTATCAGCTCTGGAGGTAAAACACTGGGGGTAAAAAAAAAATTGTCAATCATAGCATCTGATTGAAGAGCCTTTACCAATCTAGCATTTTCTGAGCTTATTCATTTCCCTGAGAAGCAATACATTTATTACCTTGAAGCCTTTTGGTTAGGTCAAATGAGCTATGTAGATGGCTACATTTCCTGTGCCTTTGGCCTAAGTGGAATGTTCTTCAAACCATACACAAAATGGGTCTATCTAACCAGAAACAATTCTATATATGATCCATAAAGAAATAGCTGAAGCAGATCCTCTTAGTCCTAGGGCTCTGTGGGTTGAAAAATATAACCTTAGAAAAGATTACAGTAATATTTCCAATATATTTCTCTAGAATTTTTCTGTTTCTCTGTTTCTGTCTCTATCTCTGTGTCTTTCCGTCTTTATCTGTGTTTCCTTCCACTTCCTTTTTTCTAATATACACACAATAACCACATTCAGCATTCCCCTCCCAGATGTGTGATAGGGTCATACCTCTTATCACCCCAATAAAATGCCCAAAAGCAGATGTCAGAGGTTGCAGAATGCAGGGGCATGTGGTGTGCACGATAGGGATGTGAGAGGCATATCACACACCTGCCTCTTGGCTGGGGTAGGCCATCTTGACTGTGCCTTGCCACAAGTTAGCATTTTGAATGAGCAATTGCCATTCTGTTGTTTTCTTCTCAACACATGGTGTTCAAAAACAGTTAAAAGAAAACTGTACCCATTTGCTCATCCCAGAAATCTGAAATTTCACAGGAGCGTGCCAAATTAATTTTCACATAATATCATCTGAGCTTGCTCATTGCACTGAGAAAATGATGCTTCACTTTTTGAACTCTTGGTGTCTTGGTCTGAGGTAAATGGGTGCAGTTTCTCTTTAAATGGCATTAAACATATCAAAGCAGGATTATATCTGTCACTGTCTTTTTTTTTTTCTAATGGAATCAAAATCCTTCAGGGAGTGTCCCAAATCCACATTAATGTCTTTGAGTGCTAATGTTTCCACTGGGACTTTTACATTAGCAAAATACAAGTGTGTTTGTTCTCTCTGCCGTCTGTATAAGTAGACAGCTGCATATCAGTTATTCTACCTGAACTGGACTTCCACTTAGCCAGGGTCAGGATTGAAAATGATAGCAGGTCATTCTTGGTAAGCATAGGCCATTTCTGCCCATCTTTCAGCCAAATTGCAATGGTCACCATAAAAGAAAGAAATGACATAAAATACTGTTTCTAATATGTGAGAATCTATAGAAGTATAGTCATATATTTCACACAGAAAGACAAAACTTATTGAATCTAATTTCAGACATGGGCTGTAAGTTTACAGTTTGCAAAGGGTCTAATTAAATACTCCAACCTAAATTTCACCCTCTGTTAAGATTTTGAAAGAAAAACCTAGAGATTTGGGGTCCCAAATATTAGGGTCCCAAAATATAACATTTGAAGAATCACTATCCAAAGCTACCCTTTTGGGGGCTGTTTTTATTTTTATTTTTTGATCTCCAAAGATTAACCTCCTTATTTCTAGAGGTTGAAGTTCTAATTCCTGATAATCCCCTTCATTCCTTGGTTCAACAAAGCCATTCAGAAGTGGTGTTTTGTCAACTCTTGATTATCCACACAAACAGAACAGTGCCATTGAAAATCCAAAACAGCACAGAATTCCCATATCATTATATTCAGTTTTATGGTGCATTTTTACATTCATTCCAGTATGTTCTGGGAATGAAAATTACAGTGTGCTTTTTAATTTAATTTAACATTTTTTTAGGATCTAGTAGAGGAGGAGCTAGATCTCTAACTTCCCTATCCAAGCTGCCTGCCCCCTTGTCAAAGATAAGGCCCATTTCAGATCCAGAGCACAAGCCTGATTTAGCCATCTGCTATACACTCTCTGTCTGACTCAGAGCTTTAAGTAAAAGGGAGTCATCCTCCAGGGCTTCTCTTGGCCATCTTAATACTGTTCCCTACCTCCCAATAGGTACAAATTGCTCAGGAGCAACCTTGCTCCATTTCTTATGTTCTTTTCCTTCTTCCTATTTTCTTCTTTCTATAGACTCATATTTCCATCTATTTCCTTCTTCCATCCTTCCAGCGGGACTATTTCTTCATCTGCAAAATAAAGGACATTAAAGTCCTTTCTAGATTGAAAGGTATCATGATTCTATCTTCCCTTTCTTAGACATTTCCTTAAACTTAAAGATGGATAGAAGACATGGAAAAGGTGGTGAGGGAAAACCACTGCAATCCCACCTGAAACTCTAATGTAACTCTGAGGAAGGAATTAAGTGTTTTCATTTAAAATATCGTCCTGGGTATCTGAAATTTCCATCTTTTCATTGTCTGCTTTCACTGGGCTTCAAACCTCATGAAAATAAAAGTAAATAGAAAAGATGATGACAGCAATAGTTTTCTCTACATAACCTCTCTCTTGGTCATCTCTTTTACTCCTATAAACTGTTATTTTATAGACTCATCTTTATACAGATGATTGATAAATCTCCACATCCAATCTTATTCTCTCTTCTGAACTTAAGTCACATCAACTGCCTAGTGGACATCCCCATCTAGATGTCCCACAGGCATCTCAAATTTAATGCCTTAGAAAAACTCTTCTTTTGCAACCTTCCCTTCCTCCAACTTTCCCTGTTTCTGTTTTTTAAATTTTATTTTTATTATCCTTCAAAACACACTTCCATATTGGTCATTGTTGTTAGAGCACACTCATACATAACAAAAACCCCAAAATAAAACCATAAATACACTAATGTGAAAGATAGTATGCTTTCATCCACATCCATCCAACTCCAATAGTTCTTTCTCTGAAGTCCCTGTTTCTATTGAGGACACCTCAGTTTTCTCAGTCACACAGATTCACAACCTCATATCACCACACCTCTCTCCTTTACAATTCACCTGTCAAGTCTGCCCCCACAGTATCTCACATTTCAGTCCTCCCCACTACCCTAGTACTGTGTCTCCCTGCCTTTAAGGAGGACTATTGTTATGGCTTCCTAGCTGATCTCCCTGCTTTTATTCTCTCCCTTTTAAATTCATTTTCCACTTGGCTACCAGGATCACCTACCTAAGGTACAAGTCTGGACATTTCACTCAAAATTTTCCAAAGTCTCCTAAGAGAAAATACAGGTTCCTCAGCCTGGCAGTTAAAATCTTCCACCATTTGACCCCAGCCTACACTTCTAGACTTATTTTATATTCTTCCCTTTTTGCACTCTATATTCCAACAAACTGTTGGAACCTCCTTGCATTTACCCATACTTAGCATCCTATGTTCCACCACTACACCTTTGCTCAGGCTGTTCTCTCCAAACCTATAGTTTATTTACTCTCTTTTTACCTCTGTTTCTCAGTTCCCATTAGACTTCAACTCAGATGCCACCTTCTAAAGGAAGACTTTCCTGATCTAATAGTAATAATAACTTGCATTTACAAAGCCCTTTAAGGTTTGCAAAGAACTTTATAATTACTATCTCATTTTATCATAACCTCCGGGAGGAAGGTACTATTATTTTCTCCATTTTACAGATGAGAACAGAAGTGACTTGGCCACTCATTCAGTAAGTGTTTGAGGAAAGTTTTGAACCCAGGCCTTCCTAACTCCAGGTCCAGCACTCTATCCACTGCCCCAACCTAGCTATTTCTAGTTTTGAGTCTTATCTTCCTCTTCAAATCATCTTGTATTTATTTTATGTATTTAGATGCTTTCTTCCTCAATAGAATGTAAGCTCCTTGAAGACAGTGACTATTTGTTGTTCTAGCATTATAAGCCAAGTGCACCAAAAAGATATTATATGTAACTGGAGAAAGCTCCAAACACTTTTCTCACTAACCCTGCTTCTTACTAAAAATAGTAGTTGACAAAAGACAAAATGGTATCTGGAAGTCTCCTCCTGAGGCATTAGAAGCAATGTCAAGGCATGTCCTGAAGAGGAAAGAAAACCAAAATAAGTAGACTCTCCGAAAGCAAATGCTCAAAGGCTCAAATTAGAGGGATACACAATCTGTGAACATGCCAGACAGATTGGAATGTCATCCCATTTTTCAGCATCAGGTTTGTGCCCCTATGTCAATCAAGATTCTGTTATGGATTCTTTATTCTGTCACTCTTTCAGGCCTTCTTCTATACTGATGTCAGGTTAGAGATAGTCCTTATGTAGCAACCAACCACCAAATTGTAGATTCCATGAGTCCAGGAACAATACGTCTTTGTGTCCATAATGCAGTGATAGCTACTTAGTAAATATTTGTTGAGTGATTGATTGAAAGAAAGTCCTTAACTACCAATGAAATACTGTGACAGCGATGTGTTGTATTGTTTTAGTAAGAGAGGGCTTTGAGGAATTTGATCCCATTGGATTCATTCCTGCTAGGTTATTCCTTCTAGAAGATAAAACTCAATCTGCCAACCAAAGACCTCACAAAACATTTGCAACCTCACCCAAAAATGTTTAAATGGGATAATAATTAGCTGTCTAACTGCTGACCAGTCACTTCACTGAAGAGGACTTATGTATTATATTTAAGGTTTCCTCTAGTTCTAATACACTATGAATCTAACAGTGTTTTCCCCCTAAGACAAGAAATGAGAAGCATTTCTGAGAGGCTAGCCATTCTTTATAATTTAATGTTCACCCTCTTTCACCTATCCCCAATGCAGATTCACAAATGAAAGCTATAAGAGAAAGGGGGTGGGGGGTGGGGGAGGTTTATTCTTCCTTTTCTTACTCTTTTAGACCATCTATTCAAACAGTAGATTTTTCTTTTCATATACTTATCATTTAGACATAGGGACTCAACATGGTAGGGATTGGCCTGACAGCTGGACCCCCCAGAAGTACCTCTCCTGGTTTGGTCTTTCCAATAGGAGACCAATTCTCACCCAATTCATCCTTTCTGGTCTCATTAAGAGTGTCTCTCTTATTTAGTGGAAATCTGGTCTGCCAAGTCCCTTGTTTTAGCTTTATAGTTGTTTTTCTTGATTCATTAGTTAGACTTGATCTTAATGAGACAGACTGCTTTAATCTCACCATTTCAAGAGAGATGGTGTGTGTGTGTGTGTGTGTGTGTGTGTGTGTATGTGAGTGTGTGTGTGTGTAAATGTATACCTGCATGTTTATGGAGTATGCTAAAGCCACAAAAATCTGATGGTCCCTCATCATGAAAATAAGTTTTAGGGAGATTGCATTAATATGCTGATTAGGTTCATGAGTAAGAGTAAGCTGCCAAGATAGTATAGTACTTCTGAGTTCTGCATGCTCCCCCCTTTTTTCCCTTTCTTTTTACAAAAAGAAAAAGACCCTAAGTTGTGCCCTTTGGATTATACTGTTATACTCTTACATTTGAATTTCAAAATCCTCTTTAAATGAACAGTTCTGAAAGTCTCCATTACGACAGCTGCCTTTGGGTGTGCCACCGGTGGCTTTATGGCTCTGGGTACTTCTTTTTTTCAGCTCTTTGTGAATATTACAAGGCCCTGCCCTCTCTCTGAATTGCACTGGCATTCAAACAATAGTCCCCCCCCTCCCCATCTCCTCATTTGGTTGATTCTTGATTACATAAATGAGTACTTTGCCTCTTGCCTTACCTCTACTCACATTCTTAAATAAAAAGGATGAGGAGGGGGAGGAGAAGGAGAAGGAGTTTTTACATCTATTAATATCTTAAGAGAAAAAAAATGTGTTGGATGAAGCAAATCCTGGTATATTCAATTTGATGAGTACTAAGGGAATGCCCCACTCAGCTGGAACAGAATCTTTATATTGGGAATAGTGTACTTATACTTGACCGTGCATTGGTTGAAAGAGGAAAGTTCTGCCTATTTGGGTGAAAGGAAAACAAAATTGTTGCCTGCCCCTATCAGGAATCTCCTCTCCTTCAGTCAGCATTCCAAGTTGTGCTTTGGTTTAATTAATCCATTAAAGACTATCTTAACCCTAGTCAGTAATGATCGAGGGGCTCACCGGAGCCATCTAGAATGGGAGAAATTAGACAGATAATGATTTTTGTGCTGATGATGTGTTCTGTCTTTTTATATAGTTGATCCCATGAGAGACATATTTCTTTGGTGTATTCGTGCTGATGCTCTCAAGACACATATATTACCAAGAAATAAATCAGATTATGATACTTCTCCATTCCCTAGTTCATGGTGTGTAAATTTGGCATTTTATAACCAAAGCCACTTTGGCTCTTTAAAACCAAAACTAATATCAAAAAACCTTTGAACAGTCAAAGATGAGAGCTAAGTTCATTAGTTATGCATTTTTAGGACTTCTTTGGCTTGATAGTTCAGTACTGAAGTGATTAATAATCATTATTGTGATTTATTATATGTATATAATAATATAGCATATATGATTGCATAATATGATAATGTTATATTAATAATTATAATTTTAATACTACCAATCAAAAATATTTAGCAAAAGGAAAGGGTAGGTTAACAAGGATATCACAATAGAAGTGGCACTGTGACCAAGGACTGAATTTACATTTAACTATAGAAACAAATAGACAGGGATCTTAAAAATGATATTCCTTGCATAAGAACAACTGGAATTGACAGTTGCCTGTGTATGGGGAGCAAATACCAGATGAGCACTGAAGTTTTAGCAAAAGGTTTGGGGCTTGCAGTGTGTAAAACCCATGTAATGCTAGTTAAATGGTGCCAAAGTTTAAGGGGGGGGTGGATTTCTTTCTTCACCATGAGAATTTGAGATAATGGCAAGACATCTAATTGAAAGTATTATGAAAAAGATAATATAAGGCTTGGCACTAGATAGTGCTAGAGGTCAGCAACAGAGAGACAAGATTTGAGAGTTATCATCCTACAACTTATAGGAGAAAGTATATGAGGAAATGAATCCACTCAGTTGTGTGAGTATAAAGAGAAAAAGAATAGGAAGCCTAAGATAGAGCCTTGGAGAGTATCACTATTGAGAAGACAAAGAGGAGAAAAGCCAGTCAGGGAGATATTGAAGGCACAATTAAAGAAGAGTCAGCTAATCTTTGACAGTGCCACTAGAACCAAAACCAGAGAAAAAAGGGATCTGATCAAGAATTATTAGTGGTCACTTAAAGACAGCCACAATTTTGCTAATATAGATACATTGTATATGTGTGTGTATATGTATATGCGGGTATGTATACACACTTATTTATACTAATATGCGTATATTACTGTCATAAATGTCCATAGTTCTGCAAACATTTACCAATATTTGGTCCTTAGAGAAGATTCCAGGCTCCATTGAGTCATCTAAAGAATGAAAAAGATTCAAGTTAAGCATGGGCCTAGTTGTTGAAAAATGCTTATATATAAGATCTACAATATTGTCAGTATGGGGTGACCCTTCAGCAACACAAATCTCAACCCCTTCATAATTTAAGAGTGTCTTCATAGGTTTTGGAAGCCAAAAATATTTACTGCCTGGTGACCAAATTTCCGGTAATAGGCTTCTCAGAATTTGGCTTGCAAGTCATCCAATGATAGGTACGCATAGCCCCTCATCAGGTCTGTACTGAAAAGCTTTTCAGATTAATAAAACCTGCCAAGGATTAGACTTCATTTATGCCTTCAAAAACTCAGAGTCATCTCTGCAGTACAATGAAGCACTGGAATATGACTTGTGTGAAGGTGTCTATATATTGGATTATCTTAACATTGGTACATCTCTGTATTACGATGGCATGGTGGGTAGGTGTCTGTGGCAAGGACAGTATGCCATAGAGGAAACAATCTGAATTGGGAGTCATAGGACCTGAGTTTAAATCGCTCTTCTGACACTTACCTACCTGAATGCCCTTTTCATTTGAACCTCTTTGGACTCTGTCTTCCTCATTGAGAATAAGGAGGATTGGATCAAATGTCCCCTAAGGCTCTTTCCAGCTCCAGATCTGTGATCCTCTGACATGTAAAACCTTGAACAGAGACACTAGAAACTGAGCCCTTCATTCTCACCTTCTGAAGTAGTTGTTGGTTCTGTGACTTTCTTAATTAAATAACTTTCTTCATCCAGTAGAGAAACAAAATTCCTCAAGGTCATCACTGAAATCTAGAAAGCATGTTGTACTTTATTTTGCTAGACATTTTTAAGTGCTTCCTAATTCTCTAGCCCTTATCTAAGCATAGCTGCTAGATTTTGCTTGAGTAAGAACCATAAACTTGAGCCCGTCCACAATAACTAAAATTGTAAGATCTCAGGGAAGAAAAACTACTATGTGACTGTGACACGTTGAAGGGGGGCTTCCTTGAATAATGTGATTCATGTCTTTTAGGAATAGAGCTTTGCTCCCATATTAATACATTCTGGAAATTGCTCAAGAGGCAGCTCTGGCATTAGAATAGCAACTTTCAAAGCCGTGAACGTCAGCACTTCTATTTCTCCTTCTTCTTGGCGTGCATTACATGAAGCTGGGAGGACTAATTGGCTAAATGAAGGGACTCAGTGTCGCAGAGTTGAAATCCTGGCATATAAATGGAGAAGGGGGGGGGGAGATTTTGCATGCATATCTATATGGCCTCCCTTTGTGAATTATAATAAAAGAACTGGATCTGCCCTATGTTCCATTCCCCGGTGAGATGAGTTGGGGTGGCACAGAAATTCACCATGCTTTGTATCTGTGATTACTTGTCTATTTGTGCATCTCTTCCACTCCCAAATTGTATGTTTGTGTATGTTTGTCTAAGGATGTTGAATAACACATTGTTTTAAAAGATGTGCCCCTGAATTTAGGTTGTTATATGACAATGATAATATGGCTGTGTGCAGGACTGAATATTATTGCAAAGCAAAAAAAAATCAGTAAATGGGATGCTCAAAATAGACAAAGAAGTATCTTACTTGTTTTGCAGGTGTGAGATTCATAGCCTTGATCCCCACCATGCAATTGTAAAGACTGATCAATAAGGCTCCAAACACTTCATAAGGCACTGGGTGCCTGTGACAATCACTAAATTATTATATATGAAACTATGTGTTTTATATAAAAGTATTTCAAGATTAAATCCTACAATTCTTTTTCAGATAATCATGTTTTATTAAAATCTTAGCATATAAAATTAATAAAATCAACTAAATTTGTTGATAACTATTTACACTTTAATAATTTCAAGGCATAAAATATAATATTTCTCGGGCACTCCATTTAAGTCATCAGTATTCTTTATCTATACATTCTCCTTCATTCCTTACATGATGATCCCTAGAATATACTCCATTCCAGTGCTCTTATTATTTTGCATTATGTCAAAAAAGTCTTTTCAGATTTCACTGTATTCTTCTTATCTGTTGGCCTTAATTGCATTATTGTATTCCATTACATTAACGTGCCACAATGTATTTAGCCATGCCTCTGTTGTTGAACATTCAAACCTATAATTTTTACGTAAAATGTTCACCTCATAGAGACACCAAAGACTGAAAGTGACCCTTCTCCTGTGGTCTTTAATAGTACTATCCCTAAACCATTACAGGCAGGTCAAAATTCATCTTTTATTTTTGGAAAACCTAGTAAAAGAGATCTGTGCAACCTCTTCCAATAGAACACTTCCTTAAACATCATCAAAGGGATCTTCTCTTTAAATAACCCAAATATGTCATGCTTCTTATTTAAATCCATTGCTTCCTTTTTTGTCTGGAGTGTAATCATAATGCATCTGAGCCCCAATCTTTACATGCCTAAAGCAGTCAACCCATCAACAAGCAATTATTAAGGTCTTACACAGTACCAAGCACTGCCCATACAAATTGAAACAGCTCTTGCCCTCAGGGAGCTTTCATCCTAAGAGAGTAAACTAACTCTCTCTCTCTCTCTCTCTCTCTCTCTGTCTCTCTCTCTCTCTCTCTCTGTCTCTCTCTCTCTGTATATATACATATATACACACACATACATATATATGTTAAAAGCCTTCTACCTAATATGCCATTTGAAATGATTCTCAAAGGGGAAACAGAAATTCCAAGAGGTAGAGAGAGCATTCCAGGAATAAGAGTAAGCTAGCGCAAAGGCATGGAGCTGGAAGATGGAGCATTGTGTATGTTGAATGGCAAATAGGCTTGTATGACTGGATTGTAGAGTGTGAGCAGTGATTCATTGATAAATGTTTAACAACCGGAACTAACTCCCCCCCCAAAAAAAAAAGGTATGCAAAATACTTTTAAATTTAATCTGAATTATTAATGTTTTCTCTATCACTTTTAAGTCAACAAAATAATAAATCAAGCTCTTATTTGTAGTGTTTGCCTATTTCTGATGTGTAAATGCTCATGCCAGAAGATGTAACGGGGAGAAATGGGTACTAGTGATATAGAAAGGGCCTGGGTTCTAAAGGACTTTAAATGCAAAAGTTTATATTTGATCTTAGAGCAGGAGTTCTTAACCTTTCTTTGTATCATGACCACCTTGCACATTCTGATGAAACCTACAGTCTCTTCAGAATAATGTTTTCAGATGCATAAAATAAAGCACATTGGATTACAAAAGAAACCATTTATATTGAGATACAATTACCAAATATTTAGAAGTAAAAAAAAAAGTTTATGAACCTGAGACTTTTTTGTTCTAGAAGTAATGGAGAGCTGCCGAAATTAAATATCTAGAAAAATGAAATGATTAAACTATCAAAATTCTTTATCTAAATGCACAACAGGCTTAGGGAAATTACCTTGAAGTGTATTATTTAAGACCCCTCTCAATTTTTCCTTGGTTAAAAACAAACTCCAATTCCTATGTCTTTTTTCTTTCTGAGATATTGTTTACCAGTGCTTATATCTGTCATCTGAAACCTTTTTAAGCTCTTCATATTCTTCTTAACAGTTGAATTTTGAGCCCCAATGTTGACATAAAACACTGGGTGATTTTAGTTTCCCCATTTCGTTTTAGACTTTTGTTCCTTTGTTTTTGAAATAGATTTCAGTACTTGCTGAGACTGAATATCAGAGCTGAAAGTAAATCATAGGAGTTACTATGGTCTGTGAAGCAAATACCACGCTTACTAAGTAAATTGTTAAATTGTTGATTATTAAGAAAATCATTTGGAACCACTGGATACCATTGTGTGAATACCTGGTGATTGGAGGCAATGGCAGAAAGATTGTCTTGGTGACTCAAATACAAAGCTAGGTTTTAAAAAGTACATATTAGTACAATCCAATGTGAAGGAACAAAATTTGATTTAAAGAGAAGATACAATAATTTGTGCACTTAGTCATAGAATGAGCTCCTTGAGGGCAGACAGGTACCCTACCTTACTAATCTTTTGTTCTTTGTAACTTCTGCAGTGCTTAACAAAGTGCCTTACTCATTATAGGTTCTCAATAAATATTTACTGAATTGAATTGAGAAAACAACTCCAGAGTGGGAAGGTAGATGATTAAATAGGGCTTGCTTGATACACCCAAATGAAAGGTTTTTAAAAAATAAATGCTATTTTTACATGGGTTCAGCACACCCATCTCACTGCATTTTGGAGAAATGAGGAAGGACAAATAGCATTTTACCCATTTTAGGACCAGAAACTGAAACACAGTGAGTTTTTCAATCCCCTTTCCCAATGTTGCCCAGATAATAAATGGCAGAATTAATGCTAGTCATAATATCCAGTGTCTACTAATACTCCTTGGCATTAGTTCCAAACTGAGAAAACTTCAAGCCAGGAGTATCTAATAAGTGTCTTATGTTTATTCATTTTAAAGTGTGGACTAATTTTCTGCAAATTTTCCAATCTTGTGGACTTCTTCTAGAAATGTTCAGAAGAAAGACAAGGTTAAAAAAAACTTAAGGCAGTGAAATGTCCTTTTTTTAATTCCATTTTCATTAGCTAGAAAATTCATATTCCATGTCAAACTACCAAAAGGTAGGTAAACAAGTTTTTGGCCATAGTTGGGAAAGAGACATATTCATAAAACTTGACTTCTTACCTTGTCTTCTTGACATGACAGATTAAAATGGTTTATTCAAGTTGTAGCAGGTTATTATGTCATATCCCACTTAGAGGCTACTAAATTTGCTGATCTTTGACATTAGAGATGGTGTAGCAACAGTTCCGAAAAGAACCTTTACAGTTTGTCATCTTGAATCAGCTGCCAAGCATACTCTGAATCCCACTGTGACAAATCTTCAGGAATGTGGGATGAAGAAGCATCACTGTGCATGTGCAGTAATATAGTGGTATAAATAAAATGTCAGCTTCCCATTTCCATCCCCTTCTTTCCCTGCTGTAGTGCCTGAGGGAGAGAGAACTGATTTAGATAAAATAAAGATTTCCTTAGACTTCATTAATTTCTGATGCCCAACACATTTGGAAAGGTGCGGAGCACCACTGTGAGGTGATACACAATGTTGTCAGATCACTTGTGGGTAGTCAGAGCTTTCTACCAGCTTTGTCTTTCGGGGGTATTAATTCTGTAGGAGATTGGCCAGATGTTTAGGCAGAAATAAAGGGGAAGGAGGGCCAGGCAAAGTGAGGGCACAACCAGATGAGATGCATCGAGGGGAAAAAATGTGATATTTTTTATAGGAATTTATCAACCATGGAGAGTTTTATTTTGTTTTGTTTTAGAAAGTCAAATGCTGACTATAACTTAAATGACAACTTTTCTTTTCACCAGAAAATTAGCATTCAGGAAGTTTTTGCTTTTGAGTGTCTTTTAATGTAAGTCTGAATCAGGAGTGCATTTTTATGGGTAGGCTATAAACCCCACCCCCATAAGAGTTGGGGGTGAAAATAGAATGCCTTATAACTATGACCTACACCTGCAGGAAGCTCAAAACTCTATTAGCCCAGCTATTAAAATCAGGAGGACAAACTGTTTCTTCCCTCGATAGAAAAACTGTTGGGTTGCATCGTGACCCAGTACCAAAATTTTTCGAATCTCTCTCCACTTTACAAAACGTCGGCTCATGGCTGCAGTCTGGAGTGAAGCTGTTTACAGCTCTGTGCTAAGTGGAAAGTTCAAATCAATTATTGTCCATTAGAGTTTAGGTATAACTGATGAAATATCCCCAGAGGAGTGTTGTAAATGTATCAAGACGTCCTTCCCCATTACAGAAATGGGGACGCATGGTGAATTACTTACCTTCTCTCTTACCCTTAATGCCTCTGAAATGCTGCTGGGCAGACAGAGCTTATCTTGTCTCTCTAGGACTTAAGTAAGGACTTTACCATGCTATGTGTATGTATGGTAAACCAGAAAAATGCCATGCACCAAAACACCTTCGTTCCAACTTCCCATGCACTACACTAGACTTTTCTACCTTATTTTAAGAGCCAGGAAGCAAAATGTTGAAGGAAAACACTGTAAACCAATTAAAATTATAGCTGAGATATTCCAAACTGAGACCCCAGCAGTAGAATTCCTTTTTAAAATGAATGACAATTTTTTTTCTTGGCAAACCAGATATTAAATTCATGCATCCATTTTTTTTTACTGAAAGAGCTGTACAATTAAAGGCCAAATAATGGATGCCAGGAGCCTCATTCTCAGCACTGTCACTTAACATTGAGGCTCAGCAGGACAGGAAGAAGAAAAGGCAGTTACAACAGGCCCTTTAGTACTGACGTGTGAGAAGAACAACACTAATTTCTCAAAGAATGTTGTACAGCTACACATGAAGAAAGGGTAGTGTAACTAAGTGGTCTCCGACCTATCCAGGAGAAAACTGAGGGAAAGAAGAGAGTCTGATTTGTGATGGACTAGGACAGAAGATGAAAGATAGGCCCTCTGCTTCCTTTTAAAATTGCTTATAATTGTTCTTCTCCACTTCTGGCCCAATGCAATCATCATGTCAGTGAGGCTCTGAATTTCAGATACATGGAAGCTCATCTTAATCTGGAAATCTTAGTATTATTCCTAAGAGTGCCGGGTTGTTGTTGATTTTTTTTTCCCTAAAGACCACAGAAGAGACAGAGATAGGTCAAGGAGACATCATCCTCCTATATCAACCTCTCTCTTCTTCATGTGCTCAGGTGGGGAAGATGCCTTTTTGTTGAAAGCTGACCCTGTTCAGCACCAGTGACTGCCCTGTGGATAGGCAATAGGGCACAGAACTAACCTGACTGTCAGTCATAAAGAGGATAAAAAGCATCTTTAAAATGCAACATTGATTTTTTTTTTTTTTTGGTGCGTGTTCATTATTCCTTTAACACCAAGGATAACACCAAAGATGTTTCTTCTTGCTGACAGCTCTGTCCGTGGTACTAAGTAGAAAATTGGCTTTATTTCTTCTCTGGGGCCCATATTGTTTTCCTCCAATTCTGTTGTGTGTTCCAGACATCTATCTATAGAGATGCTAATCACTATACAGTAAATCTAGTTAGGATGAAAGCAAAGCTTTCAAGATATTTGAGACAGAATTTCTTAGGGATTACCCAGATAACAGAAGATGCCATTTTACCTTATCACATTTCAGGTTGATCTGTCCTTTTTTTAAAGTTGGTGGTAAAGATGTCCTCTGGTGTCCCCATTTCTTCATTTCCAAATCATTATTTCCTCCCAAGACAGTGTTTTCTGGAGAGGTGTCACTTAATAGGAAAATACTGTGTCCCATACCATACTTTGGGTGCAGTGACCATTAACTACATAAAATCACTAGGTTTTAATAGCCTAGACATTTAACGACCAACTCAGATTGTCTCCCATTGACCCTGTTGGTTGCTACAAGATGCTGTTGCTTTGGGCCATTGAATCCATTATATATAGTAGACATTTTCTTCTCTTTGCCTTTGTGTTTATATTACCTAAACTCTCAAGGTATTTTGGCAATTGTTCAGATTGTCCAGGTGCTGCCTCAATGCCTTTTAGTGGGATTACTTTCTCTGCAGAGTTGGACATTTAAATTGGATTTCAAAGAATCTAGTTATTTCAAGTGTTTTGATAAGTCTTAAATAGTTGGCACTTATTAAATCTTTATTGCCTGGATTTTAATAGAATTCTATAAGAAAATTGGTATTAGTCAAATGGCATTATTTTCAAGTTTACCATATGACATAAGTGGCACAGCTCTAGCAAAAGTCCAGGCCCAAATATTTTTTGTGGAAGGGACACAGTACATCAAGATCCAAGAATACAAGAGTAACCTAAATTTGGCTGTAGTGAAGACACACCCACACAGGCAATTTGTATCTAGATTCATTTCTAGCCTTTTTTTTTTTTTATCTGAATCTCATCTCTCACATCATCTCCTCTGTTTTACTGGTTATGTTTCCCCTCTCTTTTCTGAGGCATTGTGCCCCCTTCTTCATAGTATTTAGTTGTCTCACCCCAGGAATAATCTCACCACATAATAGAGAGGATTTTGTCTTTCCTGCCTGAAGTCCATAAATACAGCACTAAATTCTATCCTTTCTTTCCTAACATATTGCACTGGGAACTCCTATATTTGCTCTGATTTAAAGGGTGTTACTGACTTTCATGTTTCTTCTTGCCATTATTTATGTATTGGTTAATTTCCTGAGACTTTATTAATTTTCATTTTCAAAAGAAAAGTTAGTATATTTCAAGCCAGAGAGGTTTCTTTCTTAAAATTTCCAGGGGACTGGTATTTTTAATGTCATATGAGGACAACATTACACAATGGATCTTTGGCAGGGATACACAGAAATGAATACCGTGTGCGAAGAAACATTAAATGGCAGCCTTAATTACAGAGTTTCACTCTGTTTTTTTTTAAATGCCCTTCAGTTTTACGATTCGATGGGGAAATGCGTCAACATGGTTATTTTCTTCCTACCCTGGGTTATTAAGAATTGATCTAGCCCAAGCCACGAGAGCCTGTTAGAGCTTTCTGATCAGAGAGGTCTGACATTTCACCCGCTAGAGGGCAGTGGTGACACACATCCTTACCAAGCAATCTGTGTAGCATATGGTTGAAATGGAAACAGAGTAGCCATAGCTTTCATGTATGTGTGTATGAAAAATTCCCATTACTCTGTTGCTTCACTTATAATTATATTGAAAGTCAACATTAATTCGTAGACGGGGCTGTGCATAATTTATTTCAACATACCCCACTAGTGTTTTGTCTATTCTAGCTTTAAAATGCCCCGAGAACTAAACTTCCACGAATCCCCCTGGGAGTCAAAGGAAAAACCCAACTGTTTTCACCACCTGAAATTTTTATTTGTATTCCCGCTAAAATCCTCTTTCTTCAGCTTCCCTTCAGTCTCTCTTCATAGTTCCATTATACCCCGTAATAAACCTTTGTCTCGGGCTAATTAATCAGTCTCCCTCTGAATTAAATCTGTGACTGCCATTTCGTGGGGGCCAGAGAAATCGTGCACTTGAATACTGCATCACCACAGTGTTTAAGATGATTCAGAAAAATCAAGGGGATAACCCTGGGGTTCAAGAGCCAAAAGAGCTGGCTTTCAGTGTCCAAATGTCACTATTCTTGGGAAAACATCTACGCACGCTTATATATGTGCTAAGAAGTTACCATAATATATGTCAATGCCAAACCTCAGTTAGAGCATTGGCTGGGGTGGGCATAAAAGCAAGGTGTACTGTGCAAAATTAGAATCAGATAAGTTGTTTGTTGACACCCCTCAGCCACAGGGTGAATAGAGCTTCAAGAATGGATATAGGCACCTTTATTCCAATTTACATAGAGCAAGAAATGACACTATATTATCTCCAAGGAGGGCTGTGACTCTGTGTTAATCTAAATATTAACCATTTCAAGTTGGTTTTAGTTTATGTTTTTGCAGCTTTGATTCACTCAGAGTGATAGGAGATACACATGCTGCACACACCACAGGATTGGGACTGTTTCAGAAATTAAATGGAAAAAGAGGCTAGAGTTCGTATGTGATATGATGGTTTGCATGATCAGTTCCTTGGCATATGTTTGACTTGTTTAGCATCCATGGGGAAGGGCGGTAGGAATCTAAGCCAAGAAAGTTCCTTTAAGGCTAGTACTCACAATTAAGCAGTTGTTAAAAGTCCTTTTTTCCTTTACCTTAGAGACAAGGCAAGATTTTCTGCTCTATTGGGTATGTTCAACTGGAAGAATTTCTTTAGGGCTGACCTGTTCACTGAGACAAATTTCCAGACAGACACATATGCAAACAACGGCTGTTTCTGTGCTGGCAAGGCAAAGCATGGGACTTTGCAAAAATTCTAGAAACTGCACTGGCATTTTTGCAACCCAACTACTGGGCTTGTGTAGTACCCTAATCTCCAGAATGTTTACAAATAATGTTCTTTGTCAGCTTAAAAAAAAATCCAGAATGTGGTTTTATAGATCTTCTTTCCAAAGGAAACCAAGAAAGAAAAGTACAAAACTTTCATCAAAGAAATCCACCCAACACTGTTGTCCAAGCTTTCTTTTTAGAAAATGAGCTTCAGATTTAAGTTTTATGTCACCTGTAGTAAAAGCCATGAGGCTATTTTGTATGGAAGTAATTAAGTGCAAATGTGCTATGGCCATTTGTGTGTGTGTGTATATGTTTGTGTGTGTGTATGTATGCGTATGTATGTGTGTTTTTGTTTGCTTCAAAATACCAGAGGTGATTAGACCATATTATGGACTAATTACTTATTTAATTTATTTAAGTTGAAACGAGTTTTTGAATTATACAAGGGCAAAAACAAAAACTCATTAATCCATTCTGCACGCCATTGAAAAGAACAAGACAAAGAAGTTAACACATTTGTTTGGTTACATTACAATACACCAATATTTTTTAACACTGATGATGACCCAAGTGGTCAGAACATCTGTATTTAAAAAGGAAGAAAGGAAGAAAGAAAAAAAGAAAGAAGGAAAGAAAGAAAGAAGGAAAGAGAGAGAGAAAGAAAGAAAGAAAGAAAGAAAGAAAGAAAGAAAGAAAGAAAGAGGAAAGAAAAAGAAAGAAAGGCACTCCATAGACTCTCATCTCTTCTCTTTCCCCTCTAACTTTCTTTTCTCTGTCTTCCCTTTTTTCTCCCACTTCTTGTTTGTCTTGTTCTTATTTTTCTTATTCTTATTCTTTTCCCCTCCCCCTCTTCTTTCTCTGTTTTTTCTTTCTCCTCCCCCACTGATCCATTCAATGAAATGTTGCAGTCCTAAAGAAATTACTGAAAGTCAAGATGCAAACATTGAGATGCCTTCTTTAAGCCTGGTTTCCTATGGAAACCTTAAACAGCTCTTCAAACACAGTCAAATACAGTAAATAAATAACCTAAAACACTCAATATTTTCTTAAATTTGGAATTAAACCACAGTCTTTCTGGGGCTTGGGATTCTGAACACCAGGTTTCAGACTGGAGCATATTTTGGTATTTTGATGGTTGAGTTATAACCTCCTGAAAAGAGGGAGTGATTGTGTACATTAAGGACAGCTGCCCACTGAACTACAACTGAGCTGCTAAAATAAAACAAGTGTTGACTTGTGACTACTGACCAGGAGATGTGAAACCAAGCAGATCTGTCCTAGAGACCATGAAGAGAAGCTCTGGCTCAGCTTTGTGGTTTTATTTTCCACCTCTTGCTATGTACCCTCCCAAATTCTATGGCTATAATGGGACAATGGGCCAAAGAACAGGTCTGGACCACAAAAATGACTACAGATATGAGGAAATAATGGGAATAGTACTGAAGCGTTAGATTCAAATATCAGACAAACTGGAAGACTTTGGGCCAAACTCTGCTAGATATAACTTGATTATTAACTGATGTAGGTTATATAGAATCAGATCCTTTTTAGCTAGTGTCATAGGAATATTGTTGAAGAACGGAAATGCCTTGGTGTCACCAGATATTTAAGTTTGGATTGTTTTTTAAATGTCTCTATCAGACATTTTGTACATTCATTCTATTTAGTAAAGAACCTCCTTTTGGGGAGCCAATCACTATTTCCAGGGTACTTGACTACTAATGACCATTGTCACTGGCTTGCCCTTTGAGTGGGACCGTATATTATTTTCAGAGATGCAGCATCACAGCCTCATCTCCTCAAGAGCTTTCTAACTATGAGCATCATGGTTAGAAACCCACACACAGCACCTAAGAAGGAAAAAAATCCCTCAGCTCCCAAATGAAACTGGTTTGGGTTTTGTATCTTATATCCCCCACACCAAGAAGCTAGGAGGCATGATGGTTAGAAGCCTGGAGTCAGGGAGACTCATCATGGAGACCCTGAATTCAAATATGGCCTCTGATGGTGACTAGCTGTGTGACCCTGGGCAAGTCACTTAATCCTTTTTGTGTCACTTTCCTCATCTGTAAAATAAGCTGGAGAAAGAAATGGCAAATCATTCCAATATCTTTGCTGAGAAAGCCCCAAATGGGGTCACAAAGAGACAAACAACTGAAACTACTGAATAACAACAATCCCTAGCACCAGCTCAAGACCTCACACTTTGAAGGTGCTTAATAAACATTTCTCGAATTGAATTAAAAGCAACCAGGATGCATTAAATGTTGAATAGGAAGGGCAAATCCAAGCTTCTGGATCCATGTTGCTCAGTCTTTTCCATAATGTTGCTAAGCCTACTCTTGACTACTTACATGTTCTGTATAGCCTAAACAACATCACAGGCAATCTTCCCCCCCCAAAAAAAAAATACAGCAGCAACTTTCTTTCTGTCTTCTTTGCTTAGGACATGCCAGCTAACTGCAGCCTCAGATTAGATATTCAGGTAATACCCCATATAACTCATCCCAGTTGTTCTCTGTAGACCCAGCAGGGCAGAAACATCTGGAGGGAGTTTCCAGTGCAAAGGCATATAATTTCTCCTTAAATCACTGGGTACCTCACATGTAGGTAAAGTTTGTACCCATGTTCTAGAACAAAGATATTTTAATGGCTTGACATATACCTGCAATTGCTTAGCACATTGCCTGGAAGATAGATAGATACACAGACAGACAGACAGACAGACAGACAGACAGACAGACAGACAATAAATGTGTGATGTTCATTGTTGTTACCATTAGGACTTAATGAATGAACTTAGAGGTCTTCTAGGCTAAAGCTCTTATTTTATAGGGAACTGAGGCCCAGAGAGAGGCTATCTGATTTGTCCAAGGTCACTTAAGTAATGAGTTAAGAATTCTGAAGTGGGAACATTGTTCTGTTTTAACTCTAATTTGGTTTTCCCATGCACAAAACAAAACAGAAATATCTGTAATTTGCTGTATTGTAATTGCCTTAAAGGGTAGGAATGATTTCCTATATTCTCTTTTTAAAAAACCCTTACCATCCATTTTGGAATCAATACTGTGTATTGGTTCCAAAGCAGAAGAGTGGCAAGGGCTAGATAGTGAGGGTTAAGTGACTTGCCCAGGGCCACACATCTAGGAAGTGTCTGAGGGCAGATTTGTATATAGGACCTCCTTTTTCTAGACCTGTCTCTCAATCCCCATCTAGCTACCCCTCCTATACTCTCTTACTTTCCTCTTGTCTTCCATCTTCCTTAGTGCTGGGCACATAGGACTTAACAACAAAATATGGTCTTAATATGAACTTATACACACAAGCATAGTGCTAAAAAACATACAGTATTATTTCTTTGCAACGACCCTATTAAACAGGTAGCACGAGCCTTATTGTCTTTATTACAGCAAAAGAATCTGAAATTCATAGAGATTAGATGACTGGATAAAAGTCTAATCATTTTAGAACCAGGGTTCAAACCCACATGTTGTGACTCCAAGTTCACTACCCTTTATCCTACTCCATATTATCCCACTGACAAGGCAACTTAACCTTCCAGTATGAATTTCCAGGATTTATTTGGTCCTGGTTTTAATGGGAACAAGGAAGCAAGCCCTCAGCTGATTTGGTAACATAACTTCCTTCCCATATAGCATTGACACCATTGATCCACCATTTCCAGAATGTATGCTTTAGATTATTTTTCCTTCTCTGTACCCTGAAATGGTACTAATAATCTGAGACTTCCACTGTCTCTGATTCAGACTATTTTATAACCTTGATTAGATACAAAGAAGAAAAGGGAAAAAAAAAATCACAGCCTCTGTGGCTAAGAATCAGTTTTTTTTTAATGGGCAGTATAGGATCCTAGCACTTGACAGCATTATTTGTTTGAGAGAAATATGTGTACTGAACATGTTGGTATATGCCCGGAGTCCTTACTGCAGAGGAAGCTAAGGCTGGTGGATTACTTGAGTTCGAGATTTCTGAGTTACAGTAAGGCTAAAGCTAGTTGGCTGTCCATATTAAGTCTGACATCAATATGGTGAACCACCTAGAACTCCAGTCAGAGAAGGAGAGAGGAAAAAAGGAAGGGAAGAGTAAGGAAGGAAAGGAAAATGGAGAGAGAAGAAAGGGATTTGTAGGCTGGCCAAAATATCTAAAAACCAGGACAAAATGATTTGCCACCTTGACCATGTCATTATCAACCATATTATTAAGCTGTCCATTTTCTTTTACTTGTTTGGTTTGCCCTCCATTTCTCTGCTCCCTTTTCTCATCTTGAGATTCTTCAGCAATTGCCCTTCCTACCTCTGTTCTCTCCTCTCTTATCTATCCCTGACAGAGGCCAGAGGAGTATCCCTGAAAGATAAGCGTAATTCTTTCCAGTCTTCTTAAATCTTGTTCTCTACAATGTACTCTTCAATCCAGTGACATTGATCTCCTGGCTGTTTTGTGTACAAGGCATTCCATCTCCTGCCTCTAGGCATTTTTTTCTCACTGTCTCCCATGCCTAGAATGCTTTCCCTCCTCATCTCCACCTGATGGATTCTCTGGCTTCCATCAAGTCTCAACTAAAGTTCCAGCTTCTCTAGCAGTGATTCCCAAAGTGGGTGCTACTGCCCCCTGGTGAATGTTGCAGTGATCCAGAGAGGCAGTGATGGCCACAGGTGCATTTATCTTTCCTATTAATTGCTATTAAAAAATTTTAAAAATTAATTTCCAGGGGGCTAAGTAATATTTTTTCTGGAAAGGAGGCAGTAGGCCAAAAAGTTTGGGAACCACTGTATAGGAAGCATTTCCCAAACCCTTTAAGTTCTAATGTGCTCCCTTTTAAAGATTATTTCCTATTTTTCTTATACGTACCTTCTTTGTACATATTTGTTTGCTTCTTATCTTCCCCAGTAGATTGCCCCATTGAGGACAAGAACCGACTTTTACCTCTTTTGTATCCCCAGTATAGAGCACAGTGCTTGGCACATAGTTGGCACTTGATAAATGCTTATTGACTGACTGATAAGTAGGACTATGTTACTTCATTGCTCTAGAAACCTCAAAGGCTCCCTATTAACTATAGGATAAAATACAAGCTCCTTTGTTTGACATTTAAAGCCATTTGCTATCTGACTTTAGCCTATCTTTCAATGATTATTGAAATGAACATTACTGCCCCTCCTTGGGAACCAAACTGACCTATTTTCAATTCCCCAAACTCTTTCCTTTATCTTTTGCTCATTTACACTGGTTCTTCCCTATATCTGGAATGCTACCCTTTTATGTTTGGAATCCCTACCACATATCTTACAAGCCCTTGCTTCCTTCAAGACACAACTTCAACCAAACTTCCTACATAAGAGCTTACTGATTTTCGCAGGTAGTAGCATCCTACTCTCAACAAATTACTTTATATATATTTTATATTTCTGTAGATATTTTTCAGTTATCTACTCCCATCCTCACTCCCCCAGTAGATTTTAAGTTCCTCAAGGATAGAAATTTTTATGCTATTTCTATAATATACCCACCCTCACCTCACTTCACCCTCTACCCTCAGCGCAGTACCTTGCTTATAATGGGTGCTTAATTAAATGTGTGTTGAATGATGAGTAAAAAAAACAAGGGGAAGGGGCAGCTGAGTAGCTCAGTGGATTGAGAGTCAGGCCTAGAGACAAGAGGTCCTAGGTTCAAATCTGACCTCAGACACTTCCTAGCTGTGTGACCCTGGGCTAGTCACTTAACCCCCATTGCCTATCCCCTACCACTCTTTTGCCTTGAAGCCAATACACAGTATTGACTCCAAGAGGGAAGGTAAGGGTTTAAAAAAAGAGGGGGTGGTGAGAGAATGATGAGTAAACAAATTAATTAATCATTTAATTATTGGCTTGAGTTAGACTTTAAAGGCAGAAGCTGGACTTGGAGTCAGGAAGAGCTGAAATCAAATCCAGCCTCAGATCCTTACTAGCTGTATGATCCTGGCTTAGTCATTTAACCTCTGCCTTAGTTTCCTCAACTATAAAGTGTAGGTCATAACAGCACTTACCTCCAAGGATTGCTGTGAAGGATCATATGAGATAATATTTATAAAGCACTTAATGTATTGCATAGCACATAGTAGGAGCTTAATTCGTGTTTGTTTCCTTCTTTCCATTTTCCTAAAGGCACAAATTAAGAAATAATGCATTATGGATATGTGGGAATTACTGGAAAGGAGATGGAATGTCAAGTTTGGAGGCAAATTTAATTGGAATTTATAGTATATAAAAGGTAGACATATGTCATAAGGCTAGAGAGTTACCTTATTTATATATGAGACTAAGGAATTTGTATTTTATCCTACAAGTGCTAAAGATTTTGTAGAACAGCACGGTGAGAAATTGGCCTTCTGAAGTTTGTTTTGGCAGCAATGTTAAGGATTTATTTTGAAGGGGAGAAATTGGAAGTGAGGAGACCAATGACTATTCTATATGGAAATAGAGCCTACAATCCGGACCTCAAAAACATTAACATGTGTGATACTACAAGCAGCTAGGTGGCCCAGTGGATAGAGCTCTGGGCCCGGATTCAGGAAGAATGGAGTTCAAATCTAACCTTAGACACTTACTAGCTGTGTGACCCTGGGTAAATCATTTAACCCTGTTTACCTCAGTTTCCTCATCTGTAAAATGAATTGGAGAAAGAAATGGCAAACCACTCCACTATCTTTGCCAAGAAAATCCTGAATGGGGTCTCAATGAATCAGACATGACTGCAACTTTTCAATAACAAACCCACACATAACTTTAGAACAAAGAAACTACCTAGCCTAACTCCTTTATAATACAGCTATGAAAATTGAAGCCCCTAAAGAGTCAATGACTTACCCAGAGTCACAGAGCTAATAAAAACAGAGCCATGAATTAGAGCTGGCTGGGTCACTTGTATTTTAAGTTACATTCCAGAACTCTTTCTACCATAACACATGGCTCATCACCATATCTCTTGCCTCTTGGATTCCGAAATGTCAAGACTTGAACAGAGGTAGCCCCAACATTCCTGACATTATTGGGGCAAAATTCTAACCAACTGAACTAACCAGCCATACATGGAGCTCTTTAGCAGAAAGGTGCTAGAACAAAAGAAACTGATTTGGTCATAGGTGGTAGCCACATTACTTGTGCCCAGCCTATGGAAAAGCCTTCCGAGTTTGTACTGGTCTGATCTGACACATTGTACATTGACCCCAGCATAGTGATGTCATTTTGGTCCTCTTCAGTTATTAAAAAACAACCCACCAACCAATAGCCACACATCCCCTGGAGTTTAGATAGAGGCCAGGAACACTCCTTGGGAGTGTGGTTTTCTAGGTGCATCATCTACACTAAGAAGTTTTTCTGTGAATGTGGGGAATCAGAAGAAATTTTTTCCCTCTTCCATATTTTCCTCTCTCTCAAATGAATAAAGAAATGCTTGGAGCAACTTCTAAGAGCACCAGTGCATATGCATCTTTATGTCATCTTCAGTGAGACTATTGTGTTGTTTTTTAAAAATCCTTCCCATCTGTCTTAGGATTAACACTGGGTATTGGTTCCTAGGCAGAAGAGAGGTAAAGGCTAGACAACCAATAAGTGACCTGCACAGGACCACAAAACTAGGACGTATCTGAGGCTATATTTGAATTAAGAACCTCCCATCCCTAGGCCTGGCACTCTATCCTCTGAGCCATTTATCTACCCCAAGACTGTTGTGTTATTGATGAGAGTGCTGCTGTAGGTAGGGACAGGGAAATAAAGTAGATAGCAAGCAGAATTTGGAGTCTGGAGAGAACTGGCTTCAAAAAGGGACTATGATACTCATTAACTGCAAGACCTTGGGTAATAGAGGCTTCATTTTCTTCATCTGTAAAATGGAGATAGTAATGCTTATACTTCCTACCTTGTAGAATTATTGTAAGGACATAGAAAACCTTTTTAAAAATCTCAAAACACTATGTAAACACAAGCTAATAGTTGGATGTAACATGACTGAAAATAATGCAATTTGAATTTATGTTTTGGGGAAGTCATTTCAATTTTTTTAATGCCACAAAGACCCCTCGTTCTTTCATGTGCTAGCGATGGTCATTAGTAAGCTAGGAACCTCCAGAGGGATATTTAAGGAGCTGTTAGCTGTCAATCAAAGCAGTAACCCACAAGGTTACACTTGGGTCATAATCCTAAGGAAGGAAAAGGAACCCTGGGGAAATGAACACATTTTCATCTCACATGTACATAGGGCATTGTAGTTTATACTCTTAATAATGATCATAAATAGTTCATAATCATTTTGTAAATGCAAACAGTGGCCTTTAAATTTAATGAAACCAGACCCATTTTACCAAAGAAATAATTGAGGTACAGAAATTTAATGATCTGCCTAGCTCATACTTCTTCAAAGAATTAGTCATTGATTACCTCCTTTTTTTAAAGGAAGTCCAGTTCTGAAGAACTTAATGTTGTTTAAGATGAACAAATCATTGCCACAGTCCATGATATAGTATTTTCATACCACAAAAACACCTCACATATCTTCCTTCAATTGCCTTTCAATGTATAGAGAAAACCAAGCTCATTAGAACTGGTCAGTCTAGTTTTTCTCCAAGACTGGAGGTCTTGGCAGTCCTTACAATATCTCTTCTTCTCTTTGAAGGATTAAAATAATTTGTTTGACCCTTATATTAATGGTGAGGTTGCTGAGGCACTCAAGGCAGACCCAGAAATGTCAGCGGAGATGCTACAACCCCTCCTGCAGAAGATCTGGGAACAGGAACAAGTCCCGACAGACTGGAAACTAGGCTACCTGGTGAAGCTACCCAAGAAAGGTGACCTATCCCAATGCAGCAACTGGCGAGGAATCATGCTTCTATCTGCTCCCAGCAAAATCTTGGCCAGAGTCATCTTAGAAAGACTGAAGGAGGCCTTGGACAAGAAGCTGAGAATAGAACAAGCAGGGTTTCGCCAGCACAGATCGTGCACCGACCATATCGTCACCCTAAGAATCATCATCGAACAGTCCATCGAGTGGCAGTCCCCCCTCTACATGACTTTTGTGGATTTCGAGAAGGCATTTGACAGCATGGACAGGAGCATCATCTGGAGATTGATGCAGCATTACGGGATTCCCCCGAAGCTCACCAACATCATCCAGCAGTTATACGAAGACTTTACCTGCCAGGTCATCCATAATGGGAAACTGACGGCTCCCTTCACAGTGAAGACCGGAGTGAAGCAAGGCTGCATGCTTTCACCCCTTATCTTCTTGATGGTCATAGATTGGACCATGAGAAGAATTACCAAGGACAACAATACGGGCATTCAATGGACTCACACCAAGCAGCTCGAGGACCTTGACTTCGCGGATGACATCTGTCTCCTTTCTCACAAGCAGCAGGATGCGCAAGCCAAACTTGCACGACTCTCTGAAGAAGCGGAGAAGACAGGTCTGAAGATCAACAAGAAGAAGACCGAGGTGATCACAGTCAACAGCAGACAGGACCTGCCCATCCAACTACAGGGAGAAAACATCAAGGAGACGGACCACTTCACCTATTTGGGTAGCATCGTCAGTAAGGACGGCGAAGCAGATGAGGACATCAGAAACCGAACCAACAAAGCCAGACAGGCATTTAACACCCTGCGGTCTGTCTGGATCTCCAAAGCACTGTCCCTCCTCACTGAGCTCCGAATCTTCAACACCAACGTAAAGGCCGTTCTCTTATATGGATCAGAAAGCTGGAGAGTGACGAGCGCTAACACCAACAAACTCCAGGTCTTTGTTAACAGATGTCTACGTCACATCTTGAACATCAGATGGCCTGAAAAGATCTCCAATGCTAGTCTCTGGGAAAGAACAATCCAGTATCCCATTAGTCAGGACATAAAGAAACGTAAGTGGAGATGGATAGGACATACGCTATGAAAACCGGAAGACAACGTAGCCAGACAAGCATTGAGCTGGAACCCTTCAGGGAGGAGGAAAGTCGGAAGACCAAAACAGACCTGGCGAAGATCTGCCGAAAATGAAACAAAAACAGTCGGAATGACATGGGCCCAGCTGGGGGAAGTTGCCCAGAACAGAGTCCGTTGGCGAGAGATGGTTGCGGCCCTATGCTCCTAAAAAGGAGTCAACAGGAATAATAAAAATAAATAAAAATATTATATTAATGAAAAAAAATTAAATATAGCTTAATACACTCATGTAATTGGTTAATTAGGTATTATAAAGTTCAAACTAAGATGGACTGCTCAGGAAAATTTCAGAAAGTTCTGAAGACCTTAATTCAAATTTGGCCTCAGGGACTTACTAAATTGTGTGATGCCAGACTAGTTAGCTAATCTCTGTTTGGTTCAATTTCCTCATCTATAAAATGGGAATAACAATAATAGAGGCTACTTAACAGGTTTGTTGGAAAGATCAAGTGAGATATTTGTAAAGTGCTTAGTACAGTGCCTGGTAGATTTTAAGTGCTAT
Source organism: Gracilinanus agilis (assembly GCF_016433145.1). Lineage (NCBI taxonomy): Eukaryota > Metazoa > Chordata > Mammalia > Didelphimorphia > Didelphidae > Gracilinanus > Gracilinanus agilis. Next base: position 352,847,725 of record NC_058132.1, read on the forward strand.
AAATGTTACTTGTTATTATTATTGGTTTTATTAATTATTCCCTCCTCTTTTTTGATGCTATAGCAAACAAGTCTAGGGCCCATATTTAATGATTCCATATATCTATGACTGCGTTCCTCAGAAGAGCCAACAAAACATCCTGTTTTTCCTCTGTGCCTAAAAAGGAAGAGATCAGTAGTTATTGACTGTTTTGGTAGCTGACTGTCTGCCTGTTCCAGGGCAATCCTACCTCTCTTCCCAATGTATACTTCACAAAATGACCCCATGGTTTGATATGCAGCAGGCCAAATCCTGATGTATTTGGGGTAACTGCAAAGCAGAATTAAGTTATGTATGCTGAGCTTTTGATGGAACAAGAAAAGTGCTATTTTAGTGGCAGAAAATCTAGGACCACAAGTCAGACACTTCTGGCCACATTAAAACAAACACCAACTGCCCTGTGAGTCCTTGGCTTTTCTGTACTCAAGACAGATCGGTGACACCGAATCAGACAACATTGTCCACTTAGCCTTGCATGTTTTTTGATGGTACTGAGAGACATATTGTAGAATGCTTTGGTTGTCTTTCTTGATGGCAATCTAAAAGGTTAATAAACTCATACTCTCAAATCTAATTCAAATCTACTCAGTAAGAATTTACTAACTACCTAAAACATACAAGGCCCTGCCTGGCCATATAAAGACAGAAATATTCCTTGATATTCCCAGACATATACACAGACATGTAAATATAAAGTAATTTGACAAGTGGAGTATGAGGAAAAGCTTCTCATAGGAAAAAGGTGGCGCCTGAGCTGAGCCTTGAAGGAAACTAAAAATTCTATGAGATGCACGTGAAAAAATACTCCAAGAGACCAAAGAAAAGAAATTTGCAAGTCAAAACAATCCTGAGGTTTCACCTCACACCCTGAAAATTGGCAAAAATGACAAAAATTATCAACAGTCAATGTTGTAAAGACTGTAGGAAGGAAGACAGGCACACCAATACCTTGTCCATGGAGCTGTGAAATGAATGGTACAATCATTTGGTAAGCAATTTGTAGTTACGTAAATAAAGTGACTGAAATGCCCATAGTCTTTTTTTTTTAATTTAAACATTTATTAATATTCATTTTTAACATGGTTACATGATTCATGCTTCTACTTTCCCCTTCACCCCCCTAACTCCCCCCACCCATGGCCAATGCACATTTCCACTGGTTTTGTCATGTGTCCTTGATTAAGACCTATTTCCAAATTGTTGATAGTTGCATTGGTGTGGTAGTTTCGAGTCTACATCCCCAATCATGTCCTCCTCAGCCCATGCGCCATAGTCTTTTAACCAGAAAGTCCATTACGGAGCTTATACCCCACGGAACTCATTGGTATGAAAAATGTCCCCATGTTCTCTAAAATATTTAAGGTAGCATTTTTTTATTATGGTTAAGAATAGGAAACAAAGTAGATGCTCATCAATTGGAGAATGGTTTATCAAATGATGGTGTAAGAATGTCATGGAATATTACTGTGTTATAACAAATGATGTATATGATGAATATAGAAAAGTATGGAAAGTTCTATATGAATCAATACAGTAAAGTAAGTAGGGCCAACAAAATAGTGTACATGATAATTACAATAATGTTAATGGAAAGAATGACAGCATCCTAAAAAATCAAGTCAATGTGTAACAAAATTATAAAGAAGAAGCAGTATTTGAAGACATGAGATATATATTTTCAGACTTTTTCTCTTTTTGATGTTTATTTCAACATTCACTTTTTAAAATTTTGAGTTCTCAAACCTCTTCCTCTCTTTCCTTCTTCCTTAGACTATAAGCAATATATTGATTTACATGTGCAATCATGTAAAACATTTTTCTATAATAGTCATTTTATGGATGAGATATCAAATTTAAAAAAGACAGAGAATGAAATAAAGTGTATTTTAATCTGACTTCAGACTCCACAGATGGTATTTTATATCATGAGTCATTTGAATTGTCTTGGATCTCTGTATTGTTGAGAATAGCTATGTCATTCAAAGTTGTTCATCATACAATAATACTGTTACTGTGTACAGTGTTCTTCAGGTTCTGCTCACTTCCCTTTGCATCAGTTCAGACTTTTTCAGTATACCAATCAGTTGTGCTAACTTTTTTTAGTTAGTACCCATATGGGATGGCTCTCTGGAAGGCTATGGGAGAGAGAGATGCATTGGATAGTGTGGTTGTGCCATCCAACAGAAAATATCAGTAAAAACATTTTTCATTGAGGGAAAAATTTCTATGAGAAGGAGGTAAAGAGAAAGTACATACTGAACTTTGAAAATGAACTGTGCCAACATGGAAGTGAAAGAAAGACTATTTGATTATGGGAAGGCCAGTTTGGGTGGAATTTCTCTGGGAAAATAAGTAGGGTCCAAATTGTGGAAGGCTTTGAATTCTAGTCTGAAGAATCTGCATTTTATTCTAGAGGAATTGGGTAGCCATTGAAGATATGTTTTTTTGAGCAAGAGTGATTGTGGGTAGACTTTTGTTTTGGAACATGATGTGACAGTTATAAGAGAGGCAGATACTGAGAGAAAAGACTGGCTGCAAGGAGATCATCAGGAAGCTTTTGTAAGAGGCAGTGAAGGCCTCAACTAGGAACACTGCTGCAGAGAAGGGGGATGCTTATGAGAGTTGTAGATGTAGAATTGAGGACAGTTGGCAACTTTTGATATAGGGGCAAAGTGAAGAAAAGATAGTCAAAAATGATTGAGAAAAAGGCATGCCTGAGAGACTTGGAAAATGGTGATTCCTTTAACAAAAATTAGGTTAGTTTGGAGAAAAGGAGAATTTAGAGAAGAGTGAATGAACGAAGAAAAACATTGATTCAGTGTCTCCTCTTACTGCTTTATACATATAGAGTTTGAGAGACTCTTGGGATATTTAGATAGAGGTGTCTGGCAGACAGGTAGGGTATGAGACTGGAGTTCAGGAAAGAAATTAGTACTGATGGATAAGCTTGATAATTCTCAGAATCAAAAAGATGAGATCACCAAGACAAACAGGATAGAAAGAGAGAAGTATTCAGGGCACAACCTTGTGGGATACAAACACTTGGGGGTGGAAGACAATATTCCAACAAAGGACATGTAGAAAGAACAGACAGGCAGGTAAGAGGAGAACCAGGGGAAATCCCAATAACAAAAGCCAGATAAGAAGAGAATATTCAATAGATGAAGGTTGTTTGACAGTGTCAAAAGCTGAAGAAAGATTAATAGGATGAAGAGTGAGAAAAGAACATCAGATTTATCCATCAAGATAGTATCAATAACTTTGGAAAGAGAAATTTCAGTCAAGTGGTAAGGCAAAAAAAATATGATTCAGGAATTTATGTATCATTTGTATATAAATAGAATGTATTTGGGGACTGAACTAAGTTGTGCATGGGCCCTGGGCATGTCACTTAGCCTCTTTTTGCCTCAGTTTTTTCATCTGTAAAATGCAAATAATAATAAGATCTACCTCAAAGGGTTTCTGTGAGGATCAAATGAGATAATATTGGTAAAGTGCCTAATAGGCAGTTATACAAATAATAGGCCTTATATAAATATTAGTTATTATTACCAGAATAGGGCCTATATCTACTTAGATGCTCCATATGTTTCATACAAGTGTTCGATTGGAATATATATCTTGGGCCTCAGCATGCTTCATTTCTTAGTCTCAAACAGAAGCATCCTTTTAACAGGAGATATAAGATAGTTAATAAGGGAGTTTATGATTTATAAGGATCCTTTAGAGGAACTAAGTTCAAACGTGTCACAGTTGAAAGGAGAACTTCCTTCTACTTCCTCTGGAAAGATATGTGCAAAAGTCAATACAAATTCAAGGTCATATAGACTAATATCTGCTCTAGCCTAAGTGAAGCTGGAAAAACTTTTTTTCCCTTTTCTTCCACAATTAATTCTCCCCCCCCCCCTTTTTTTTAAACCCTTACCTTCCCTCTTGGAGTCAATACTGTGTATTGGCTCCAAGGCAAAAGAGCAGTAAGGGCTAGGCAATGGGGGTTAAGTGACTTGTCCAGGGTCACACAGCTAGGAAGTATCTGTGGCCAGATTTTAACCTAGGACCTCCCATCTCTAGGCCTGGCTCTCAATCCACTGAGCCATCCAGCTGCCCCCAATATATCTTTTTTGAGACTGGATGGCCAAAGAGAATACACAGTATTCCAAATACAGATATACATTGTTTTGTACTGATATTTGTACTGAGGAAGTTGTGATATTAAGGTGGGTAAAGTCTTATATGCTAAATAAATGGCAATTATTATTGTTATCATGAAGCTGATTGATGAAATTAGACCAGTTGCTTTGTAATTGTAAATTTTTATTTGAGTTAAGTATCATCTTCATAAATGAGTGTGTAAGCAACTAACCTGTAGGGACCAGGGTAGGAAGGCTTTAGGAGCTGTGAAATCTCAACAAAGAACCAGATATGGAGAAAGGATTTAAAGTAAAGTCAATATGTTGAGAAGCGAGAGAACTAATGGAACTTGGTCTAAGCAGAGGAGTATAAATTTCAATGTCTAGGAAAACAAGTAATTAGCATGGGTGTTAGATGGCTGCCAGGAGATAGGATTTTTTTTTTACTTAGAACTTTGGGTTGTACATGGATCCCAATCAGAAGGGTCCTCTAGACCCCCAAGGACTAGAAACAGGACAGCAAGGAAAATGGGTGGAAAATAGAGCAAAGTGAAAAGCTGAGGTTAGGTGTCTATGGCCAAGTGTACTATTGGGCTTGGCCAAATAATAGTAAATTTAACTACCTATAAGTACCTAGTTTGAATCCTACTATAGCAAAGTAAAATTTGAACTCTAAATGACTGGCAAAGTATGTTGTGTTTGGGGGGAATTCATCTGGAAGGATACAGTAGGGGACAAAGAGAATAGGTTGAATTCTAAAAGAAGAGGAATCCCTTAATCCCTGAGGTGGTGATGGCAGAAGTAATAAACATCAAACACAGCAAGCCTTCAGTTTGAGTGTGCTCTTTGAAGTTTTATCACAGGGTTTTCCATTTTGTTTCCAGTATTCTTTCCCAGTACCTTTTTTATCTACCTCAACATTTAATAGTCAATAACCTCAGGGAAGATACTAGAGTAATTTCTACCTCCTTTCCCTAGTCATAACTGATAATACAGAGTCATAGTGCTGTAGATTATATAATTTTCCCCAAGATGAATTACATCAGTGTCCCATTTTCAAATCAATATGCTATTTTTCCAGGTGCTGCCACCCACAAGAGATCTTCCTATCCTTTATGCCTATCAGCTTGATATTTTATTACCACCTTGAAAAGCTGGGTGTTATCAGTTTACTTAGAGATTTTACTGTGTTCTCCTTTTTCCATATAATTTATAAAAATGTAAAAAAAATACAGGACAAGCATTATTCTTTGAGGTACTCTAACCAGAGAAGTGTTTATTTATCCCTACCTTCTGTTTCTTGTTTTTAGGCCAGTTTCCTATGTAGAATAAAATAACACCCCACCCCCATCAAAAGGCGACTCAGTTTTTTAAATAAATAAAAGTACCCATTTGTACCTTATTTTTCCTTCTCTTACTGCTCCCCTATCAGAAAAAAATAACAAAGGACTAATCTGAACCCAGAAAACACCTTAACTGGGAAACAGTCATTCATTACTAGCTCCCTGATCCATTACACTCCTATCTTTCAGTGTCATTTGCAGTGTCTTTTTTTCCTAACTGAATAAATTAAATATGAAAGAGAAGGACTAATGTAATTCAAATAAACATGTTAATGACCCCATTTTTCCATTTGGTAACTAGACCGGATATGGTGGAATGCCAGTTTTTTTGTTGGTGTTTTTTTTTCCCTGAGCCTGTAATTTAAAACTTTCAACAAGGACATGTTTTTTCCCTTTTATTTCTACCCTCTACCCCCACTCTTTTTCTTTCTTTAATCCACTTCTTACAGTCCAATTAGCTTTTGGAGCATATAAACTACCCTGACTGTAGGCTAGCATCTTGGGGGTGGGGGGTGGGGGTGGGAAGAGGGAATTGATTTGTTTTATCTCTGTAGGTTATGTCTCAGGTTTAGCTGGTCCTTACTCTATCGAAACTCTTTGAGAGCTTATGGATAGGAGTTGACAGTAGCCTGTAAATAATAGCATGTCATTTGCAAGAATCAGACTGTTACCTTATTATATCTTCATCAAAGTACCTCAACACACATGTAGACTATTTTCCTAAAGAGTTTATAGAGATAGAAATGTGGATAAATGTATGGCATTCTCTCATAATAAAATCTGTAATTTTTCCCCAAACATCTGATAGCCTCCTTTATTTCATACATGTTGAGAATCAGTTTCTGAATATTCTCAAAACTGTGTCTCCCTCCCCACCCCCCCACCCCAATCATGGACCATCTCTGCTACTTGATCTCATCCAGCTGCTTTTGCTGTCCTTTTTTTTTTTCTTTCAGTGCTATTTCTACTTACATAGCATCGGGATTTCTTATGTTAGAAACACAATATGGTGGCTTCACTGAATTTGATAGAGGAAATTTGTTCTAGAAAGCTAAACAGATCTATTTTTTAAAGTTTTGTTTGTTCATTATGTTCTTTCCAAGTTAATTCTCAAAAGCCTTCAGATGATTGAGTTGGATGAGTGTCTCACCAAACTTTCTTTGACCTTGGTTTCTCCTTCTTTTTTATGAAATGATACTGCATAAAATCCCCCATCTCCCTTTTCTACCCTAAGACTTTGCAAATAAATATATATTTGAAACTGGTGTTGCCCTTGGCTACCATATCTCTTTTCTTGGCAAGCAGATCTACTTAAGGCAGTTTTTAGTCTAATCATGACCCTACTGATTTCCATCTAACTTCCTTAGGAAATTGTGATTGTTCATGTACATGACTGTTAGCCATCTTTCAGCATCAAGAATTTGCTTAAAGAGGTCACATTGGATTTGTCCCAGTTACATACCATATCTTCTCATTTTTATTCTTCTAATTTGGTATTGATTTTGATCTTTGATTTAGTAAATTGATGGTCTGACTATACACAGATAGTATATTATTCTAAAATTACTCTCATGTTAGTGATTAGTCATTTCTTATCTATTAGAATATAATCAGTTTCATTATTTGTTAATTTCAGTGCTCCTTTGTCTAGTGTTTTCCACTTCCCTTTTTGAGAAAAATATTCAATATATAGATGTGAAGCTTTTATATAGCCTATGAAGCTTTAGCTTCCATCCTTTTTATTCTTAAACTATGTCTTCCATTTTGTTTTTTTGTTATTGTTGTTGTCGTCCTTCCTTTTTGTTGAAGTCACAGAATATTAAAATATACTTGATTTACTTTGTAGGTACTCCTTTATAGAATTTTTCTATCACCTAATTTTTTTCAGTGAATATTGCTACAAACACCTAAATTTACTTTTCCTGGTGCTCTTTTTAAAAATGCTTATCTTGAGTTATGAAATGCTAAATATCCAGGTGTCTCATGAAATGATCTTTCTTATTGCCCCTGGTTTATCCAGCAAGCCAACTCTATGAACACCTTTATTTCCCTCTGAAGGGAGAATCTGTGAACCACCCTTTTAGCTGAAACTTCCTTTTTCCTTTTGGTTTCATTTCTATTGAGAGTGTTGAGATTAATATGATTTGATTCAGTTCCCCAGTAACATGTCCATTTTTTTTGTTTACCAGACACAGATCTCACATTTAGAATACCAATTGCTAAGTTAATATTTATAGACTATTTGTTTCCTTTGCTGCCCCTGTCATCACCAAAGAAGCAGATGGGGACTACATAGGACTAAGGGCTAATTCATATTTTTGTCTCATAAATTGACATGGCTAACAGTTATCACCAGGTAACCAAACTATTAATGGTAAACTTATCTATATTTAACTAGATTGACAGTCTTCAGGGACATACTATGTTGCCAGAAAGAAGATTAGATTTCATCTAATCCCACCCCTCCCAAATACTATTTGAAGAATTCCAGTGTTTTGTCATACTGTGTGAAATTACCCTCTAAAAATCCTTCTCTAATTTATTTCCCAGCCCAATGCAACCTGATACAATATCGTGGTACTCGTCCTCTTTTTAGTATACAAAACTTAGGAGACTTTAGGGTCTTCATCAAATGCCCAAATGGGGCTTTCTTCCCTCCTTTACTTTAAAAGTCATAGAAAATTAGGAGCTCAGCATTTCTACCGTTTATATTTGCATGATCTGTGAAAGATTCTTTTCCAGAATTAAGGGACTAAAATTATTTATAGGCTTCAGTACTTCCAGGATTCGATTTTTAGACAATTGTATGAGGGAAGTTTATAATATGCAAGCCCCCAGATTGTGCCATGGTGATTAGAAATTCTGATGTGGCTGTGGCCATGTCTTCCAGACAAACCATAATGTTAATTTTCAAAATTAATGAGCTTTGTCATGCTATCTCTGACCTTTGGTGCTCCTCGCTTTCTTTCATGGTTAGTTTCCAGTTGTTCCTAGTGTTGCCTTCAGCCAGGAATATACCATTTAAATCAGTAGAGTATTAGAATGGGCCTCGTACAGTCAGCAACAGTTAAGCCAAAATTGATTGACTATTTCTGAAGAAAGGGATGGAAAATTGCTCTTTTAATCTAGGTGAATCAAATCGTGCCTGCTTGCTTTCCACCTGTTGCTCAGGACATGCAATTGCATTCTGATTGATAGTAGAATTTCTTTGTCCTTTTTTCATGCTCAACCTCTTGTGGGAAAGCACTAGGGTATCTTCAGAGCTAAGTTTTTTTGCACTCAAGTGAGAGATCTCTTGCTTTCTTTTTCTCTTGCTTTCAATCTCAAAAAAAAAAAAAAAAAGGCTAGTTCTTCCCCTTTTCCCCTGCCCACTATAAGGTTTGATTGAAAGGGGAATGTATTGAACCTTTTTTCATCTTTTTGTTTTTTCCTGCCGTGAAGTCAGGTCTGACTGTGACATCACAGTGTGTTGCATTGGTCAGTCTTGCGATGTATAAAAGAGTGGATTGTAATTGTGTTAACAAAGGAGTACCAGGCCCTGAATGGTAGAAGTGCACATCATTATCACATTAGGCATCTCTCTGTGATTAGCTGTATTAAAAAAAGCCAGGTCAGGGTTGGAAGGAGTTTCTGTTGAGATTCATTGCTTTTTCCTGTCTTAAAAGTTAAGTAACCAATGAAATTAAAAAATTTTAGAAAAAAAAATTAAATGAGGTCCTGGTCTGGGTTTGTTTTTTGTTCTTTTTTTCTGTAGAGTCAGAAAGGGGGGAAATGTAGAGGCAGCCTTGGTCTATAACATTGATTTGTAGCCAACAAAGGAAATGTCTACTTATAAGACACAAATCAATGCATCCAGACTGTGAAAGTGCAAACAGAGATGTGAGAAAATTATTCAATCGTTAGTCTTCTTTGGGATTAAAAAAAAAAAAGGAATCCTTCTGGTTTTTGTACTGCTCAGAAATGAATAACTAGAAATGATCCTGAAGGTGGTAGAAATTAACTCTGTTCACCAAGGTCTACATTTAAGGAGAGATTTGGAGAAGTCAGGATGTTCTCTAAGATTCTTGAAAGTCAAGAATTATTGTGAATGAATTTTAGGAATCTTTGGATATCTTCACACTGTTGTCGATAGATTTTCAGACTTTGGTCCTTTATGTCAGCGCCTGTAGCCTCACTGGCCTTGTAAAAGTGAGTGATAGATAGCACAGTAGATAAGAGTTTCAGGCCTAGAGATAGGTGGCCCTGGTTTCAAATTTGACCTCATACACTTCTTAGCTGTGTGCCCTTCAACAAGTCATTTAATCCTATTTGCCTAACCCTTGCTGCTCTTCTTAGAACTGATTCTAAAACAGAAAGTAAGGTTTGTTTTTTTGTTGGTGGTGGGGTTTTTTCTAACTCTTTTGGGGCAGCTGGGTGGCTCAGGGAATAGAGTGCAAGGCATGGAGTTGGTGGAAGGACCTGAGTTCAAATCTAGCATTAAATACGTCTTTCTGTGTGACCCTGGTCAAGTCACTTAGCCCCAGTTGCCTAGCCCTTACCTCTCTTCTGCCTTAGAATTGACATTTCTAAGAAAGAATATAAGGTGGTGTTTTTTTTAGTGTTTCCAATAATTATAAATAATAAATTCTCCAGATTTATTGATTATAACCTGTTCTCTATTAATAAGAAATAGGTTTAGCACTTACATAGGTCTTTACATTTTTTAAAGCACTGTAAAGAACATTAATTAATCTAATAAACTATCTTATCCACATGAAAATCTAAGTTCCTAACTTTAGGAACCCAGAAATATACAACAGAACCTCACTAATTCAAGTATTTTGAGAGTTGGGGGGAAGGGAGAAAAATCCATCTGAATGAGTAAAAAGTATGAATCATAGGATATTTTTAAAGAAATGCAGTTTTGTTATTTTTTTAGTACATGCAGTCACTCGAACTAAGATAACAAAAATAGTAAGTAATAAATTCTTGCTGATAGACTATTCTTGACTGTCTATCAAGTAAAAGTCTGTGAAGACCACCCTGCTATAATGAACAAATGAGAATTATTTGCACTTGATTTGTGAATTGTATGCAAAAAGAGATTGCTAAAATTAAGTCAAATCTGATCCATTAAGGAGCAACTAGGTGAACAGAAATCCTAGCTTGGATATGGGAGGTCCTGGGTTCAAATATGGCCTCAGGCACTTCCTAGTTGTGTGTCCCTAACTGCTACTGTCCCTAACTTTGTGTCCCTAACCCCAACTGCTCTTCTGCCTTAGAACTGATAATTAGTATCTATTCTAAGACAGAAGGAAAAGGTTTTAAAATATATATATATATATGTATATATATATATATGTATGGTCCACTGAAGTTTTAGCTTTACTGTTACCATATTATTATTATTACCATAGATACTTTTATTTCTAAATATAATGGAGAAAGCAAACTTCAGCCCACTGTGTCTCACTTATTACAAATTCTCAAATAGTGCATTGTTGGATAAATGAGGGTTTTCCCTTGTTCACAATTTTGATTGTGAGAGAGATAAGCAGGTCACTTGTTGCCACTTTCTGAACATAGAAGTAGAATTAGTCCCTTCTTTATGACCTCTAAAAGGTATGCTCATAAGGCCTCTACAAACAAAAATATTTGAAATATCATTTTTTGCTTTCACAAGGAACTAAAGACAAAGTAGGTGCCTATCAATTAAGAAATGGCTGAATTAATTTTTGTTGTTGTTCATTCATTTCTTTGTAACTGTCTCTTTGTAATTCTTTTGGGATTTTCTTGGGCAAAGATGCTGCAATGGTTTGCCATTTCCTTCCCCATCTCATTTTACAAATGAGGAAACTTGAGACAAACAGGGTTAAGTGACTTACACAGGGTCATACAGCTAGCAAGTGTCTGAGGCCACATTTGAACTCCATTCTTCCTTGATTACAAGTTGGGCACTTTATATTGTACCACTGAAATGCCTAATAAATTATGGCATATGACTGTGATGGAATATTCCTGTACCCTAAGAAACGAGAAAAGGGATAAATCCAGAGAAACTTGTGAAGACTTAGAAGAATTGAAGCACAGTGAAATAAGCAAGATAAGGAGAACAATTTATAGGTTAAACTACAACACTATGAAGGAAAGCAACGTGGAAAGATTTAACTGTGATCAGTGCAGTGATCAGTGCAGTGACCAGTCACGGCTAGAGAGTACTAATGATGATTTATGCTTTACCCTTCTTGGCAGAGAAGTGATAGACCAGAGGCATAAAATGAGACATTTTCCAATAAGATTAATGTGTAAATTTATTTTACTTTATTGTATTCATTTTTACAAGGGAGGACTTTTTTTTTGGTAGGGAGGGTAAGAAGGGAGTGGGGAAGAGTAATAGTGATACAAAAACAAGAAAAAAAGAAAGAAAAGTGGATCAGCAAAACACTTTTAAAATATACACAGAGAAGGGGGTAGCTAGGTGCCTTAGTAGATAGAGTACCAGATTTGGAGAGGGGAGGTTCTGGATTCAAATTTGGTCTAAGACAGTTTCTAGCTGATTTTACCCAAAGAAAATCACCTAATCCCCATTGCCTGGCCCTTATCACTGTTCTGCTGTATTGGTTCTAAGGTAGAAGGCTGGGTTTAAAAAAATATAAATACAGAGAAGAAAATTGAGAAAGGAACAGACAAGCAGGACTGTGCTAGTACTACCCTGTTAAGGTCAACATATACCTTAAAAAATATAAGCTGTTCATAATTGAGATTCATATTCATTTAATACTCTTTTCCCTGTTCTCTGACTATGGAAACATTGATATGTGTCAAATGCATAATAAAAAAGGGGACAATTTGAAACTTTTTAAAAAAGCTTTCCTAAAAAAAAAAAACAACAGGTTCTTAGTAAGTAGGGAAAATAAAGCTAATAATTTTACTATCGTGACCAGTGCATTTGCTTGTCTTTCTTTGGTGAAGAAAATCACCCAAGTTCTTTCTACTTCACCTTGAAAATGTGTTAGATCCTTACTTCTCAATTTAACATCATTAGTTACATTGCTTAAGGAAATTAAGAGAATGGAAAATAAATGGATCACAGTGACAAGCAAAGTGATAGAGAATTGTTCTTTGAGCAACATCACTCAAAATAATAGCATTTGCCAATTTACACCATGAAAAAAAAAATCTGATTTCTAACATTGTCATTCCTCCGATATTCCGAGGTCAGCCTTCCAGCAAATTTAACCCTTTAAGAACAGTTTCCAGTAAGAAAATAAGTTGGAAAAAACCTTTTGACATACATTGTAGTTATCTCAATACCCTTGTACACCAGCCTGGCATTTTCTTTTTTGAGCCTTGATCATCTAACTGAGTCTTATTTAATATACAAGTCACACAATTTTGCTGTCTGGTTACATGGCCCATAGTGAACCAGAGAGACAACAGAATGTAGTGAGTGGATATTAAAGTATAGTGAAAAACTCATTGGATTGGAAATCAGGAGATACATGTTCCAGTCTGAGGTCAGATGCTATCTTAATGTGTGACTCTTGAGTAAATCATTTCATATCCCTGTTTCCTCACCTCTAAAATAAAGGAACCAGATTATGATTATATTATTTCCCAAGTCCTTTCTTGTCCTAATGTGTGAAGAATCTAACTAGAAATATGCTAGCCATAGTTTTAGAACTGAAAGTTACCTTAGAGTTTATGTAAACTGACCTCATTATTTTATAGGTAAGGAAACTGAGTCCCAGAAAAGATGAAGCTGTTAGATAGGCACAGTGAGTACAATGAGAAGTGATTGTTAATAGTCTGACAGCCAAAGAGAGACAGAAACTAAAGAAGACACCAACCAGTATTGCCACATAGTCCAGTAATGAATATTCATTACAGTGACCCTAAGCTATTGAGAGACAGTTAAATGATTCTTTTAATGCCCAATGTTCAAAAATGCAGGGAAGTGTGAAGTACATTTTACAAAATTTTCCATCCAAAATGGTCAAAATATAAAAAAATTAGAGTGCTTAAAGAGATAAATTGCAGTTATCTAGAAAACTCACTTATGTGGAACATCTCAATCTCTGGTGAAACTAGATAAATGTGATGTTACTGTAATTTAGCTTTTAGTGTTGGCTGAAATAGGTTATGTTTTTTTTAACTTATAAAAGGGAGGAAAGCCTTTCATTTTGAAATTTGGGATTTCTTGGTAGTTTAGAATGGAAACTAAAACTTTGGTAGGGAGAGCTAATTTTTGTTTCAAATTTTTAGAGTAAAGATATCCTGTCAGCTATCCTAGTTATATAATATATGTTGTCATCTGGAATGAGGAACAGTTGCTCATACTTAGTTGTTTTACTTTGTAATGCGTCATTATAAGTGACCAAAAACATCATACAGGAAGTTGTTTGTATGCTTTTTTATTGCTTATGTAACTTGCAAGCAGAAAATGTTCTTGAGACCAGATGGCAAAGAACAGTCAATTGCAAGTTCCATACTCCAGATGCATTGATGTTTCTTGTCTTCTTGAAGTCAGTTCAAATACATTTGTAAACCCAACCCCTAACCCTTACTATTTCCTTGCAGCCAAACCTAGTTTTGGTAGCCAGAAGTTTGGCGGAGAGATCATTTAATCACTGTGCCCTCCCAGGTCGAGTTGAACTAAAAGATACAGCTGCCACATAATTTGTCATTGGAGAGGTTAGTTAGTTCTATTTGCTTTTGCACTGTAGACAAAGTGATGTATGGCTAGTCACTGTGCAAAGTATTGGGGGTGACCAAGCTTTTTATTGAGCAAAAGATTTATATTTTGCAAGCCTCCTAAGATGGCATAGGGATGGCATATGTTCTACCTTTGCTCAGTGAATGGAAAGTTGTGTTTTGTTTTTTTCTAACATAGAACTCCCATGAGCTGAAGTGAAGTGCCTTTCTTCATAAATTTCCTTATTAAGAAAATGAAGATAATATATCTACGTGAAATGTGGAAAATATCCTCTTGTCTATTTTTAAAGTTTCTCCAAGCCTCAGCCAACTTGAGCCTAGACAGAATTTCCTTGGAAAGTGGTAATTCACAGGAGTTTAGAGTTGATTTTAAAACAGTTTGCCCTTTCTCTGTAATCCCTACTAATCACTGAACCGTTTAGTATATGGTGACTTTTTCCAAAGCACCACCATCTGTTTAATAAGATAAACATATTGACCACATATCTAGAATATGATTCCCAAACTTTCTATAAATATATATGTGAACAGCCCCAAAATCTTTGTGCCATTAAAGCCTATAGCTACTTTGACCTACTTCTTACTGTTGAAACAAGTTGTTATCCTGTATTAAGTCTGTTGGCCAGAGGCTGTACATGGTATCTATCTTCTCCCAAGAGATGTACATTTTCCATTATCTTTACTTTTCAGACCTAAAATCTGGAAAATTTTAACCATGAGGATTAATTGTCAAATGTCTCAATAGCATAGTGTATTCAGTCTAAGCATCCTTTTTGGAAGACTCATTTGCCTTTTGGCTTTAACCAAAAGTCTTTGGAATTCTTGGAATACCTGCCATGCCAAAATGTTTCTATTTGTATGTAAGAGACCTTTTAGCCATGTTGTAGCACATCCTTCCATGGAAATATAATCTTTATGCAGAATTACTGAAATAAGGGTCAGCTCTAAAGGATCATTATAATTTGAGAATGTCAGATCTTAGGAAACATTTAGCCTAATCTAATTTTACAAATCATGAAACTGAGGCCAAGAGAACCCATTTCTTTTATTTTAAACCCTTACTTTCCTTCTTGGAATCAGTACTGCACATGTTCCAAGATAGAAGAATAACAAGGGCTAGTCAATGGGGATTAAATGACTTGCCCAGGGTCACACAGCTGGGAAGTGTCTGAGGCCAGATGTGAACACAGGACCTTCCATCTCAATCCACTGGGCCACCTAGCTTCCCCTGAAAACCCATTTCTTTCAGGGTTTTTTTTTTCAATCCTGATCTGGCTGCCAATTTAAATCAATTTGACATTGATTTTCATTCCTACCCTCCACATTGGTTTGGAGATAATTATCTTTCAACAATCTTGCAAATGAGCACTGGCTTCCAGTAAAGGAAGGTCGGCATTCACACAGCAACATATTACTACAGAGAATCTCTTTATTTTGTCCCTTTGTTTCTTCCCTTTTCAACCTGACCATTACCCATTGCTCTGTTCACCTAGACCTCATAATATTTTCCCCAAATCATTCAAAAAACTGATCCCTATGATCCCTTGAGGTAACAATGACCTCGAATCACATCAGTAGGCATCCAGTAATGGCAAAAAACTTAAACTCTCATTTCCCATCACCAGATCTAATATGCCCCACAAGCAGGCCAAAAACTGATGCCTGAAGAAATGAAGCCAAATATAAATGAAACCATGGTATATATAAATAAAAATAGCAATAAAATGGAAATTGCTATCATCTATAGCATTATACTATGTGTCCTTCACTCTTCCTCCTTCCTATTCCTTCCTCTCTCCTTCCCTCTCTTTTCTAAGTGAACAAGCTGATGTTGCAATCACTCCATCAGTGAGTGTTCAATGAGCATTTTCTGAAAACCAAGCTAGAATATAAATTTATCTAAGACATGATCTCATGAGGCCACAATAAAAATGGGGCTATAAAACCAATATATGAAACAAGTAGACAATATGAGAAATTATGTAAGTGTTGAATTATATAGTATAGTCTTCAAATAGGAGTTCAGAAAAAGAGATTAAAGGCCAGCGAGTCAGAAAAAGCTTTACAAAGCTGAGACTTGATCTTAGGGCCCAGGAGAGTGGGTAGAGTTTGAATAGGTGTAGAGAAGAAGATCAAGCATTTCAGATGAAGAGGACAATGTGAGGGAGCAGCTAGGTGGCTCAGTGGATTGACTGCCAGGCCCAGAGGTCCTGAGTTCAAACCTGGCAGTAGACTCTACCCACTGTGTGACCCAGAGCAAGTCACTTAACCGCTATGGCTTAGCTCTCATTGATCCTCTGCCTTGGACCAGATGCACAGTATTGATTCTAAAGATAGAAAGTAAGGGGGTGGGGAGGGAGAGAGAGAGGGAGAAACAGACAGACAGACAGATAGACAGAGAGATAGAGACAGAGAGAGAACACAATGTGAGCCACATCATAGATGGGGGAATGATCAAGGCACAGATGAAAAGAGTTTTCTATGTGTACACATACCTTTTATCTATATCATTTATTCTTTTATCTATCTTGCAAAGCTCCATGACTTCTGGACTTTCAGGAAACAGTGAACTGAGAACCAACTTTAGAACCATTTGCACTTTGAAATAGATTATAAATACCCAACTATTAGTATGTTTGAAAAGGACAGCAGCAATACACAATATTTCCAGGACCATGAAAATTGTTTAGATGTTTTTGTTTTCTGTGTTACAAAGGGTTAAAGAACCTTCTATCTTTCCAGTGATCAAAATGAGTTCTCATGCTAATTGTATTCAAGTAAATGACTCAGAGCCATATATTTGCAATTTCATGTTTAACAGGGCTTTATTTCTTTATGAGGACAAGAGCTTGGAAGGAAAATATCCAGGGCCTCAATTTAAAAGTAACCCAGTCCAATACACATGCATACATAAGTAGGAACCTCATTTGAGAAAGAGTTGGGGAGAAGGAGGAGAGGAAGGATTTTCTCTTTTCTACATCACCTCTGAAGTGAAAAATCGAAGTGAGTTGAATATTTATTAAGTGGCTGTTTGAACAAAGTGTTCTATACACTGTATAAAAGCTAATTAATATTAATTAATACTTGATACTAAAGGAGAGGCAGATGTAGTCAATGTGTTGGTTGGTTTTGCTGAACTGCTTTTTTCCTCCTTTTTAAATCTTTGTGGCAAGGGAGGGCTCACTGGGTGGAGAAGAGGTAGAGATATATTTTGAAATAAATGTCATGTAAAAACAAAACACATTAGTTTTAAAAACCGCTAAGGAGCCAGGTACTCTACCCTCTTGAAGTTTAAATCTAAGGCAGAGCACACCGACTAGGAATAAAGATGTTCTAGGAAAACTTTGGCAAGAAGGGGGTGGAAATTCAGCATAATTTGATTTACTCTTTGGAGATGTTGTGTTTTTACATGATTGAACCACACAGTTCTTAAAGATAGTAAAAATGTATATAGATAAAAATGAAGATGAGTGACAAAAGAGGAGAGAGGGCCTATTAGAATAAGTTTTCACAGTTTTATGTTTAGAATGCTACATATACAGGAAAGCCCATCAAATCAATATACTGAGTAGTTTCTATATATCTAGTATAGCTATATATCTACAGATAAATATATATATGTATTAATTACATGCCATTATACATTATATAACCTCATTTTATATAGATATATTTATAGTTTTAATCACACATTATTTATACAAATGGCCAATCATTTTGTTATTTTGGTATCCCATTTCCTTTATCTCCATCAGTTTGTTGGATCTAAATAAAATATGGGACAGAATTCTGCTTCATTCGTCTTATTGGTAGGTGTTTTGGAGCCATTTTAGAACTACTGTACTATCATAAGGAAATCAACACCATTGCCACCTCTGTCATCAATTAATGTTTACTTTTTGCATATAGGGTGCATGAAATCATACTCTGCACCTCAGTAATGTTTAGTTCATTGCCAGAGGATGGAGATTGTAATGAGAGCTCTACATAGCAAGCATCATTCAGGGACATGAAAACATGAGCTAGCTCCAAGCTTGAGGTGATGAGGATAGTTTGCCAACCCATATGTGTTTATCGTTATCAAGTTGTCAACTCCAATCCACAAGCAATGGTATTTCTATAATTCAGAACAAAACAATAATCCACTTCTGGGCTATAAAAGTACCCAAATGAATCCCAATTGATGTGCCAATGCTCACTGTTATGCTTGATTCGGTTGACTGGTGTGGCTTGGAATTTTAGGTGAATATATGAGCTCCATAGAATCTTAGGCCATTCATTGCCTGATGGTTGAGGCTGAAAGGGAAGAGAATAAACCTTCTCACTTTCCACAAATAGTTGCTTTCTTCAGAACAGTCCCAGTAATTCAATGAGAAGGGCATATGAATGAGAAAGGAATTGTACAGGCTATAGTTATGTGCTGTCTTTGAGTCTATCAGTACCACTGGTTGAGAGAAATTAGTCACCACACTTTGTACATAAAATAAGCCAAAAATGCTAGCAGAAGGTGCTACTTCCCACCATTTTACTTACCTCTTTGTTTGGGCTCATTTAATGATCGGTACTTTTATGGGTATGCATTTGGTTACTTTTAAAAGGAAAGACTGTTGGGTTTCAACCTCTGATTTTAGCATTTATAGAATTGCAGGTATGAAAAATGCATCCACTGATACAGATTGGCAACTCCTCTGTAACTTATAGTCTTAAGTATTAAGTTAAATGTTAAAAATAGTCTTTAAAATTTGCCTTTTGTGCCAATAGGTTAAGGAACTTGTCTGTGTTCATACAACCAGCAAATATTCAAGATAAACTTGAACTTTATTGAAGATAAAACAAGATAAAACATCTTCCTGACTTCATCAATCCACTGTACCATACCACTTCATGGTTACATATGAGAAAGAGTTTCTGTTTCTTTAGTCTAAGAGCATATCCATCAAAGGCCATCAAAGATAGATAAAATTATGTTGTGAAGAATATTTTAGCCATGCCATACTACATGCTTCCAATACTGAGGTCTCCCTTATTGGGAACTACCAAGTATGTAATCATTAGGGCAGCTAGGTGGTACAGTGGGAAGAGTGCCCAGCCTGGATTCAGTAATACTCATCTTCCTGAGTTCAAATTTGGCCTCTGATACTTATAGCTGTATGACCCTAGGCAAGTCATTTAATCTCTTTTGCCTCAGTTTCCTTATCTGTAAAATGAGCTGAAGAAGGAAATGGCAAACTTCAGGATCTTTCCTGGATCACAAAGAGTCAGACACAAATGAAACAACTGAACAACAAATCATCACTATGGACTACTCTGGGAGAATATTTGTAACCCTTTGAAAAGAAAGGAATAATTGTAATTTATTTCCCTTTCTCCTTCCTTTCTTCTCTTCCTCCTTCTTTACTTAACATCTCTTTACATTCTTCCTGGATGTGGATTTAATAAACCAATAACTACTTCAGAAAGAAGTATTAAGGGACAGCTGGGTGGCTCAGTGGATAGAAATCCAGGCCTAGAAATGGGAGGTCCTGGGTTCAAATCTGGCCTCAGATGCTGTATGACCCTGGGCAAGTCACTTAACCCCCATTGCCCTGCCCTTACTGCTCTTCTGCCTTGGAACCAATACATAGTATTAATTCTAAGGTGGAAAGTAAGGGTTTACAAAAAGAAGTATTAAGGTCTGTTCTGAGGGAACATTACCTCTCCTTACAGAGAGTTCTATCCATTCATTATTCTCTGTCCCAGAACAACTGAATTTCAGCAAAACTATCTCAGGTACTTATTAATGTCACCAAATCAGCCATGAAGAAAGTAAGTGAGGTCCAAGTGTGTAGCCTTTCAACCAGTTTGATTGGTAAAATAACTACATAGTTCTGTGTTTTGGTAGCTACAGTACATCTCATGACATACAATGTAGATAAAAGAAGAGGGAATGAAGAAGTCTTTATCACATGTGACTGCATGGTAGGCTTACACTGTACTTTTTCATAATCTACTCAATTCTATTCATTATTTTTCCCTTTGGTTTTCTGAGAGTGAACACTGAAATAGTACTGCCTACAGATATTTTATTTAGGGTGAGGAGGATGAGGTAATATAGAGATGTTTATCTGAAAAACCTGCATGATTTCTTTTCTTCAGTCTCTTTGATTTGTTGGTCAGACCCCATCATTAGTTTTACCTTATCCAGATGGTTATTTCCAATGAAAATAATACCTCTAGAATTTTTTAAACCCTTACCTTCTGTCTTAGAATCAATATTATGTATTGGTACTAAGGCAGAAAACTGGTAAGAGCTAGTCAGTGAGGGTTAAGTGACTTGTTCAGAGTCACACAGCTAAGTGACTGAGGCCAGATCTGAACCCAGGACCTCCTGTCTCTAAGTCTGACTTAGTCCACTGAGCCACCCAGCTGCCCCCTCTAGAATTTTTTAAAGGTACTTTCTCCATTTGTTCTATTTCTGCACTTGGTTTTCATCGCCTTGAATGGATGAACAAGTGGACATCGTGTCTGCCTTATAAAATACCACAAGCCAACGAAGTCTTAAAAATGGAGAGTTTTCTCCTGCAGAGCAAAGAGTTCAAGTGAATGGTCACCTCATAGAATCATGTAAACTAGAGCCTAAAAGTACGGTTTTCAATTGCATCCTTGATAATTTCTGCAGTTACTGCAGCCAAGAAGCTTGGAAACATTATCTCTAGAGAAGTAAAGGGGAAGAAGAAAGGGACTACCTGCAAAAATTAGGTGCCACTTGTCAAGGCTGTGGTATAGCCAGTGAAACTAACCCTTCTGCTTTCCGGTGTGAGGTTTTGCTAAAATAATAGTGCTTTTGAAGCTGTCTTTTGGTGTCTTTGAGGGCCCTCTGTCATTTCACACTGTCAAAAAAGAAGTATGCTTTTTCATATTGCCATTCAGTTAGCTAGCACAGTTAGAAATATCAGTCATCATGCAACTCTTGATTTATCCAGTGTATTTTTAAAAATATAAGCAAATTCAAGCTGTCCTGCCCTCTTTGCCCTCTGAGTCTCCACCTTGACTGACGTAACGATGAGGCTTTAGAGAGAGAGAGAGAGAGAGAGAGAGAGAGACAGAGACAGAGACAGAGACAGAGAGAGAGAGAGAGAGAGAGAGAGAGAGAGAGAGAGAGAGAGAGAGAGTGTGTATGTGTGTGTGTGTGTGTGTGTGTGTGTGTGTGTGTGTGTGTGTCTGGGAGGTAGACAGATTCCCTACCTGGAAATGGCTTGCTATTATTAGACATTCAGTTACCAGGGGTTATGTAAGACAATTGAAGCTCTGTTTTTTAACAGAGACATGATTCATACTGCTTGTAGTAACAGTAACCACCTCCAACGAGACAGAAACCAGACACAGACAAAGGCTGGAGAAATCGATGCCGGCTTAGTACAGCCATTCTCTTGATACCTTCTGCCTCTCAATCAGAGCACTTAGGTTATCAGAAGAAGAGGTTACTGCTAATTCTGAATCTCTTGTGTCTCCTGGAGTGGCCAGGTGGATTCATGGGCACTTGTGGTTTTCTGAGGAGGAAACCAGGCCTTGAGAAAATGGGATGTCATATCATAGATAGATCTCCACACCAGTCTACTAATTCTGTTTGGCATACTGGTCACAGGGCTAGCCCATGACCATCACCAACATTTCTGCTCTGAACTCTGAGTGGCTCCTTCTGGGAAAAGTTGGAACTGAAATAAAATATTTGACTCAGTTACACAATTAACTTTCCTCCAATGATGCTATATGCTATACTGGAAGAGGTGAAGTTGGAATGGGATTTGAGCTTGTGCCAAAACTTTTTTTTTTTAACGGCATCTCTGGAAACCTGAATGAAACTAGCCTGGATGTCAGTTCTCCCAAAGACTGATCTGTTTCATAATTCCCTCCAGTGACTTCTGGTAAAGGAAATAACTAGTCAGAATTTATGGTCTCTCCCTAGTAATACTCATAGAAAAATCATTTGGTCTAGTTTTGATCATCTAGAACAGTGGTTCCCAAACTTTTTTGGCCTACCACCCCCTTGCCAGAAAAATTATTACTTAGCCCCCTGGAAATTATTTTTTTTTTAATTTTAATGGCAATTAATAGGAAAGCTAAATGCACCTGTGGCCATCACCTCTCTCCTGGATTGCTGCAGCACCCACCAGGGGGCGGTAGCACCCACTTTGGGAATCACTGATCTAGAACAAGGGTTGGCAAACTGATGCCTATGAATTGAAGTTGGTGCAAAGTCAGTCTTTATACATCCTGCAAACTAAGAATGGTTCTTTTGAAAATATTTTAAATGAACTTTTGTTGTATTTGAACATGTAAAAAACATTTTTAGCTCCCAGGCAGGATAAACAAAAGACAGTAGGTTAGGCTTCACCCTCAGGTTGTGCTTTGCTGGCCCCTGATCTAGAATCATGTAATTTTAGAGGTGACAGGTACCTTAGAGACCGTCTAGTCTGAACTGCAGAGCAGTCAGATGGCTTAGTGGATAAGAGCCCTGGGCTTGTAATCAGAAAGACTCATCAAATCAAGCCTCAGACACTTACTACCTATGTGAACCTGGGCAAGTCACTTAACCTGTTTGCCTCAGTTCTCTCATCTATGAAATGAAGAAGGAAATGGCAAACTACTCCAGTATCTTTGCCAAGAAAACCCCAAATGAGATCATGAAGAGTCAGACATGACTAAAACAACTTGAACAACAAAGGTCAACTGCACAGATGAAGAAACTTAGCCTAGAGAAACTAAGTGACTTGTTTAAGATCATGTAGGTGAGAAGAGAGAAAAAAAGGAAGGACCTGCTAAGA
This sequence comes from Gracilinanus agilis, assembly GCF_016433145.1. Lineage (NCBI taxonomy): Eukaryota > Metazoa > Chordata > Mammalia > Didelphimorphia > Didelphidae > Gracilinanus > Gracilinanus agilis. The sequence continues at coordinate 352,870,735 of NC_058132.1, forward strand.
GCCAGGCACAGTACTGACTGCTTTATAATTATTATCTCATTTGATCCTCACAATAACCCTGGGAGGTAGGTGCTATTATGATACTTATTTTACAGTTGAGGAAACTGAGACAGACAGCAGTTAAATGACTTGCCTAGGGTCACACAGCTAATAAGTTTTTTAGACTGGACTTAGTACCCTATGTACTGTGCCCCCTAGTTGCTGGTAAACATCAGACTGGACCCTGTCCTGACTTTCAGGGTTCATTGAACTTTGTCCATGGCTTAGTACATGATTTGCTTCATAATTGTTATGATTCACAATGACCAAGAGCATCAATGTTCCAGTAACATCCATTCATCTTTGCTGTTTGAAAGAGAAAAAAATTAGATATGAGACTACAAAATGTTTTGAAGAAAGATATTCAGAAATATGAGATAGAGCAAATTATAGAGTTCTGAATTTAGAATTTAAAAAACTGGGTTCCATTTCTACCCTGAAAAATGATACCTATCGTATATATAACCACAAGCAAGTCTGTTAACCTCTCTAAGCCAGAGTTCCCTTATCTGTAAAATCATGGGACTGGAGGTCCCTTTCAGCTCTAAGTCTGTGATCTTGTAAACATTCAGAAAATAGCTGATAATCTTGTCTCTGTGGCCTTTTGCTTACCAAACAGGCAGTCTCCCTTTAGTGTTGTTGCCCCAAGATTTAAAAAATACAAAATCCATGTCTAAGGCACATAGGTGGGCAACAAAAATTAATAAGTTAATATGCCCTAAAATCCCAAGTTGAAAAAGGAATGATTCTCTCTTATTAATAATAACTATCACCATAATAAGCTGTTGTAAATAGTATTAAGAAATCACAGAGAATTTAGTATTTGCAGCATACTTTGCTATTATCTTGCTTATTTTATGTCATAGTTATATAGCAAGCTACCTAACTATATTAACATAGACATATAAAAGCATTTTTATTTATAAAATAAATTTATAATGCTATCTTGCATTTATGTAGTACTTTGTATCCAAGAAGGTATCAAAGTATTTTCTAAACTAGATTCAATGAGAATATTTCCCTTTTCTCTTGAAATATGAAAAGCATTTTTGCTGTAGTTTTAGAGAGTAGAATAGGCTTGCTTCACTCAGATATTGTTATTTCAGGAGAAGAATTCTGACTGGGGATGAAAGGGGTCCAGTTTTTGACCCAAGCTCTACCACCACTTCTCACTGTTACTGAACTTAATATACATAAGCTTATTAGTAAGTAGTTCACTCAGCAGACTCCCTTCCCCTTAATACCTGCTTGTAGCACAAACCTGGCATACAACTTAATATATCTCCTCCTGTGATGTTTTGATGAAGGTCAATGGAAAGAAGAGAAAGCTGGTTTTAGAGTTGTATCTCACATCCATTTATATCAATGACAGGTCACAGTTAATTTTATTTCTATCAACAAATAGCTATTGAATGTCTGCTATGTGGGGGAGCTAAGTGGTCCAGTGGGTAGAATGCCAGACCTGGATTCCGGAAGATTCATCTTCCTGGGTTCAAAGCTGGCCTCAGACAACTTCTTAGCTGGGTTACTTTAAAAAAGGGGTCACAGATTATGAATGGATTGGATAAATTTAAGAGTTTTAGTGTGGTCGCCAAGGAATTGAATAAATATCAATTCCTAATAAAAGAGACCCAAGTCAGGATGACTTTTAAAGTGGTTTATTTACAATTTGGGAAGAGTGAAGGAAGGGAAAATGAGAGAGAGAGAAAGAGAGAGAGAGAAAGAGAGAGAGAGAGAGAGAAAGAGAGAGAGAGAGAGAAGAGGAGGAGAGGACAGGAGAGGAGAGGAGAGAAGAGGAGAGGAGGGGAGGGGAGGGGAGAGGAGAGGAGAGGAGGGGAG
>NC_058132.1:352877604-352888980 GCF_016433145.1 Gracilinanus agilis
TCATTAAAACCCTTACCTTCCATCTTGGAATCAATACTGTGTATTGGCTCAAAGGCAGAAGAGTGATAACAGCTAGGCAATGGGGGTTAAGTGACTTGCCTAGGGTCATACAGCTAGGTGTTATTTCTGCTTAGAAAGAAAGAATCTGCTTCTCCTAATAATTTCCACAATTCTGAACATGGTAAAAACCATTCTTCTACTTTTCCAGGGTCAAAATCAGTCCAAATCAAAATCCAAGTTCAAAAAACTTGGAATCTACTAGCTTTAATTTTCCCCCCTCTCCATCATTCAATCATTTACCACTATTGTTTCTACTGCCACCATATTGCCCCTCCTTTCCACTCCCACAGCCATTATCCTGGTTTACACCCTCATTACATCTCCTCTAGTTTCTTATAAAAAAAAAAAAAACTCCCACATAGTCTCCCTTCAGTCTCTCCAATTTAACCTTTTTTTTAATGCTATCAAAATAAACTCCTTAAGCATCAGAAATGTGTTGTTTTTCATCTTTGTATCATCAGGACCTTCCATATTCCTTCGCACATTTGTAAATATTCAATTAGACCTGTTAGCTTCATTATAGTAGTTATTTCCTACAATGATACAAATCACAACCCATCCTTTCTTCTTCATCCTGTATAACTTTATACCTGTCTTCTCTTACTAGCCAAGAAAATGCATCCAACATGCTCAGATCCTTCCTCTATTTCTCTAGTAATTCCAGTGGAGGGTACACCCTATCCATCAGCTTTCCTTGCCCTTATCATGTGGTCAGATTATACTTTTTTTACCCATATATATTTGATAATCTTCCTTATAGCGCTTCCTAAATTCTGGTTTGCTATTTGTTTTAGACTGCTCCCTACCTTTCCACAATTTCAGTTTTTTAAAGACTGTAATACTCCATGATTGATAACCATACAGCATCACCAGAAGAATATTAGCATTAAAAAGGAGTATTCTTATTTCAAGGAGAAGCTTGACACATTAACAAAAAACTTCATACTTTTCTGAAGGTAATCTAGATTGTTCTCCTTCTGATCGGTTCTGGGAAGAACTGAGTGTATATTTATGCTGTCCACAATAATAATAATAATAATGTGTGTTGGGGGGCGGTATGTGTGTGTGTATACCCTGGTGAACAAAATTTGTAGGTTGTCCATTCAACTGCATATCATCATCTGAAGAATAAATATTCCTTATCCACTTTTTTTCCTGGCTAGATAGATAGGCCACATCATTTAGAGTGAATATGGATCTCATTTAGAGTAACTTACAAAGTTTGAGGGCTTTATACGGTCAGAACAATGTCATTTGCAAACAGGAGCATCTGGCTGACCTTACCATCTATAGGGCATCTCTCCTTGGCTTAACTCTGCTCTGGATCACCTCCGTCACAGTGGTGAACAGTTTTGGCAAGCATACATCTCCCTGTTTTATGCCTCATTGATATTAATCATCAGAGGGCTATTAAACAAGACGGACTCTGAATTACAAAGAACCTTGTGTAATTTTGACATATGCATGGAAGACATCTTGTTGGAAGATGGCCTTTAAGGCATCGTCTTGCTCTACCAAATTGTTTATAGTCTCTAAACAATAAGCACAGCAGGATTTTCTATCTTCTACATCTTTAAGTGACTTGTTCAAAGGAAAGTGGGATCTGCTGTGGAATATTGCTTATGAAAGCCTCTCTACCCCCTTCTAAGACACCCATCATGGATGCCCTTGAAGAGTTCATAGGTCATCAACATTTTATATAGATAAGGAAAGTAGACATTTGGGTCAATTGATATTGATAGTTTCTCAGGCATTTTTTAAAAAATTAATAATAAAGTTTGAGAATTTTCCCATGTCTTTGGTATCTCCCTTTCCCTCAGATACCTTGTGAACTGAGCACTAAATTAATTCAAAATTATGTTGCCTACTGTGTGGCAGTATATCCTCTGTATATACTTGGTCCAGTTTAAATACTTTTCCTATCAGTATCTTCTTCATTGCCACTTCCACTTCCTCTATAAACATATCTAGGAATGTAATGTTAAGAGCCAAATTGTAGTGAGTTCACTGTCCTTGATGGGGGGGAAAGAGGCTAATGAAAAATGTTTTCATATCTTTTATCTGTATTGTCTCCCTTTCATTTTACTTTTTAAATGCCCTCAGAGTAACTTTGCTTAGTTGACCTCTCACTAAGCTTTCTTTGGGTTTTTCTTTCTATCGTTTCTTTCTGTCTTATAAGGAGATATGCTTTATAATTAATTGTCCATCATCCTTTTCCATAAGATTTTACAAATAAAGTTATATTCTATATTTGTGTAACTGTTGGCTGCCCATTTGGCAAGTAAGCCAATTGCTTATTGGCTAAGAAGTTGGAAGGCAGAGGCAGCTATGTTGCTCAGTGGATAGAGAGCCAGGCCTAGAGATGGGAGAGCCTGGGTTCAATTTTGTCCTCAGACACTTCCTAGCTGTGTGGCCCTGAGCAAGTTACTTAATGCCAACAGACTATCCCTTACCATTCATCTGCATTAGAACTGATGTCTAGTATCAATTCTAAGATAGAAGGTAAGGGTTTAAAAAATGTTAGTAGAAAATTTTTGTTGTCTTTATTATGGTACTCGAGCCACAGTTGTTAAACTTCTTTTTGAAATTATTGTAATTGGTGAGAGGCATCCTTTCTTCCATCCAGTTCCCATTTTTCTGCATCAATAATTTGCTTAAATAGATCCAATTGGAGTGCTTTTAATTGTATATCATATCTTCCTCATTTTTACTCTTTACTGCATTAATTTGAGTCTTTGCTCTAACAAGTCATGCATATCAATAGTGAGTCATTTCTCGTTTGTTAAAATAGAATCTGGTTGTGTGTGTGTGTGTGTGTGTGTGTGTGTGTGTATGTGTGTGTGTGATGTCAGTCAACAAGACATCATTAGGCACTGTGTGCCAGATACTGTGCTTATCACTAAGGATTACAAAGGGCAAAACAGTGCCACCTTCCTGTCTTTGCCTAGTGCCTTCCATTTCTTTCCTCAAAGTATCCATAACTATAGAGGTGAGACTCTTTGTTGTCTATAAGTATTCTGACTTCTCTATTCTTTACTCCTAAATCACATTTTCCAACATATTTTTCATTGACCTTGCCTATTCTCACCTTCACACTAAAAGTCAGTGAGTATCAAAGTATATGTTAATTTAATTTGGAAGTTTTTACTGAGTTCTTCTGAGAAATTCTCTACCTTTTCATTCTTTGCAAGAGAAGCTGCATTTATTTTCATGGTGGTCTTTTTGTAATCACTTGTCATGAACAATGCAATTAAAATGACTAAATGTCACATGAAATTCTGTTTCCTTTTGCCTTTGAACACAAAATAAAGCCAACTTCAGTCTATTTGCTTCTCCCAAGGAGAAACTGTAAACTATCCTTCCATTTACCTACAACTTCCTCCCATCCTCTGGTGTGGTTTATGGTGAGAACATCAAGATTGATAAAATCTAGTTCCTCCACTAGTATGCCCTTTCATTGTAACTATCATTAGAATACTAGCAACTATGTTGTACATTGGTATTTAGTGCACTCTACCTCCTTTTCTGCCAGGCTGTCCCAGGTATTGCAGGTATGGAAGGAGACTACTCAGCACTGAGACAAGAACTCCGGATCCAGTCTTAGGTTCCCTTAAGCAAGCTTATATTCTCACTGCCACAAATATATAGCCACTATGGCCACTTAGGATGAGCAAGGCAGGCAGGAAGAAAAATGTCTTCCATCTCTTGCTGGAATTACAAGGGAGAGATGCATCCCAAGCCAGGCAGAACCCCAAAGAGAGGAAGGTATAGTGGTCTTTCTGCAGCTCTCATACTTTATTGAAGGGGCAGCTCTTCCTGTCTCTTTTGCCAATTATACTTTTCATCTCACTCTCATAAGGACCCAAGAGAGCAATCAGGAGTCACTTAGTTGCTTATAGGGCCAGAGCATGTGGTCCACAAGAAGGGAACAGGGTGCATTGCTTAACCTCTTGGGAAGTGCAGCAGTCTAGGAGATCATAGCAGGGGTCCCCTGATTGCCCCAGTTATACATGGCTGATGGGTTATTTAACTTTTCTGCCTTCTGTGGGCCTCGCAGACAGATTTTCATAGATTTCTACAATGAAACAAGCTTTAAGAGAAATGACCTACAATCTGTTCTGCCTCCGACATCATCAAGAATCTTGCCAGCTGTGTTCCAATAGCAAATACCTTATTACTGCTGATGATGTAAGAGACAGAGAAAAAAAAAACAGCTGGATTTCCAGATTCCAGGGAGAATTTGTGATGCTGGCAGCCAGAAGAAATTATCTTTTGACTTACAAACTGAGCACATTGGATATGGAAGTCATTGAAAGAGAATAAATAAGAAACCCCATGAAGTCATTACAACAGAGTCACTTTTCAGAGTGTAACCGTACTTTAAGCAATAAAACATGACAGACCATGCAGTAGTTCTGATTAATATACACCTCAGGTGTGTACTAAGGCGAAGGAAGGAAGGGAAATATGGGACTGAAAAGAGGTAGGTCACCATTTGCACAAGGGGGAAAAAAGATCATAGCAGCAGGAAGCAGGGTTGAGAGAGAGAATGACTTGATTAAAAGATGGGAAGGCCATCATTCAGTGTAATTATAAAATGTATGATTTAAATTGAATTTTAGATATTTTAAAATCTACATTTATTTAATTATGCAGTGGATTTATATGCTTCCTTTTGGTTTTCATCTGAATATATTGGACATATCGATCGATAATTTTCCTTATTAATGTAGTTGCCAGGAGAAAAAAAAAACGAAGTTCTGACTTTATGATGTACTGTTGATAGCTTGTCAAGCCATGTGACAGGATTATCAGAAACAATGAAGGACTTTTGAATCTAGTTTGCTTGTTTATGTGGTTGCAGAAATACTGCTATTTTTTTTTTAAATTCTTCATGTGAGTAGCAAACTTCTACCCACAAAGCCTTGAGTCTTCTATTAATAGTTCTAGGTCTTCTGTTGACTCATGGTGCTCACCTGGGAATGATAAATGAACTCTTAGTACAGAATCCTCATTCCTCTGGAAAGACTGAGTTTCCTCACTTGGTGAATACTTTATTTCAAGGGAGTGTTTTACTATCCTTTCATGGAAGGTAAAGAGGGAGAGATAGGACAGTTTCAATGGACATTCCTTCTTTAGGGTAGTTGTAGGAAGAGGATTGGCCAGGGGGAGGGCGGGAGGAGCTAAAATGTATTGTGAGTAGTTACCTAATATATTTTCAAGAAAATTGGTAACATGTGAATGTGTGAGAGTTCAGAGATCTCTAGGAATAAGATTTGAAAGGTAAGAGAGTTTATAATGATGAGTTAGCCAAATTACAAACAACTTTCATAAGTATAAGAGGAATAATCTATACATGAAATAATTTTCATTTTTAAGAAGTCTTGCCACGGGTTGATGTTATAGACTTTTTCAGAGTCTTTGTGCCTTCTTTGGGGTTGCAAGTGAAAAGAGAGAGAAAGGAGGAGGGAGGGAGAGAGAGGGGGTGGCAGAGAGAGGCTTCCATTTAGAATTTCAGACCCAGACCAGCAGTTTCTCAAAGACTTGAGAAATTCCTTGATTCTGATTCAGTCATTATATTCCCAAAAGTATTAAAGGCCTGATACAATCTTCATTTTTCTTTAAAAAATCACCAGTTGTATTTGTGCTAGAAACTTTTAAAGCATACTTTATTTGTCCATATCCCAAACTCTCCTTTTCATTTACTTTTACTTATCAATTCATCAATAAAAATCTATTAAGTGTCTACTATGATTAATTCATTTTGCTTAAGGTTATTGCTGAGTTTTATTGTTGGGGTGAGAGGCATAAAATAAGGCCTTGTTTTTTCTTGGATATCCTATCTTCCTTTTCAGCCACTGAACTATACCCTTTCTCTGGTCTGATTGGTCACTGTAGAGAGGGACCTTCAAGAGTAAAGCAAAACAATAATAATAAGTTTAATTAAAGATAAAAATATCTCTATAAAGAATAGAACAGTGTGCTTGTGATATTTGGAGATCACTGATATCTCTCCAGTCTAAGCAAGTAGTAGTTTCTCTACTCTTTTCACTCTTTACTTTATCTAATATATTGGCCTGGAGGCAACTCATTGTTATGGTGACAAGATATATATATGTATATATATATATATATTTTTAAACCCTTGTACTTCGGTGTATTGTCTCATAGGTGGAAGATTGGTAAGGGTGGTGACAAGATATTTTTAATGACCTCTCTTGCCAAATGGATGATTTTAGAAGAAAATTCAAAAATGAAATCTAAAAGACAAAATCTTCTATTTTAACGTCTTTGCCCCACTCCTTACTACTTGCTGTTGCTGAGATAGACAACAGTCCTCCTAACCATATCCCTTTCTGTCCAAAGTTATATCCTTTACCTGTCTGATTTTTGAAATTGATTCTTTTTTTTCCAGTACAGATGCAGCCGCTTTCTATTCCCTGCCCCAATGAACATCTGCACTAGGCCCCAGCCTTGGAGTGATTTACCTGAAGAGTAACGCCATTTATCTGAAAACTACTGTGAGTACCCTATGCCTTATATGAAAGGCTTTTTGATTCATTGCATTTTTTTTAAGGAAAGAAACAGCTACTGCAATTGTAAATGCAGATAAAATTTCAGACTGCTGTTTACCTGGAGTACAATTTTTGTTTAAAGGCAACTGAAATTGGGTCCCCATTCTCCCATAGTTCTGTTGTTATTGTTGTTGCTGGGCCCTAGGATGTGTGCTTGTGTGGTTGGTTGCACATCCTCCTCCTCAGATATCTGTGCCTCACAGGGCAATGCAATGCTGGACCTCAGAACATCTCAGGATTGTGAACTCCTCTCCTTGGTAACCTGTGCTCACCCTATGATTGTGGCTGCTTATGTGAGATGTGTTTCCCTTTTGAACTTGTCATTTCAGACTGTCCTAGTCAAATATGTGTGCCCTGCTTTGTGTTTTAACGTGATAATTTAAGTGGGATCTTCACATCCTGTGCTTGACCTACGCTAGTCTTCTACTTGAAGACTCTTTGGGGTTCTATGCTACTCAAGTCAGATCTCTGTGCATTCAAGTCAGATCTCTGTGCATTCAAATCAAACAGTGAACATTTATTAAGCACCTAATATTTGCCAGGCACTGTGCTAAGTGCTTAGAGATATGAAAACAAAAAAATCAAATAATGCCTACTCTCATAAAGCTCAAGTTCCATCAGTCAGAGAAAAGACTCTGTAGGTATATGCATTCAATATGTATAGAAGTGCATGTAATAATTACAAGGTAGTTAAACTACATGGTATTTGGAGGGAGGATACCAGTAATGGAGGGAATCAGAAAAAGCTTTATGCAGAGACTAGTTCTTAAGCAGTATCTTGTAGAAAATTAGAGATTCCATGAAGTCGGGGTGAAAAGGAAGTGCTTTCCAGGCACAGAATGTGGAATGGCCATTGGAAAGACAGAGAAATGGGAGAAATGTCATCTGTAAGAAACAGAGGCCAGTTTGATTGGACTGTACATCATACAAAGGGGAGTAATATATGATGAGATGGTAAAGATGGGTCGGTGCCAGGATGTGAAGAGTTTTAAAAGCCAAACAAAGGATTTTATATTCGATTGTAGATACAATAGGGAGCCACTGGAGTTTATTGAGTAAGAGAATAATGTGGTCAGATCTACTCTGAAGAAAAATTACTTTGACAGCTGAGTGGAAGATGGATTAGAGAGGAGAGAAAGAACTACTCTTGCCAAATAAAAATATAGATACATTTAGTAATACCTCAGTTTGATCAATTCAGATCCCTCCCCTCTCTGTTGCTTATATAGGAGAGATAATGAAATTAGGGAGGATGAGAATGCTATACATACAGAAAAAAATGCCTCTGAAAGATTGATATAAAGTATTCATTAAATATTGCTAAAAATAGCAGATGAATATTTGATTTTTTTCTTACTAGAAAAGCCAGAATCTTGAATTATTTAAAAGCTATGCATGCAGACTAACATAATTAGCAATTTCTGAAAAACCCAGTTGTTGTCATTTTTTAATTTTACTATATAGTATGAGGCAGGTAGTATTCTACATAATCTTCTCTTACTGTAACCGAAGACTCTTTGGAATACAAACTCAAGGGGATAAGCAAGCCATTTTGTATCTTAACACTTCATATGACCTAAGAAATTATTTTTAACTAAGGAATAGATGGACCTCTAATATTCAGTTTAGGCATATCATAAGCTCCAAAAGGAGGGTAGGAATTTCCATACTCTTTTCTTTTTAGAACTTCTTAAAGTAATGATGAGTTTAGAGGACTGAAAAATAAAAAGTTGGCAGAAAATCAGAGATGGAGTTTCTGCATACCCTTCCCAGGAAGCTTTTTAGTAAAACACCTTATTTCATTCATAAGGGTATAAAGGATAGTGAGTACTTGATTAGTTTCCAGAAAAGGGATGGTTTCTTTCTGGTTATCCTTTGCAACATGACTAAAAAGCAGTACAGTTATTGGACACAGGCTAGTTTGGGAGACATAGAGGTATAAAAAGAAAACAAGGGCTCCTCATGAGTTCCAACTCCATTTGCTGATGAAAAATTCTGTCTGTACTATTGATCAATCAATCCACATTCAATAAGCACCTAAAATGTTCCAGGCACTGTGCTATGCACGGGAAGTACAAAAACTCCCAAAAGACAAAAGTCTCAACCCTTAAGGAGCTTATAGTCTCTTGGAGAAGACAACATGCAAACAAATATAAACAGGATGAATAGGAAATAATTAACAGGGAGAAAGCAATGGAACTGACTCAGAAGAGAGAATTGTGACATAGTGTCCCTGTTCCCATTGCCCAGACAACATCCTCATCCACCAGAGGGATGTAGACATAGAACCCTTCTATAGTAAATAAATAGCTCTTTTATGTTTTAACACATGCAGTGAGTATTTCATGGTTTTACTACTCCTTGACAGCAAATAGGTAGATGGATGATATAGTGCTCTGATTCTCTTCTGTTTAATATGACCTTTCAGAAAGACAGGATGGATTGCTTGTCTTTTTTTAAAATTAACTTACCCTTCAAAACTAACTTATAATTTTTAAAGGACTGATAGTATAAAACTCATATATATTCCAAAACTATACACATTTATTAAGCATTAACTTGGTCAAGTCACTTTACCCTGTTTGCCTCAGTTTCCTCATCTATAAAATGAGATGGACAAGGAAATGACAAACCCTGCTGAGGAAACCCTGGAAGAGTCAGATATGACTGAAACAATACAACTACAATAATGTATATATGGAACTACAGGAAAGATGACAAATAAGATGTGGTTTCTACCCTTAGTGAGCTTATAGTGCGATAAGAACCCACCCAGGTAACTAAGAATGCATTGCATGAGAGTTACAGTACAAAGTGCTATGTGAGATCTATTGGTCACATCATTACCAAGAGGCAGGAAAATGTCAGAAATGGATGTGAGAGCACTAGATTTCATCTTTAAAGATAAAACAATAAAACACAATTGAGCGTTGATTTTGATGGTCAGCCCTTTGCATTTGGGCTTGAAGGGTTTCTCTATTACAAATGGGATATTTATAAAGTTCCTGACCCTCCAATTCAGGAGATGCCTTTGCTATATCAGTATGGCTAATGCAGAAAGCAGAAGTATTGAGAGTTCTAAGGAAAGATGGTAATAAATTGAAGACAAAAATATTTATCCCAGGATGTTTTTTGTTACTGCTATAATAATAACCCTTTCTTATCTTATTTGGGATAAAATGCTGAGTGCTGGACTCTAATTATATTTTTGGAATGATACAAGTTTGTAAATACCAAGAGAAGAGAGACTATGTCTTTTGTAACTGTTATATCTCCCCCAGCACCTAACAGAGTATTTTGCATATAGAAGGCAATTACCAAATGTTTATTGAATTAAAAATTAAATTGAAATCTTAAGTGTCAAGGATAGGGATTCCTAAGCCTAGATTTGTATATCTCCCTTACAACAACCCCAGGATGTCTTCAATTATCTTAAGGGTGGTCCAGAAATTCTCAAGAATAAATTAACTTTAAAAAGAAAGGTAGATAGGACAGTATAGTGTGTGTGTCTGTATTTCTGTGTGTGTGTGTGTGTGTGTGTGTGTGCACGTTTGCCATCCCCAGAACCTTGGATATGAATTTGTCTAATTGGATCTAATTTATCTGAGCTATTTAAGGCTTTTGGTGATCCACTAATTACTCTTTGGTGGCTGATCAAGAGAATTAGACCGAATCCTTCACAATCTAACTAGTCTGTTAAGTTGAGTATGGGTTAATATGTATGAACCACAGGAGAGAGCACATGGAAAAGAGAACACTTCTTCCCACAGACCCTAGAGAATGAAAAGAACTCACAAAGATAAAATATTTATTTCCCATATGTTGGCAAAAATGTGTTGCCATTATTGTATATGCACGGTTTGTGCAAAAGCTTGTGAAATGTATACAGAAAATGTTATAAATATGGCTGATTTCCATGTACTTTACATTGTAAATATCCAGTATCTCTTCAGAAGTCTTAGGGCATATTTTCTAACATGCATACAATAAGTTCTAATTTTATAAAAAATGTCACTAGCATCCATTGCCTTAAACCACTACTAAGTTTGAGTAAAAAACTTAACAGCTTCTGTCAGCAGAGAGTTAAAATCCATTTGGGGCCTGCAAGCTAACTCAGCTGCCAGTCATCTAAAAACAAATCCTTGAAGTAGCCTCTTTTTCAGAACAGAAATGTATGCAGTAGAAAGACGAAAAATGTTTTGTTCTATTTGGGCATTTGGGGGACATTTGGTCCAGGCTGACCGTTAAAAGGCAGGTGCCTGAAGCCACATTTTTTTTTTAATTTTGAAATGTAGTGCTCAGCCAATGTGGTTGGAGGAAATGCACAATGATTGGTCTGTAGTCTGTGGATATGTGCAGGGTACACCCAGTTTTGCTTTGCATATATTTACAAAACATCTGCCCTTTTCTTGTTCTTAAACCCCTCCCTCCGCCTTTTCCCCTAGTTGGTTTTTGTTGTTGTTGGCTTGTTTAACTTTTTCATTTGGGCTTTCCTTTTCCAGTTACACAACAGCATCTTCGTTGGGGTGTCTAATTTTTACACTTATGGTGAAAGAGAAAGGGAAAAGGAGAGGAGGGGAAGAAAAAAGAGAGAGATAGAGAAAAGACAGGAGAGAGGAGAAAGAAAGAAAAAGAGGAGCGAAAAAGAGAGAGGGAAGGAGGGAGGGAGGAAGGAAGGAAGGAAGGAAGGAAGGAAGGAAGGAAGGAAGGAAGGAAGGAAGGAAGGAAGGAAGGAAGGAAG
>NC_058132.1:352889215-352950019 GCF_016433145.1 Gracilinanus agilis
GAAAGGAAAGGAAAGGAAAGGAAAGGAAAGGAAAGGAAAGGAAAGGAAAGGAAAGGAAAGGAAAGGAAAGGAAAGGAAAGGAGGGAGAAAAAAGGGAGATAGAAAAAGAAATCGAAAAAGGAAGGGAGGAAGGAAGGGAGAGAAATAACAAGGAAGGAAAGGAACAAGAAATTGGGAGATAAAAAGAGGGAAAGAGAAGACCAGAGCGCTTGACATGCTTGGCAAACTAACTAACCTTTGGCAGGGTGGCCAGGAGGAAGATTCTGGTGGGGAATTTTGTCTTTGGAATCAACTTGTATGCTGCTGCCCTCTAAAGGCCCCAGAGAAGAATTAACAGCTGCAAAAGTTAGATGAGACTTTAGCTGTCTTGCCCTCCAATTTGCCAGATTTTTGCAATTTAAAAAATGTATATAACTAAGGTTGACCTTTTTTTTTTTTTTTGGTAGGTTAGTTGGGTATCATGTTTTTTGTCAGGCTTCATAGGGCCTAATTGACCCACCTATGCCTTTCTGACCTTTGAATTGTAGTTTCCGGTGTGTCTGATACCTTCATATCTCAAATATAGAATATTGAGGTCAAAAGAAAAAATTGGAAGAGGTCAGGTGGGAGTTGTTCTCAAGGAAAGCCTTTTCATAGCAGAGTGAGGAAAATAGTACTGTGGGAAAAGGGTAGGTGTTGGAACAAGGTAAAAAGAAATGGAAACCAAAAGAAATAAACTTTAAAATGTTTATTTTGTCTTCCAGAGATAACCCCAATATTTCTGTGCTATAAATATTCCCCCCCAAATAAACCAAATCTCTTCAGTGATAGTATAAGGAAGTCTGTGGTACAATTCTATGGCAGGAAATATTATCAATGTGATGGGAGGGGGCAGCTGGGAAGAAGAGTAATGGCATTTATACAGAAGGCAAATAATTTTTATCTTAAAAGAGATTGAAATTTTATCTTGTTTATCATGCTTTTGTTTCAGAAAAGGGTTTATTCTTTCTTCACAGGTCATATAAACTCAAAAGTTCCAAATCCTGTGTTCAAATCCCAGTTTTTCCACTTACTACTTTTATGGCACTTCTCCATTTACTTACACCCTTTTTGATATCCATTTCCCCAATCCTGAAATGAAGGGGCTGGATCAGATGCACTTTAAGATCCCTTCCAGATCTATATGATCCGATAATCTAAAGTCAGGATGGATTTGGTCTGTGTACAATAGAAATGAACATATTTATCTTTCTGTTAAAACAGTTTCCTTAGTCTTCAGATACAAAATGTAAGTGGAAAATGTAATACGTATGTTGCTTATCTTGGTTTAGTTAGTGCTTTGGAACTTCCCTGACAAAATGCCCTTCCTGGCTTCTAACAGAGCAACCAGTCAGAGTATGGAAACTGCTTTTGAATAGGAATGAGGCTTTAATTAGAATTCAGTTTCTGACTTCTTTTACAATTGACTCTAGTTATAGCTTCTCTTCAAGACCGTGTACTCAAATCATAGGATAGAACAACTTGTTTCACCTGTACTGGTTTCCTCTCCATTGAAAAGCCTCTCTGCCCCACCTCCTTTTTATTCTGGTATTTACCCTTCCATCTCTCCCTGCTTTCTCTCTGATGATGTTCAGTTATGACACCTGTTGAACCAGAAACACATCCTATAATATTTCTACATTGTAAATCTCTACATCTCAACATTGTAAATGCTTTTGAATATTAATTTTAATTCCCATTATAATGAATATCATTACAGAACCTTCTATATTACAATCCTATTCCCATACTCAGAGAAACAAAATGCTTGGTTGGCCTGGTTACAACAAATTCGAAACCATAAATAAATCTATAACGAATGCTTTGAATAGTCACCATCCATGGAACGCTATAAACAAAGAACTTTTTTGTGTGTTGTTTCGATTATAAGTTGAGAAGGAAAGAACTGAGCTGACCTGACCTGACCTATAGCTGAGCTCTTTAGATTTCTTTCTCCCAACATGAAATAACAGTTATCCTACAGCTCCTCTCACCTTTCTCAAATATATCCAAACCATCTAAATAAACAAAACACACCTAAACTCTCCAACCACCCATGAAAATAGAAAGAAATCCAAACCTTAAGGGGATAAGAATTAAGGTATTCCTTCATCTACTTCATTTACTTATCTTTTCACTAATTCACCTACTATTTCACTACAGAGAGACTGGTAAATATTCTGTTTCATTTGAGGCCTGAGGACTGGGGATTTGCTTTCAAGTCATGTATTTAGTTTTAAAAATCAATACCACAAATGATTTGAGTATCCATAGGGTATGTTTCACAAGGGAAGTTTGCATGTTTTTAATCACCCTGACAATTGCTGGGTAGATGGCTAGAACTGTAAAAAACCTTCGCTGGTATTTTTCCAGACCATGTTAGAACTATTATGAAAAAGGATGTGTTCTTGGATAATGTCAGCCATACGTAGCTCAACTTGTCTAAAGTCCTGGGACAGGGTCTTTTTTATGCAGTCAGCAGAGACCAAATGTGGAGCTGCTTGCTTGGCCCATATGCTTTAATGTGTTCCCAGTTAGGCCATTACTGGAGGGGAAAAAACAAGGATCAGCTTGTTTCAAAACAAGGGACATACAGGACCTCCTGTCTCTCTCCTCCACCCCCCTCCCCATCCCCTTCAGAAAAAAAAAAATCAAGTTATCTTTAACAGATTCTAAAAATGCCTTTTCCCAAATATGCAGTCAGTTCCTTCAAAGAGCCCTTTGTTTATTTTCAGGAAGAAACCCAAGACAGCTGAAAACCAGAAGGCATCTGAGGAGAATGAGATTACTCAGCCGAGTGGATGCAGCGCCAAGCCAGGCCTTCCCTGCCTGAACTTTGAAGCTGTTCCGTCTCCAGACTCAGCCCTCATCCACTCAACACATTCACTGACAAACTCACACGCTCACACCGGGTCATCTGATTGTGAGTACACCAATTCAGTGACAGTGTCTTATGTGGTACTTAGAACAGTGTATTTCTTCAGACTTACTGGATTGCAGCAGACAATTTCCATTTGTGACCAAGATTTACCCTCCCACCATTTTGATTTGAGGACCCCACTGTTATTTAAACTATCATCATTTAGATGACGTGATCACACCATTAACTACAGAGGTGGTTTAGGAGGGAAAGACTACACTTATTTACAGTCTATCAACTTATAAAATAAGTTGTACTATTACTTTTTTTTAGTTATTATTTTCTAGTTTCCTCATATGCTAGAAAACCCTATTTCTCTCATTGGCAAATTAAACAATGTGTTGTGGACCTCAGAAGTCCAGTAGAGCCCAAGGATACTTCCATTTTGAAAATGTATGCGACATCTCAGATGCCCATTGATTATTGGAATCCCGTATTGTTTGACTAAAATTTTCTCTTTACAGTTTTCAATTGATTTTGAAGTGGTTAAAGCATAGCACAAATTTTAACAGAAGAAAAGGAAATGGTTTCCAAGAATTCAGAAACCACCCAGACTTCACTGAAGCCAATAAGAATTCAGGTTAAAAATATTTTTTAATTAAAAAAAATGCCTGAGGGCTAAATTTGGAAGTGGGCAGCTTAATGAGCTCTTCCCTATTGAAATCACTTCATTGCTGTTTATTTTTGCTGTCTTCCCACTGATCTGGGAGCCACTTCTCCAAATTCTATTTTAAGAAAGTTGATAAATCACGTTTAAGAGATTTCTTTTCTTTTCTTTTCTTTTCTTTTCTGGAACCTTACACCAATGCCTGAAAGGAGAAACAAATATGTAAGACAATGGAAAGGAGGTAGTATAGAATGTTTTGGAGGGTTTCATCTCAAAGAAAATTCTTTTCAGTATCAAGATATAATTCCTAGAACCGTGTATTTAAAGAATACTTAATAACAGGCACCGAACTGGCAGATATGCTTCTCAGTGAATAAAATAAAAATAAATAAGCATTATTTTCAAACAAGGATGCCGTTAATCCCATTCACAAAGATCAAAGTGTTAGTGGGAAAATGAGATTCCAAATCTCCCATCGATACTTCCCCTAACAGTACAGATGTAAAACTATTCAGCAGCCCTCCACAAAGAAGCCAAAAGTTGGATGAGTTTAACATCTTCTTGCCTATTCATCCAGCCCCTCCGGGTAGAGGGTAAAACTAACAGGCAAAAGACTTGGTGAAAGAAGCTTGTAATCTTTCCTGAGCCGGGGACACTTACCAACTTTTTTTTTAACTTAATTTTTTTTAATTAATGAAAATCCACCTTATTTTCTCTTCCATCTCTCCCCCTCCCATTGAATAAGAAAAACAAACCCTTGTAACAAATATACATAATCAAACAAAATAGATTATCATACTAAACATGTCTAAAAATATATATTTCTCAGTATGCACCCTGGCTCCATCACCTCCCTGTCAGGAGGATATTCACCAACTGGTACTAGAAAATAGTGGAGGCAAAGAAGGAAATAATCTGATGTTCAAATCTGCAAGTACTTTGAAGTCTAGGAGATCAATTACCTTCTATGTAAACATGCCTGGGGGAAGAGGAAAAGTAAGGGAACTAGCATTTATTGAGCACATGCTGAATGCTAAGCTCCCTGTTAAATGCTTTACAAATGTTATCTGAGTTGATTCTTACCTATAACCCTAAAAGGTAGGTGTTTTATGATCTCCATGTTACAGGAAACTGAGGCAAACAGTTAAGTGACTTACCCAGGGTCACATAGCTAGTAAGTGTCCAAGACCAGATTTGAACTTCTTGACTCTAGGCTCAGGTGCTTCATCCACTGCTCCACCTAGCTGTCCCTAAGGAGTCCAGAGTCAGGGACATTGTTTTGTGCTCTAACATACTAGAAAGGACAACCCTTTTGCCTGGCAGTTTCTGTCCTGGTACTAATTGTCATAGAAATTAAAAAACAACATGGCATTGTATCAGTGGACATATGTACATACTCTTCTTTAAAACTCCCAAGAAGGTGGCACTCAACTGAGTATGGTGCCTAGTCCTTTTCCCCATGTTGAACTTTTCCCCATGATAGTCTGAGGGGAACAATAGCATATAGTAGGTACCTGCCACAAGAAAAATGAATTGCTTCAATAAAGAGAAATACCCTCATCTTATTTAACTTTGTACTTTGCCACACATATCTTTTTTAACCCCAAAAGCTTGCCATTATCCTAAAATCCACACAAAGAGACTCCCCTTTATCAGCGGGAATAATATGAATGTGAGGTTACTGATACAATAGTACCTCACTAATCCAAATGAAGCTAGTGGGTTTCTGCCCAATAGGATGTCTGACAGCAGTAAAGGGTGAAGAAGAGGGAGACAAGAAGGAATCTCCATCTCTTCAAAGGATTCTTTCATTTGTTTATTTGTTTATTTTTCAAGATAGATTCTTATTCCTCTGTTCCGATCTGCTATTTTGTTTGGTTTTAGTTTTCTCTGGAAAAATATATTTAGGTTCTTATTTGTTCTGCTTTGAGCCTCAAAATCAGATTGAAAATTGTTTTGGGAAAGATTCACAGAAATCTGTCCATTTGAAGATTTTCTGAGGCAAGAGGGAAAAGAGGTTTATTTTTAAGTAAAGTTTTTGGGATGTCTACTTATACTCAAAAGTTTTCTTTTTTTCCTCTAAAATGTTATTCTTGCCATGGATCAATTTAAAATCTTAATTTCTTTAAGGTAAAGGCTTCAGTTCCCATTTATAACTAACAAATTTGGGGCATTTAAAAATAGTGCCCTTGACATGTTAGTCTCCTTAACTTCAGAAACATTCACTAGGGTGTGGTGTTCTGAGCATTCACAGGTTACTGAATTTTTATAGCACCTTTCTATTTGTCATGTGCTTGACAATATTATTCTTAGTCATTCCTTATAATATCCTTTTCCTGTCAGTCAGTATCATTCTTCCCAATTTACAGATGAAAAAACTGAGAAAATTGACACCCAGATTGATGAAATGACTTAGGACCAAGCTAATGAGGCAAGTTTATTGGTTTTATCTAGGAAAGTCCGATTGCTACTCTCTGTGCCATGACCCCAGTTTGTACTCCTGCCCTTGTCTATGTCTACCATTGATCACCAAGAGGGTCAGGCATTCATATGTAAATAGATTGCTCCAAACTCTTCACCCCAACTGGAAAAACAACCTATAGCATGGACCCTGATGATCTTTTTTTTAAACCCTTACCTTCCGTCTTGGAGTCAATACTGTGTATTGGCTTCAAGGCAAAAGAGTGGTAAGGATAGGCAATGGGGGTTAAGTGACTTGCCCAGACACAGTTAAGAAGTGTCTGAGGCCACATTCAAACCTAGGACCTCCCATCTCTAGGCCTGGCTCTCAAATCACTGAGCCACCCAGCTACCCCCAACCCTGAGCGCCCAAATTCTCAGCTAGTTATTTAGCCTTCTAAACCATTCTAAAACTCTCCAGTAGATCCTAATACTATTTAGAAGAAAAGAACAAAAAGAAATGTCATTGAGAAGTACTTTTCTTAAACGATGAATTAATATTTTCTTCTAAAACTTTTACCAATTTGCAAAAATGCACTTCCTAACATACTTGTCCTGTAATAAGCTCCTTCCACTCCATCTTAACTCACCTTCTGCTCACCCATTTTAAAAACTTAAAATGTATGAATAAATTCAAATTATAATAACGCACAGTAGAATGATGTGCTTTTGAAACATACAGAGTAGAAAAGCCCCAGATTTTGGAGACTGAGCAGTTTTCAACTCTAAATGGAGAAAGTGAGCTGGGTTGATGCCGTCATTAAGTGTTTCTACAAAGCTATTAAAAACCAGAGTATTAGTAAGCTGATGACATTCACTGTTTTGAGAAAGCCTCCTTGTTTCTCTGTCCAGTTTAGACAAACTATAGATAATATGTATCTGTGACAGAAATAGCCCCCAATTATTCTTATAACTTTGCTTTTTTCCCCCATTCAGCCCTTATTTTATTTCTATCTTTGTTATTCTTTTGATATTTTATTTCTTTCCCTCAATTTTCTCACAGCTTTCAAATAGGAATATGGACAAGAAGAGCAAATTCTCCTTTAGTTTACTTCTCTGAGATACCCCCGCTGATAAGAGAACTTGCTCTCAGGCTGATAATTCTCTGTTTGATGCGGATTTTACACTGTCCACCTCAGATTTTCTCATTTCTTTGCCCTTGCCAAAATGTACTTATACATTAGCAGTTTTTATTTATTTTTAATTTAACCTTTAAACATTAACAAACTGTTGTGTAGGTGGGTTTAACTTTAGCTCTGGAGATAGAATGATTTTACTATAGCTTTATACTGTAGAGAGGATTATGGCAAGCTTTTGATTTTCTGTCTCTCCCCATTGGTGTACACCAGCCTTTCTCCACCCCTTAACCCCCACTCCTGGCCAATCTTTCAGCCATACTAATCCATTCCCTGTGTTTAAAATTTTTATTACTTTGTTCATTTTGAACTTTTTAAAGCATTTGGTGGGGGAGAACAAAACAAAGAAAAATTTTTTAGTGGCAAACTCCATTAATGCCACATAAAGGCCAACATTTTAATTATACAAGTCAGGAAATGCAAAGTTTGGGTTCCCACAGCTATAGTAAATGTCCCCTTGAGTGTCTGCATCACCGCAGAGTCTTTCATTCTAGGATTACACAATGCTGGGCATAGGGACATTGTTTCTTACAATGTATATGAAGAATAGCTCTCTGTCTGTATCTCTCTCTCTCATTCTCTCTCTGCTTCTCTCTCCCTCCCTCTCATTCTCTCATCTCTCTCATCTCTTTCTCTGTCTCTCTGTCTCTCTCTCCCCTTTCTCTGCATGTCTTTCTGTCTCTCCCTCCCTCTCATTCTCTGTCCATCTATCTCTCTCCTATCTGTGTCTCTTTTCTCTCATTCTCTCTTTCCCCTATGTTTCTCTTCCTGTCTCTCTTTTTCTCTGTTTTCCTGTTTCTTTCTCCCCCCTTCTCTGTCTCTGATTTTTTCCTCTCTATGTCTCTCTCGCTCCCCCTCTGTCTCTCTCTCTCCAATTCCATCTCCTTCTCAATTATAGTTGCAGGCATAAGCCCTTCATTTACCAACCCCTCAAAACAACATAGATATATGTACTATCACAGAATGAAAGACTACTGCACTGTGTGCCCACGGACAGAATTAAAGTTGCTGCGGGAACATTAACTCTGATTTCTGGACTTCCGTGCCAGTCACATTTAAACCATAATGCTTTAATTTTTGGCATGCACTAAATGTGTATTTCATGTACACAGACAGAAAGAAGCATAAAAATGTATTTTAAAGAGCAATTAATTACTAACTTTGTGATTAAAAAACATTTGGTGCATGTTCCTTACCATTTAGCATCAGCTGCTGGTCTTAGCCAGGCCTAATAGATGACATACTGTGTCTCATCCTGTATCTCAGATGTACTTACTGTATGTTCCTATTCCTCTAGATAATTAATTCCCTTGGTAAAGCTGTAGGGGAAAAACAAAATGGAAGGAATATGCAAGCATGTAAATAGGGTAAAGGATATTTTGAAGGAAATGATTCACTTTTGCAAATAAACCCCCTTATTCTCTGAATTAAAGAGCCAGACAATCTGATGAGTGGGTGTATACAAAGGTTTTTGACCACCCTATAACATATGGTTCAGAGTCATAAGACCTACCCCAAAGCAAATTTCCATATGAGTGTTGGGTATGTCCATTACAGAAATGATTTGGTTGTATAACGCATTTTCAGATTCAAAGGATACTATGGCTATATTCCAGTTTAACTTAAAAAGAAAAAGTTGATGAGAATCAGGTGAGTGGAAGACTCCACCGGTAAACTTTAGAAAAACAATAGACTTTAGAAAAACAATCTTTTCTCCTGTTGTTTTGACTTTTGGTAGGATGACTGGAAATTAATCTTATTCATGTTGGAAAAGAATACTATTTGGAATAAGTACATGAAAAAATGTTTACAAGTAAAAGGAATTGGCAAAAGTACATAGCAGAATTGCATCGTGACTAAAAAGGTGTGTGCTAGGGCATATAATTGAAACTGAAGAATAGGAAGATAGAACAGAAAGATTCCACTAAAAGACCTACATATGAACCTTGGGAAGAGAGACAGGGAGTGGAAAAAGAAGAGGGTTAGAAACAAATTGAGAATTTGAAACTATTATACCTATATTTTTGGTACACACCACTTTTTGTTAGGTTTTATTACATATGGTATTTAATATTTAAGAAAGAGACTTCATTCTTACAGGGCATACAAATCTTTGATTTGCTTTTACTAGGGCTGTCTGCATGTGCGAATATATTTCTATATGAGTGAAAACTGCTCAAGCAAGTTTGAAGGCCCTTTTGGCAAGTTTGACTGTATGTGTTGAGAAAGTCACAAACTATAAGGCTGATTCAGTAGAAAATCTTCCATAACCTTCCCTAGCACCTGTTCACATGAATAGGTTGAGTTTTGTGCTGGAGGTGTTCAAAGACAGTATTTACAACTATAGATCTATGTTTGAAGAATGCCAAAAAATAAGATTTCTGGCAAAAAAAAAGCTTATAAATGTTCAAATGTATAATCAAACAAAAGCTTCATTTGGATTCAAATGCATGTATCTCAGCAGATGTGTCTAAACTAACTGGAATCCCAAAGGAACAGCTGAACTGGATTTTGGTATGTCTTGATAGCTGAAAGAGTTATTCTTAGACTTTGGAAGGACAAAAATGGTCCATCTGTGAAGTACTGTAATAGAGACATGGCAAAAAACAGCATCCTCTAAAAGAGTTTATTTATGGAATTCAGGACAAGTTGGACAATTCCGAAAAACACTTGGGGTTCACACTAATTTATTGTAACCAAACTAGAATGGAATAAGCTTCTCGATGGCAGGTAGTTTCCTTTTCCTTTCCATAATTATGACCATTGCAAAGAAATCAATTATAGAAGTTTCCATAATATAGCTATATGATCAGACTGCTCCCCACCCCAGGAATTCCATATATCTGTTATTCTGCTATACAAAAGAACCATGGCTCTGCCTTTTTACCTCTACAAAGTAACTAAAGTTTTCCCTACCATATAGTCAACCATTTTTTCTGTATATCTCCTTCATGTGGTTTCATTTCTTTAGAACCGATTTTTCTCCCTCTTTGTAATTGTTTTCATTATACTTCATCTTTTAGGAATTTCAGCATAGTGCTTCGTGTTTTGTCCATAGTAAGTGTTCAATAAATAATTATTAAGTGTGTCATTTTAGAAGCCCCAACAAAGTATCTTTCCTTTGAGCAGTCTCCTTTTTTTATCATTCATTTTTATCACTTTCATTTGGGGTTGTGGGGGTAGAAGAAGGAGGTAAAGAAGAGGAATGAGGGGGATAAACATTTATATAGAACCTAATTTATACCAGGCACTGTGCGAAGCACTTTAAAATTATTATCTCCTCTAATCCCCACAACAACCCTGAGAAATTGCTATAATTATCCCTAGGCTATGACTGAGGAAACTGAGGCAAACAGAAGTTAAATGACTTTTCCAGAGTCACACAGCTAGTTAAGTGTCTGAGGCCAAATTTGAACTCTGATCTTCCTGTTTCCAAGCCCAGCTTTTTATCCACTGTGTCACATAGCTGCCTCTGAGAGCTTAATTATTTTTAAAATCATACATCTTGAAGTTTGTCACAATTGACTTCTTGACATAGAACTTGCCCTCTTCTTATAGTAGCCTGATTAAATTGATTGTTCTTAATGACTTTTTCCCAGTTTCTTCCTTCACTAATGGCTGGTTGCCTGTCATTCAGTCAGCTAGAGTAACCTTTTTCTTGGTACTTTTAAGCCTTGGCTCAGTTAAGCATTGAAACAGTTTATATTTGATTATATTTTCCCACTGTGATGACCTACTAGCTATGGCCGATACAAATCTTCTTAAGAGACACTTTGCTTATCCCACTTAAAAAAAAAAATAACCAAATAAACTGTAATGGGAAATTTACCATTTTATAGGTGCTCTTTCCCGTCATCTATTTAGTGAAAGTTGGAAAAAACAAGGACAGGCTTGATGATGATGGACTGAGCCACCACTATACAAATCTCACCAGTGGAATTGTCAAAATGAAAACAATCTGGGCCTGGAAAAAACCAGTCACAGCTACATGTCACAACAGAATCAGAGGTTTGGAAGAGACTTCTAACCTAACCCATACCTGAATGCTGCCATCAACATGTTCCTAGCATTTAGCTAGTCTGTTGTTTTTTTTCTTATAAAGTCCCCCAAAAAACCGTCTCTCATTTTAAAGCTGATTTATCATTTCCTGGTGCCCTATCTGCAGCCACCCTAAGTTATTCCCCTTAACATTTATAATCATGTAGTGATTATTATTTCCTTCTTATAATGGTTGATAACTCTATTTTTAGGCTCCTATTCCTCATCTTGCCATTTTATCTCTTACTATAGTATATCTTTAATTCTTATCTGCAGCTGCTAGTGACAATTTCATATGTGCTTCCTCTGCCCATGGCAAATTTCATTATACAAAATTAGCACTCCTCCATATCTGTCAGTGATTTCCACAACCAAATTTAAATAATCCTGCACACACACATACATACACACACATCTACAAGTGCCCTCAGGGCTATATCTTCTAGGCAGAATAAAGAACATGCTTGTAGATTTTTGAATGTGGTCCTTATTTCTACCAGTTTTCAAGAAGACCCCATCTACAAATCTTCCCCCATACGTGCCACCATTATTAATACACTGATATTTCGCCAACAAGTTGTTTCCTTTTGTTTTTTTTCTGCTAACTCCTTAATCATTATTTTCTCCAATACATACTATTTTCTTATTATCTCTCATCTTATGATGGAAATTATATTTCTGGGCAGAGGTGCAGGCTTGAGCTCATTCACTCAAAAACACATATTAAATATTCTCAATATAACATAATAATTCCCTCCTAGAGAGTATTAAAGATACAGAAGAACTAGGAAAGACTATCCCAACAATAAAGAGCTTGCTGACTAGATGAAAAGACAAAACATACATATGTGAAATGCCTAGGGAACAAAAACGAGTACGATTGATAACAGAGTCCAAAGGATGAAGAAAAGTAAGCAAGTTATCACTATGGGAAGGAGTTAGTAAAGAAGGGTTTCTTGGAGAGGCTTTGGATCTGGGATTTGAAGAATACATGTGATTTGTGTTGATGGAAAATAGGAGGGAGAAGGTGAAGAGAACAGCAAAGGAAAAACAGCCATAAGTGAGATGCGTTGGGGTGGAAGCCAAGTAGACTGACGTGGCTGGAACAAAGGAATCACATTGGGGAATAACAAATGATGATCAGTAGGCATTAGGATTTAATAAGACAAGTGATTTCATCTGTCTAGACCAAGGCACTCAGACCCTATTATTACTCAAAAAAAGCAATCCAGAGAATGTCAATAACCACCAGCCCTTATATCTACTTTCTCCATTCTAAAATTTTATGAGAATAATCTACATATGGTTGAGGACATCCCTGATGTAGGTTTGAGAATTGAAAAGAGTATTTTATAAATGGTGTACCTTGGCAGATCATTCTTCATATAGTAGACTGACAGTGTAGCAAGTTCTTACTGTGCTGGTTGGTTGCTGATTTTTAAAAAGCATTTGTTTTGGAAGAATAAAACAGTGCTTTAATAGCTTTCCAACAAGGGGTCTCGCATATGTACCAAAATCATGCAAAATTTCTTGAGAAAAGTAACAACTATAACTTTGTTCAATAATCCTCTCATACTAATCTCAGAATAAAATAGAAAGAGGTATACCTACCAAAGGTTTTTGCCATTTTCAGGGAGGATGCCAAACACATAGTCCAGATAGAAGAGGGATTCCCTATAGATATGATAGTGTGCTGGCTCCTATTCATAGATAACATTGAACTAATGGCATCAATCCAGCATAGAGTCTGCTGTTTAGTATTTAAAGTCCTTCACAATATGACCCTAGCCTGTCTTTTTCAGATATTACTCACTTTCAAGCTCTTGACAATTCTCCAATGTAGTATTCTTGCATATGACATTTCATCTCCTGTCTATCCCCACTACATAGATTTCCTTCTTTCCTCTCCTCCATCTCTTAAAATCTCCTTAGCTTCTTTCAAAACTCAGCTCATACAATACTTGCAACAAAAGGCCTCTTCTGATCTCCCTGAATTCTAATGCTTTTTTCTCAAAATCATAGTATGTTTATTTTGTATGCATTTTTAATTTACTGCAATCAGCACGTGTATATATGTCTCCTGATAGAATATAAGCATCTTAAGGGCAGACTGTTTTGTTTCTGTCTTTGTAATTCCCATTACCTGGTACTGTTCCTGGTATACATTAGATTCTTAATTAATGCTTATTAATTGATTAAAGTTGATTGATGCCCCCAAAGTCTCTGAAGAATTAAAGCTGGTAGTCCTCAAAAGGGCAGTGGTGGGTGTGAGTAAACACATTACCAAAAAATATTCATAAAGGAAGTTTATCAGAGAACTATGTAACTAGGGAAGAAGAGTAGGGCAGCCATGGCCAAGAGCAAAATATAACTTGAATAGCCTGTTGCTTCATTGTTATACACACAATATCAAGAAAACTGAAGTGAAGAACCCCAATACTTTGGGTCAGCTCTCTGTAGAGGATTTAAGGAAAAATATGGTCAAGAGGAGCAGGCATGAATGATGTTCGGTATGTATCCTTGTAGGGTGTACACAAATCAGTGAGATTATAGGACCTTAAAAGTTTTATAATACCAAAGTAAGGAACAAAGAGGAGTCTCTATAATGAATCTAAATATATCCTACCTTGAGAAGCTAGAAAACTTTCTGGTTGAATCCATAGAAGTCAGAGATACATTGGCCAAGCTGGAACTGGTAAAATTTGTTATTTAAGTAATTACATTTGTGTAATGATTTTATATGATTGTGTAATGTTCCAATGGGCTATGTACTAGTAAGTCACCTTCAGTACAGAAACGCTGGATGACAATTGGAATCACAATTAACTGGGAGAAGGGGAGACAACCATTTGTTTCTGATCACTAATACTAATAGGGTGTTGTATTTTACAGTAAACTCCAATACTATTAAACTTAACAATGTGACTGGCTCTTCCCAAACAAAGGAATAGAAACTTTTTTTCTCCAGAAAAATGTTATTCTCTATCTTTAAAACACCACAAATTATAATCATATATAATATATACCTGTGTAATTTGCCTCATCACCTCAGTGGGCCCATCATCTTGTTGGCCATTGTGAATATGCCCTACAGCGGTATAGGTTTCAACTCATCTGTTTCTTCTCAGCCTGTTCAAACCTTATTCATGTCTTCCCATAAATTTCTCCAGAGATTCTTCCCAGTGTTCTAGGGACCTTTCCTCTAGGTTTCTTCAAATTACACATGTAGTATAGCAGCATGTGGCCTGACCAACTGTTATCCTGCGCTCTCACTACATGACCAGCCTACCTTCTTTTTCAATCATATATATCTTTGATAATAATTTGTATGCAATTCCTTTTGGCAAACACATCTACCATATGTCTCTCTGCCTTTTGGAAGCCCTATAATTTTTATTATTTGCAAATAACGATGTTCCAAGATTCATGGCCATATAGCATTACTGGACAAATATTGGTGTTAGAAAAATAGAATTTTGTTTCAGGGAGAAGCATGGAATGAAACTGTTGAGCAGTTATCCAATGATAATATAGTCTGCTCTTTTCCACCAGTTCAGTTTGGACCTCAGCTTATAGTTTCTCTGTAGTGTTTGTCCAAGATATGTGTCTTGATGGACTAGTTCAATTGTCTGCCCATCCCTCTATATATCATACTTTTGAATATAGGAATTCTTCATCCACTTGGTTTTTACTGTTTGGATTATTAAACCAAATGCTTTTGATTGTTTGTGAATCTCATTTAGAAGGCTCTGTAATTTTCCATGATTTGATGCAATCAGCATCTGCAAACATAATTTCCTATCTTTGTTTTCCTCTAGAGCCATTTCTGCTTCCTTATGTAGCACATGTTAGAATCCAAATGTGGAGACTTTGCTGTTGCTGATGGAGAAATTAGTTTGTTATAGAAATGTTGACAGACCTCTTCCATGTTTCATTGGTTTGTTGTCCTTCCAGTTTCATCTTTAAATGCTCTTGGGATGGTCTAGCATAAAATCAAGTCTCATGTCAAGGTTTCTGTATTGTTTTCCTCTCTTTTGCTTCTTTCTGTTTCATGATGCAACATTGTTCTTAATCTTCTATCATCCTCCTACATGTTATTTTGAAAATACTTTTATATTCAAAGCAGCTACTGCTTTGAGTTGTCACATTTCTCTGCTTGGCAAAGAGATTAAGTGTTTTCTTTTTCACCAGCCGACATAGTTTTTCTAGGCTCTTTTGACCTTCTTTACATTAATAAAGTTACTTTACCTCAGTTGAACTTCCATAGGAAACAGTGATTCCTAACTCAAGTCAACAATGGTTTCTTTATGCACTTCAACAAATATTTCCATTTTTTTCACATCAATAGGTTTTTTAAAAAAAACAGATCAGGTTCAAGAACAGGAGCTGTTCTAATTACATGTTACAGCCTCTTTTTCATCTTTATGTTTTCTACTGATTTTGATTTTTGTTTTAATGAATCAATAATTTGACTATACCCATATCTACCTACAAAATGGTGAATTATATTTATGCATACATATGTATATCTATCATATTTCAACCTCATCTTTCTGTGCACTCGAGGGTCAACATATACCTAATAAATGATTAATATAGTGTAGTTTAGGTGTTTATATACACATGTCGTGATCTGAACCAGGAACAATGGTTTATGATCCTGTTATGCCAAATTGTCAAGGTAACACCGAGGAAACTTTCATGTGACTGACTTTCATAGCACTTAGATACCCAATATATTTTTAAACAGCAACTCAGTGTTTAATAATACAAATCATAGCATTGGTTCATTCATCCTGAAACATTTATTGAATGCCTGCTACATGCAAGATAGGATACTAGATGTTTTCCTAGATACAAAGTTATACAAAACATTGCCCATGACCTGAAGGAAGCATATATTCTAAAGAGGAAGTGAGGTATATATGTCAATTAATTAATCACTCAACACTTATTAAGCATCTGCTATGTGCCAGGCACTGTGTTAAGTGATAGAAATACCACACAAAAAAAATGCTAAAAAGAGTTTTTTTCACCTAATTTCAGAATTCCAATGGGGCTACAATAATCATAGGCCCTTGAAGTAACTGGCACTGATTAAGAGAAATATTAGTAAACTGTTGATTCCAAATTTATGCATCCGACACCTGAATGAAGCCATTGAAGCAAGGGTAGAATGTGGGATGAATTGTTTATAGGGAAGGTATTCTTTCACAGTCAGATATTTGTGTCCTAAAGTATAAAGATGAATGTGAGTTTGGTTTTCTTAAAAATTCACAAATAGTTTGATTTTCTGTGTTTATTTGCCAGTTTCTCTAAGAAATGCTAAAAATTTTATTTCATCGTAAGCAAACCCCATACATTAAAGTTTATATTTACAAGACATTTTAGGAAATAATTCATTTACCAAAGATTCTTCATTCAATGGCAACAACTAAATTTAAACGGCAAAACTCTTTTAGTGTCTTTAAATTGTGATTTGGTTTACAACAATTTACCAAAGACCACAGGATCATAGATTTAAAGTTGGAAGCAACTGTAATCCAAACCTCTCATTTTGTAATTAGGAAAACTGAGGTCTAGAATTGTCTTTTTTTCTGGAATACTTATCTCAGAAAGAGAGACGCATGTTTATCATCTAAGAGATTCTACTCTTGAAGTGTTTAGTGTTGTGGAAAAGGAGTTGGGATTTTGTCCTATATCCATAGTTCTACTAAAGGAGTTATGAAAAAAGTTCCTAAGGCCTGATATAAATCAGAGCTTGCTGAGATCCAAAGAGCTGGTGAAAGGCTCCAAGAATGAGTTGAGGCTGCTTATCTCTATATTTCAGAGTTAGACCATTTTTTTCTGACTTCATTGCCATTACAACCAACTACCATATCAAGTGAGATGGTGTTTTTTTTTTTTTAAATTTGGAGAGGAGTTGTATAGGGCACAGCAGCTCTAGTGAGAAAAAGTTTAAGAACTGCCAATTAAATGAAAGAACATTGTACTGCAAATCAAAAGAACTAAATTCAAGTTCTAAGATAAAGTGTTATAATCTATCAATGACTATGTAACATTGAACAAATCATTTCAGTGGATCATATTTTGTTTTCTTTAACTGTACAAAGGATATAATAATATAAATATATAAGAAAGGGTATAAAGTGACTACTATATTATTTTTGTTCCTTGTTTCTCTATTTGTAGCATGAATTTAGCTTTCTTTTAGTAAGAACTATTGATAATAGTACCATATTTTGATGACAGTCATAATTTGAAAGATCTTCTTGTCTTCACATGATATGTTCACAGATATTCAATCATTGAATCTCATAGCCTATATTATATAACAGGTAGATAATAAATTTTGATCCATTTTTCAAGGAACTGAATTAAAATCTTTGTATTCTTTTTTAGGGCAGCTAGGCAATACAATGGATAGAGTGCCAAGTCATCTTTGTGAGTTCAAATCTAGCCTCAAACACTTACTAGCTGTGTGACCCTGAACAAGTCATTTAACCCTGTTGACCTCAGTTCCACATCTATAAAAGGAGCTGGAGAAGGAACTTTCCAGTATCTTTGCTATGAAAGCCCCAAATAGGGTCATTAAGAATCTGATATGACTGAAATGACTGGACAACAACAATTCTTGTTTTCCTAAGTAGTCATGATCTCCTGGGTTCTGATTATAGAAAATTTGACCTTTTTTAATACATTCATAACTTTTGTAATTTCATTTCAGTTTAACATACTTGCTAGGGTTTTTTAAATCCCCCTAAGTGTGCCTTTTCAGAGCCCAATATTTTTTTTTAAGTACCAGGGTCTTCAAACTCCTTTCCTGAACTGCCTAATTCAAACACCATTCACACTACTGAGTTCATGTGTTGTTCTACCATCTTCTATCAATTCCTTTTTGTCAGTAGGCATCTGCAAGTTCAACCTATTTTTCCTCAAACTTGTAGTTAATGTGTTTCTTGGGGATTTATTGCTGTCCTTAATGGTTAAAAGCATTCCTAACCATGCTACAGACCCATAGACTGTGGTGTATAGACACACACTGTCTGTGGCTTACTGCTGCCTCAGTATTGTGATCTGGAGCCAACAAAATTAAATGCTATTTTGATATCCCATTAAATTATTTGTAAAGCTATATAGGAAAAAAAAAGACTTCACTGCTGTTGGAAGGTGTATAAACCTCCATATGGAAGAGCTTTTGAATATGAATGCTTATAATCTTCTAAATGCACAGTATTTCACAGTAGATGTCAAAATGCACCTTAAAGAGTGTTTCCATTTCCCCGTCTTCCAAAATAATTTCTTTCTTTGTTCCCATTCATATATCCCATGTATTTTATCCAGGTTTGTGTTGTCAGTTTTATACTAGAGACTAACACAATATTAAATCAGTGTACACAGAATTTGCAAGAAACATAATGAGGCTACACGAAGAATCAAAAGATCTAAGTAATCAGCCAAATTTCATTTCATTCTTTGTTGTGTGGCCCTCAATGGTTACTCATCTATGCCTTCTTTTTCTCATGTAAGATGAGGAAAACTTTTGGTCCACTCTTGAAGGATCTTTAATTATCAGCCCTGGAAACTCTTGATGGAAGAACCATTTCTACCCAATTCAGTCTTTGACTTAATAGGAAGCAATAAAGAATTGTCCGCGTCACACAGAAATTAAGTGACCTGCCCAGGTTCATATAGCTCTCAAGTGTCAGAGGCAGGATTTGATTACAGGTGTTCTTGACTCTAAGCCTAGCTCTGTGCCCACCTTGCAGCAGTGCTAAATCTTTGCCCTGAATCTCAATATTTGTGCTGAATCTCAAAACAGTCTGAAAATTAAATGGCCTGCCTTATGAGTTAACAAATTAGATTGTATGACTCCTAAGGTCTATTCTAATTCTGATATTTGGCTCAGTGAATACATTACAGGAGGAGTCATCTTCATGAATTCAAATTCAGCCTCAGACACCAGCTGTGTCACCCTAGACAAGTCACTTAACCCTATTAACCTCAGTTTTCTCATCCGTAAAATTAGCTGGAGAAGGAAAGGGTAAACGCTCTAGTATCTTTGACAAGAAAACCCCAAATTGGTCATGAAGAGTGACTCAATTGAAATGACTGAGAAACAATTATTCTTTGATTCTGATTGGAAAGACTGTTATGAGTTGTAACCACCAGATGGCACTGGTGAGCAAGGGAGACTAAGTTGGCAACTAGATCTATCTCTGCTTTCCCAGACAACCTTTACTATACCCTTATTCAATGGATGGAGCTTCCCTTAGCACCTCTCTACCCTTCAGAGGTATTACTTTCTTCTTCAAGTAGTTTATTCTTTCTTCCTTTCATAAGAGCAGGGCATTCTTTTGACTCCTATGTGCCAAATGGACTCAGATATTTTTTAAAAAGGAAAGGAAATTGTATTTTCCCACTTGCAGTTTTAAAATGTGTAATTATCTGGGTTTTTCTGATGCTTTTATAGATTTGCTGATCTCATACCACCCTCTTCCTAAAAGCTCCAAGCTCTGCTCTAACTAGGTCAAACTATCTCCTGAATCTGCCCCTTTTGTGTTTTTTTCCCCATCATCTACACACTTCAGTTCTGAGTAAAGTAGCATCTTGGATTTTGTTAGCCAGCATTTAATCTCAGAAATATTAGAAACCAAAAAGAACATTTAAGGGAAACATGAGGAGCATACGCGAAGGAATTAATTAGTACTAGGAAGATTTACTTCTTCTAATGTAAAGAAACAAGAAGGGGACAGAGACGGAAGAAAAGATTGGCCAGTCTCCTCCCCAGTCACTCTGTGTCATTGCCATTGTCGTTCATTTGTTTTAAGTTGTGTCTGATGGACCATTGACTCACCAGGCCCTTCTGTATGTGTCATTAATGCAGAGCAATTTTCAGAATGCGGTTTCTGTTTGTAATCTGCTCTGCTTTCTCCGCCAGTCTGGCATACCATTTCCTTAAACTTCCATAATGATATCTTCATGTTGTTTCCACTTTCTTGGCTTTCTGATTCCTGCTTTCTCTGCTTCCATGTTCTTTTTTACTCATTAGCCTCTTTGCCAAAGGTTGAGAGGAAAGGGAAGCAGAGCTTGGGGGGTCTACATCAGCCAATTTTAACCAGCGCCAAAGGACTATATAAATCATTTTTCTTTCTGGGTATGACTAAAGCTAGCCACATAAGTATTAGGGAGAAAATGAGGGGAAATGGGAAAAAATGGGGGGAAAAGACCAAAAAACCTCTCATTTTCTATGTAAACAAGAGAGAGGAGGGATAGTCAATAATATAAGCAAGTAGATTTAGTTATAATTTAATGACCAAAACCGAAGAGTAATAATTAATGGACTCATGATATCTTAAAGGAGGATGTTTGGTAGAGAGACCCAAGAAATCTATCTTAGATCCTGCACTGCTTACTCAATTTTTAGTCACTTGAATGAAATTGCATATGACATGCTTATCACATTTTTAGATGACACAAAACCTGGCAGTATAATTAAATACATTGGATGAAAAGGTCTAGATCCAAAAAGACTTTAATAGGCTAAAACACCAGGCTGAATCTAATATGGTAGAACTTAATGGTGATAAATGAAGAGTCCTACAAAGACAGAGAAATTTCATAAGAGAGGACTGGTGAGGTATGGCTAGAAAGCAGTTTATCTGAAAATTTGTTGGACTGTGGACTTTCTGAATAGAGTCAAAAAGTTAATAGGATATTAGGTGGCAATGACAGAATGTCCAAAATTATCTAGGCCATAGTTTGTACCCTCCCTAGTCAGGCCACATCTGGAACACATATGTCCCATTTTAGGATCCTACATTCTAAGAGCAAGGTAGTAACAGGTCTCACGATCATGATATTGAAAGAACTGAGACCTGAAAAGAAAAAAAATTGGAGAAAAATGATAACCATCTTCAAGAATTAGGAGAGCCTTTATGTGCAAAAGGAATAAATTTGTTCAACCCTAGAGGACAGAACCAGGAGCAGTGAGTGCAAGCCACACAAAGGTAGCTAACAATTAGGTCTTTACCTAGGGCCATAGTGGGAAGCCCTTCCCTTGACATCTCCAAGCAAAGAGTAAATGGCCACTTATTGGAGATGCCAAGGATGGGAATTCTCAATTAGTTTTAAGCTGTATCTGAGGTCAGCATGACCTCTGAGATCCCTTTCAACACTTAAGATTCTCTGAATCCATCTTTCTAGGAAAAAAAGAATTTGTTAATTTAATTGGAATTGGAAAGTGGTATAAAAAAAAGAAGGTATAGATCTGTGGTTAAAAGGCTAGGCTTATTTAAAGTTCCAAGGGACTATTCCCTCCAAGTTTATATTGGGGAGTAGGCTGGTTGTACATCTCCCTGAGAAAATGCATTGGATATCTGCATGCCTATTCATCTCAAAAAACAGAAATCATTTGTTTCATTAACCATTCATTCTGTTTTCTAGACAAGAATTACAAGTAAATTACAAATGACTTGTGGGAAGGCATCACATAATTATACTCGTTTTGTACTGACATCTATTAGTTACCAGTTCTGTTCCATTATAAAATATTTTAGTAGTTATATCTCAGTGAGGCAGCTAAGTGGCTCAGTGGATAGAATTCTGCGCCCAAAGGGAGAAAGACTTGTGTTCAGATCTGGCTTCAGACACTTAACATCTCTATGACCCTAGGAAAGATACTTAGTTGTTTCTGCCTCGGTTTTCTC
This sequence comes from Gracilinanus agilis, assembly GCF_016433145.1. Classification (NCBI taxonomy): domain Eukaryota; kingdom Metazoa; phylum Chordata; class Mammalia; order Didelphimorphia; family Didelphidae; genus Gracilinanus; species Gracilinanus agilis. Next base: position 352,911,104 of record NC_058132.1, read on the forward strand.
AACTATAAAGTGGAGAATAATAATTACTATAATAATAAATACTAATAAATAATAGCACCCACCTCTCATAGTTGTTGTGAGACTCAAATGAGGTAATACTTATAAAGCACATTTTGTAATTGTTTCAGTTATGTCCAACTCTGTGGCTCTATTTTGAGTTTTCTTGGTAAAGGTACTGGAATGGCTTGCAATTATTTCCTTCTCTAGCTCATTTTACTGATGGGGAAATTGAGATAAAAAGGGTTTAAGTGACTTGCCGAGGGTCACACAGCTGTGCCAAGGCTGGATTTGAACTCCAATCTTCTTGACTCCAGACCTGCTCTGTCCATTAGACACCTAGCTACCTTATAAAGTATATAGTAGGCACTTATTTAAATGCTTGTTTCCTTCCTTCAATAACATAATCTAGATAACTCAAATAATAGCAAAACTAGGAAACCAGATACTATTGACCTTTTATAGAACAAGTGTGGCCTCCCTCTATCCATTTGAGTCATTCCCTTTTAGGTGATATAACACCTTCAGGATGTTCTAAATTTTTGAAATCAAAACTGGGGTTGGTTTCTCCTGATTCTATAGCAACTCATTGCCAGTTTTCATTGGTTTTGCCTGTAAGTATAAGGTATGAGAGAGAGGAGTACTAAACTGGGTGTCATCTGACGTAAGTAAATTGCCCTGTCATTTACTAACCATGTGACCATGGACAGGCCACTTAATCTTTCTAGATCTTGGTTTTCTCATCTGAAAGAGAATAAGATGACCTATAAAAGTACCATCCAATTGTGATCTGCTGGATATAGGAATTAAACTGGATTTGAGGAGTTTTTAATGATGAAAGTAGGTGGAAAGATGGACAAAAAAGTCTAAACCACACATCTTGAGCATAACTCCCAAATCAGAGCTTTAAATAAGGAATTAATGAGTCACAATTTCCACATTTCATATACAATATTCTTTGAATTACATATTGATAGTTATTCAATGGAATCCAAAGAAACAGATTAGCCTGTACCTCATTTCAAGAGAAAATATGTATAGCTGGAAAAGCTGAAGTACTGTAGTACCATGGGTGGGTGTAAGCAGCAAAATTCTGAACTCCAGACGTTTTAGCTGAGAGATTCCACAACGAAGAGACCTTTAAGATGAAAATGGGAATTCTTTAGCACAGTTCATTCACCCCAGAACTTCACCTCACCTAAAGAAATCTTTGGGCCAAAGATTCCAAACAGCATTGAAGGAAATATAGGGTAAGGACAAATTCTTTCCTGTTCCTCATGTGCTGTGCTAATTTATAATAATACATTTTGTCCCAGGAGGATGGGCAGGAGAGGAAAGAATGGGCTAAGAGGGGGGTGGATTTACGAACATTCCCCTTTTGAAAATGTGCATGCTGAGCCAGAAGATCCCAAGATGTTTGGCAAATTCCTTCATTCAGCAATGCTACAAAAGGAACTATATTACTGATACCCCCTGGTTGTTATGCTTACAAAACAAAATAGCTTTCTGTTGGATGTAGACTGCTACATATTTTGATTCTGGTAGCAATATGGCAGGGTTGAGGTCAACTTGTGTAGTGTAATCTGGTGCCTGTTTTCGATAGCTATCATAGAAATAGATACTTATTTCAAGATGCTCAAACAGATGATTAGGTGAAAACTCCAACAAACCTTGAAGCATCAGAAAGTAAAGGTTTTCCCACTCCCACCCCCTAACTCTGTACCATCCCCCACCGTTCTCAGGATCCCCAGAAGCTTAGCCATCTTTCAACCCTTTCATGGGGGCAGTTTGTGGCTGGGGAATAAATTATACATATGATAATCAGTGTAGCCAAAAGACAGTGCTCAGGAAATTTACCACCCCTGCCACACTCTCCCAGAAACTCCACAAAGAATAGTGTAAAGTGCTCATCACTACACCTGGGCCAGGGAATCAAAAGTTTGACGAAGAATATTTGAATCTTTATGCTGAAAGGAGATTGAGTCTACAATCTATTGTAGTTCTAGAAGCACAAGGTGGCAAAGATACACAGAAAAGCTACTTTCTGCTTGAATGAATAAAGGACTAAACAAATGAAGGGATGAACTTACTACTCCAGTGTTCTTAGCTCACTGAAAAAGAAAGCTCATTTTTTAAACTGGTTTTGCCTTCCCTCACATGATTTCATATTCACTCAGCACCAGTTGCCATCTGCTACTAGCTGGTTTATGGGCTCCGGCAAAGGACTAGAGCAGGGTAGGCAGAAGAAGGAAGAGCCAGGGAGGGAAGAAAGGAGACACTTGCACAGCTAATGATCTCCTTTGTGTTGTAGACTAGGTTTCAGGATATCAGTACCTTAAGAACAATACACTAGTGTCTCTTAAACGGGACTAGGCGCCGGGCATATCAGATAAGAATGGTGCCGTGGTATCTATCTGGCCTATGGTACTTCTAGCAGGGATAGGGGAGAAAAACTGAGTAAAATTGAAAGGCTTTTCGGGTGGGGAGTGGAGGAGAGGTGTTTGCAAACTACATTCAGTAGGATTCTACAAATCAGCACTATACAAGATTACAATACTCCAAGAATGAACATCCACTAATTAAAATATTACATAATGTTAGTGATGGACCTATAAATCCCAGAAGACATAAAGATATAACAAAATAGATCTCTAGATGTATTGTTTCCGAGAATTAGCATAGAATCATAATAAAGAACAATAAGTAGACTTACAAGCTTAGGTTAAAAAAAAACAACTATAACCAGCAGAGGATGTGAAAGTAATGAGTTTATGATCGAGGTTTTTGTTGTTGTCGTTGTTTTAAAGAAACAAGCAGCTACTGGGCTATAATGATGATTTCATGGAACAAAGGTTTTCTGTAAAGCTAGTGGGTCTATGGAACTTCTTTGGAATCTAATTACATTGCCCAGAAGTTTGGGGTTTTTTTTATTTTTTTTTTACACCATTATTAGCTGAGCGTGTATGTGGCTCAAGTATTGCCTTTTATGGATCATTTGTATACTGAAGTTACCTATCAAATAATAATAGTTGTACTGTCTATATCTATATTACAGAGTCGATAAAACCTTTAAAAAAGAATCAGGTTAGTTCTCTGTAACATTTTGAAATGAGCACTGTTACTCAGTTAGCAGCATTGAATCTCAGATTTGAGAAATTAGTATCAGAAAGAGAGACAAGGCAATAATCTTATAAAAGGTATTTTCAAATATGAAATTAGCAAGTTATACAGAAATTGAATACTCTACAACCTAGTTTGGGGCTAAGACTGACAGATTTGAATACAAAGGGTAGTTGCACAACTTTTTGTCCTGGAGGGAGCCTACCACAGTGCTTCATGCATAGTGGGTGCTCAGTAAATTTGTATTAAATGAATCAAAAGCCCCAGTCTTAATTCAAGTATTTCATCCTGTTTTCCTACCACACAATTGTGACTAAAAAATAATTATAGTATTAGTAATGCCTTGAGACTCTCTCTCCTTTGTCTTCCTAGGATCTCAAAATGATTCCACATTCTATCTTATTCATTGCCATAACATCTTTTTGAAGCAAGAGATCTCCAATTTTAAAGATAGATCACAGAGCAGTGACTCAAATCTCTGTTTCTAAAACTCAGATGATTGATGGTTGTTATACTGACCCAAATCAAAACAGTTTTTAAGATTATATAGGGTTTCTGAGATGTGACAATATAGTTATACTCATTACGAACATGATTATTTTAATTTAGTTTCCAGAATTAAGGTAAAAGTGTTGTTGTGTTTTTTTTAACCCAGACCTATGAATTTTTTGGGGGCGGAGGGAGCTGTTGGAATTTTTCTGGTGGAAATTCCCCTCACTGGTGCATAGCTGTCGATCTAATTAAACTGTTGCAGAAGGTTACCTGAAGCACTGAGGGGGTTATTTGTTCATGTCCACACATCTAGCTCAAGTCAGAGTCAGGACTTGAACTCACTTTTTTCCAGACTCTAACACTCCAACTTTCTGTCTCTCACAGAAAAACTCTAATAAATAAGTATCTTTTGGAAATACTTGATATTCTTCTTCAAGAATAAATTAAAATCCTCTCTTATCTCTGTTGACTCCGTGAGAAGAGATTCAAAATTATGTGGCAGTTTTTTTAAAAAAGGAATGAGATCTTATTCTAATAAATTAGTCGCTAGCACTTCTCTTGGGGAAAGAGAATTTAAAATTCATGCCTGACCCTTTGAGATGTTGCTTTTCAACATAACATGGTGTCTACAAGTTCTCTACAGGGTTAGTATCTAACCCATTGGTTGATTGTGGATTTAGCAATAAATTTAGCAGAGGCAGAAAAGACAACCTATTTCTTCCCTTTTCCTTGATGGACATTACAGAAATATTGCTTATTTACTTTGTAAATGAGGACACCCAGTGGCCACAGAGTGAAAATAGAATGAGTAATTCCTACATGTGATAATCCAAATACAGCTACTCATAATGATATCATAACTAATTCATGACTATTTCTATAGCACCTATAAATATAGCATTTAAGCCCACTTGTATTGATATTTATATGGATATAAGTAAAAAAAATAGTAAGAAAGACCTCGTTGTTGTTAAATTGGAAAAAAACAGAGCTATTAAATAGTTAGAAAAACCACATTTTTAATTAAGGAGAAGGGGTACATGCATTAATAGGCCTTCCACTCAGAGCTATGTGCCTCAAACCCTAGCAGAGTCCTCCTTCACTCTGCCCTTGCTCTGGTCACAGACCCCTGGGAGTCTCACCAACTTGGGTGGAAAATTCCAAAGAGCCATTAAAGTGGGAAGCTTAAATATGTTTCTAAGGGAACATGGGGACTGAGGATGTGAAGGATAGTTGATTGACTTTACAATGGTAACAAAGGAAAATGCGGAGTCCAGGACAGGAATATCAATGGACACAAAATGGAAAGATCCAGCCAAGGGCTGGTCTACCTTGGTAAAGGGCTTTGGCCTACCTTGGTAAAGGGCTTTGGCCTAAGGGGAAGAAACCATTGGGACAAAAGAGATACTTAACATCTGATGGGATTTGTCCTCCCCACCTAAACTACTTTAAGGTCTATGGTTAGTCTGAGACTAGTGGGGTAGAACTTTTCTAGCAGGGAGAGAATCATGTGACAAGGTCTAGCTAACTAAACTAGGGGTCATTGAATCTTACTAGGCTACAAGTTTGGGGGCTTCTAGATTCCACGCTGACATTATCCTTGGAGGAATTCATTTCACTTGGTCCAAATCATCATCAGATATTGAAACAATTGGCAAATGTGATTGCCAAGCTATGATCATTAATATTTGAAAGGAAGTCTACAGAAAACAGAGGTGGTACCACAGGACTGAGGAAGGGACAAATGTCCCAGTTATCAAAATGGGAAAAGAGAATAAATTCTACAAACTATCAGCCATGTAATTTGACTGTATGCCTGTGAATACTCTAGAATGAAAGACTTAGTGGCTTTCTAGAGAAGGCAGGGATTCTTAAATAAGAATAGAACATCTTTGTTAATTCAAGGGATTGTTATAGATAAAAGAATTAGATTCTAGAAACATATTTGATTTAAAATATTCATACTATTCTTATGGAAAAGGGTGGAAAGATTTGGTTTCTAGGCAATAATATAATTAGATAGACATTGATAGAGTTGAAGAGCCAGGTTCAAAAGTAGCCAGTAAGGTTCAAGGTCATCTTGGCCAAAGATCTCCAGGGGCATGCCCCATGGTTCTGGGCATGACCTTGGACCATTTAAGATACTCATCAATAATTTGGATAAATGTGTAGATGCCTTGGTTACCAAAATGTACATATTACATGAAGCTAGATGGCCATTAGCATACTTCCGGACAGAGTCAAGATTCAAGTTCCCACTCACAAGTACATGATGGAGTAAGTGGTAGCCAGGGTTGGACAACAACTAATCTGAAAAGAATCTGAAGAATTTTATGGACTACTAACTCAATTGTCACCAGTATGGTTTGGGAGCCAGAAAAGCTAATGCAGTCTTGATCTACATTTTAAAAAATTCAATCCATTAATAATATGAGTATGAATCCTAATAAGCATTTACATAGCACCTACCATTTGCATTAGCAATGTATGGCAGAGTCAGATCATAAAAAATAGCATCACAGAATCAATACTTTTGAATTGTGGTGCTGGAGAAGACTTTTGAGAGTTCCTTTGATGGCAAGTAAATCCAATCAGTGAATACTTTTAAAAAATAAGTCAGATTATTTGCTGGAAGGTCAAATACTGAAACTGAAGTTTAAATATGTTGGCCACATAAGAAAAGATCCTGATATTGGGAAAGATTGAAGGCAAAAGGAGAAGGGGATAGTAAAGACAAGATGGAAAGATAGGGTCATGGAAGCAACTAATGTGACCTTGGACAGGCTTGGCGAGATAGTGAAGGATAGAACTCCTGGTGTAATGTGGTCCATGGGTTCACCAAGAGTCAACCACAACTGAACAACAACAATGAACTAAATAAGTACCTCTATATTCTGCGTTCATCAGAATTGTGCTTATTTCCAGGTGCCACATTTTGGGAAGGATATAGATAAGCTGTAAAGCATGAACAAGAGGATAACTAGGATAGTAAAGAGTTTTGAGACCCTTGTCATAAGAAAATCAGTTGAAGGAAATGGGATTATTTAGCCTGGGGAAAACTAGACTCAGGGGAATCATCTGTCTTCAAATGTTTGAAGGGCTAGAGAAATCAAAATTATCCTGTTTGCTTTTAGATGATAAAACCAGGAGCAAAGGATGGAAATTGCAGATGGACTGATTTAGGCTTCATTTCAGGGAAAATTTCCCTGACAGTTTTTGAACTCTTCAAAAAGGAAGTTGGGCTACCTTGGAAGATAGAGAGTTACCCTCCACTTCCTCAAGAACAGGCTGGATGTTCATTTAGAGCATAGTCGGGTATTTTTGTAGGGATGTGGTTTGAACTAGGTAACCTTGCCACTCCCAAATTCTGTGCTTCTGTATGATGGGAGGTCTTCGTTGGCCACTTTCACATCACTTTTTAGATTGATTGGTCACTTCTTCTTGTTACTTTGGATAAGAAGAGTCAGTTCAGCTTCAAGCTCCAATGGCAACACATTGAACTTTTCTCTCAAAAGGGATGGATTTGGGGGAATGGAAGTAATAATGTTGAATGAACCCTCTTCTCCAGTAGATATGCATTGATATGAGCACTTTATAGGGGCACAACATTGAATAAAATGAAGAAAAATATTTTTAAAACTAAAATGTGTTCTGAATACATAAATGAAAGATATTTGGCTGGAGGGGAGGGGCAAGGACAAGAGCATGAGGTGATTAGAGAAACAGTATTGCACACCAAAAATCCAGGGCAGTTGGATGGACCCAGCCACTCTAAAGATGAAAGAGAAAGAGAGAGAGAGAGAGAGAGAGAGAGAGAGAATTAATCAGAAAAAATATACATTCTGAATCTTAATCAACTTTGGGTCTGGCAGAAAGCCTGTTTCATATTTATTAAATATCCACCACATAGAACTATACCAGATTCGGTGTCATTTTATGCATATGCACATATACATAATTCATATACATATATGTAACTCCACCAAATCTAGTGTATATGTGTGCATATATACATATATAATAAAGCACAATTCCTACATTTAAAAAGTTGATGCTTGATGTTATTTTGGACTTTTGCTGGGTCTTCCTGCCTCAAATCTTCCCCCATTTTAACCCATCCTCCATTCACACACCAAACTGATTTTCCTAAAGCACAGGTCCAACCCTGTCCCCCTCATCCCTTCTCAATAAACTCCACTGGCTCCCTGTCACTTTCATGATCAAATACAAAATCTTCTCCTTCCAGTCTTCTTATACTTACTCTAGGACACATACTTTTTGACCAAGTGACCCTGGCTTCCTTGCTATTTCCTGCAAAAGACACTACCTCTCAGCTTGAGATAGTTCTCTGACTGTCGCCTATGCCTTGGAATTCTCTCCCTCCTCATCTACCTCATGGCTTCCCTGCCTTCCTTTAAGTTCCATCCGAAATCCTATCTTCTTAAGGAAGATTTACCCAACCTTCTTAATTCTAGAATGTCTGCCCTCCACTGATGATTTCCTATTTATCCTGTTTATAGTTTGTTTATACATGTTTGTTTGTCATCTCCCCCATCAGACTGTGAGCTCCTTAAGGGCAGGGAATAGCTTGACTTTTTGTATTCCCAGAACACTTAGCACAATATCTAACACAAAGTAAGTGCTTAATAAATATTTCTTTTCTGACTGATTGTCTAGACTAGCAAGTATTGTTAAAACCAAGACAAAACAAAAATACTAAATTTGGATCCCATTATATCTTTCCTCTGTGCTACAGAGGCTGCCTAGTTTAGAAAAGCAGGCCCCAGACTTTTTTGGAGAAATACATTACCTAATGACTCCATACACCCTGCCCTGTTCTTTTTCTTGTTGTGTAGAACTTCTTCACACTTGAAGGCAGTTGTTTGTCATGTACCAATACTGTTTCTCCCTGTAGAACAATGGAATACCCTCTTATTAATGAATAGAAATCTTCTTCCAGAACCTGGACAATTGTATATTGGAGGATTTTTTAAAAGCATAAGTAGGATGAAACAAGGGTGAAAATGAATTTATTAATTATGAATCTGAAAACACCCTTCAAAAGCTATTTATGACAACAATGAAAAGAAATGTAGAGGAAATTCTTCTTAACAAGATATTCCACAATTAATTTAATTAAAAAACTTATTTTACTTAATAAAAAAAAAACACTATGGGGTTCTGTTTTATCATTATTTGAAGTCCAGATAAAAGCCATTTTCCATTTGTAAGTCAAAGAATAGATTTTATACCTGTCTATACACTTCATCATTAGCTGCTAAGATTTAACCCAAATTCCCAATACCTTTATTGCCTCTTTTGGCTAATATGAGATTTTTGTTAAAAGTTCATTTTCCATTCAAATAAGACTGTGATGATTTAAAGCTATTTAGAGAGAACAGATGTACTAAGAATTCTTAAAGTGAATGTGTAAAAGCTATCATTCTCTTAATTTCTTTTAAAACAAAATAAAGGGCCACCACTGACTTTATACTTGATGACACAAATCATTCTTGAAAGCCTTATTCCAGCCTAAGTTCAAATTGCATAACTTCTAGTGTGAATTTAAGTTGATCTTTTTTGTTCATTTCTGCAGTCCCACCCACGGATGCAGCATCTCAGGTTTTTTTGTTCCCTAGATTTAGTGAACAAAGGAAAAGGTTACAATAGGGCATCAGCTAAATTTGTAAGGAAAGAGCTTTAGAAAAATCAAATCCCCCCCCCAAAAAAGTATCTCAAAAGGTTTACAAGATAAGAGGATTTAAAGACATCAACCTCAGATTTCATTGACTCCTCTCCTTCATCCCAGCAGGTCCTACCCCCTCAAGAAGAAGCCATTTCATTTAATCACTAGAAGGAGGGCATCTCTAGCCATCCTTCAGTATGTTGTCTGGCGCCATAGCTGTCAGCCTTTGTGCACAGTTAAAACAGCGCTCACAAATTCTAGTGGAAGAGGGCAAAGAAAGCTTTTGAACTCATAGTATTTTATTCCTCTACATAAAGGCATTCCATGAAAATGTATGCTTCTAAAGAGAAAATTCACATCTCTATGCAGTTTATATGACAAAAAAAAATTCCATCTTATGGAATTTTAGTGTGAGGAGAGACTTTAGAGACCATCTTTTTGGTTAACCCCCTCATTACATACAGCACTGAACACATAATAGGCAAATACTTGTCGACAGATTAATGTACATTTCAAACAAGAAAGGTTGTAGATGAATTTCCAGCTTGTAGATCCATGATACCAATCCTTCCTAGTTAAGCAGTGAATGCAGGTATGTCACCTATAGATTCGGCCATAATCATGTACCATTCAGTATTAATTGGTTGCAAAGAAGACATTCCCTTATAAAGGGGAAGCAACTTTCCAGGGGTGTCAAAAGAACAAGAGTAGAAATGGGATGAAATAGCCCCATTTTAAAAGGGTATGGAGAGACTGGGAGCTGGGCTGGGACAAAGCTGATCTGAGCTGATTGCCTGAAGGACATTATACTAGTAAATTTATAACATTAAAGGTAGGCATTGTTAAAAGTGTCTTTTTCTGTCTTAGTAACAACTCTAAAACAGAAGAGTACAGCCAGGCAAATGATATTAAGTGATTTGCCCAGGTTCATACAGCTAGGAAATGTCTTGAGGCTAGATTTGAACGCAAATCCTCCCAACTGTAGGCCTGGCACTCTATCCACTGACCTACTTGGCTGCCCCCTTAACGGTGTGTGTTTATTATAAAATGGCAGCAGTTGTGGTCACTATTTTGTGGGATATTACTGTAGCTTGGTACTAATAGCTGCTGTTATTATTTAGAATGCACATGATAGTTTCCCAGTTATTTGTATTTGTTAATGACAGACTCTAGCTGGAATCAGACAAGATTACTTCACATACATAAGGAAAAGCATGACTATCTTAAAGATGAGGACTAAGTTTTCCCTCATATAAAATTTTTTTCCTACTGGACTATGTTTAGTGCCTTGAAATCTGACCACTAGGGTTCCTGAAATGGGACCATTAGAGCTGTTGCATTTTTTCCCAGAGTCCCAGCAAGAGCAAGGCCTGAAAGAAGGAAGTCTCAAACGCCTCATTTTTCACAGGCTGTGTGGAAGGGACGATGAGGCAATGAGGAGCCCCAATTCAAATCAAGGGCTAAATAAATCTCCACAGTGCAGGGGCCCTGGGTATTCAAGGAACAGCTGAAGGTTAGAGTCTGATAAAATAGGATAAGAAAGTCCAGAAAGAGGGAATAGCAGTTTGCTCAATTGACATTTTTGCCCATTTTCAACCCTGTTTTATCCCTCAAATATAATGGAGTTGGTTTTTTTTTGGTATAAGAATGGAAATGCCAGCAATGGAGCTCCTTGTTGGAAATATTTCAAGGTATTCAAGTAATTTCAAGTAAATTAAAACATTTTTTCACCTAGATTACAGAGATCAGATTTATTTCCATATTTGCTTTGTTTTCATGGAAGTATCTAATGTTTTCACCATGAAAAGGAGAGGGGGGAAGAGAATAAGAATTTATACAGTGTCCATTATGTGTCGAGCATTGTGTTCAACACTTTCCAAATATTATCTCATTTGATCTTCACAATTACCCTGCAAGGTATATATCCTGTTATTATCCTTATTTATAGTTGAGGAAAATGTAGGATTTAAATTAATATCCAGCAACTCCAAGTATTAATTTTATAAAGTTTATTAATAATCACTTGAAGCAGAAGGAATAAAAAGGAAATAGAAGTAAAAAAAATCTAATTATTTAACAAAAATAAGACCACATGACTAATTTTTCCTTGCCCGTTTAAAAAGCCTGCTCCACCAAAGCCCCAAAAGGAAAACAAGAGAGAGAGAGATGGGGCTACACCAAATTTATATCCTCCCTGTATCAGCACATAATGTGAAGAGAATGGGGTGCTAGGAATTGTAGTTTTTAGGGTAACAGATTCTAATTACACAAAACTAAGGTAGAGAGAAGTTAATTGATTTTCCCAGGGCTATTCTTAGCTATTAAGTGTCTGAGGCAGGATTTGAATGCATATTGTCTGAATTTATGCCCAGTGTTCTAACCACTGCATTGCCTAGCTGCCTTAACAAGTAAATTAAAAGAAATCTACCCCTGCCCCCCACAAACACCCTTTTCCTGTATATCTTTGGGAGATGGCTAGGTGATAATGGATAGATAGTACACTGGATTTGGAGGCAGGAAGACATAAATTTAAATCCTTCCTCAGACATGTACTAGCTGTGTTTGGCCCTGGGAAAGTCACTTAACCTGTGTCTACCTAATTTCTTCATCTGTAAAATGGATATTTTGATAGTACCTAATTCCCAAGATTATTGTGAGAATAAGAGGGTTTCGCAAACTTTAAAGTACTATATAAATTTATCTATGGTTATTAGTTTTTGTTTTCTGTATTCCCTGACAAAATGGCATTTGCTTAAAGTGCATCTAATAGATAAAGAGACAATCTTGGTAAGTGATGTTATACTTGAGCTATGTGAGATTGGATCATGCCAAGAATGCCAGTGGAAATCTTTCCAGGTTTCAACTAAAATTATTTTTGGGGGTGATAAGATTTTTCCATTCTCTTATTCTTCTCTCTGTTGTTTTCTATTTCTTCCTGTCTTCGCTTCCTCCCTCCAACTATCTCTTTCTTTGCCCTCTCTTCTCCATAGTTCTCTTGGAAAGTGTTTTATCTCTTCAGCACAGATGATGGTGACCTCTCTTCTTAAAAAGAATAGAATAGTATAGAAGAGCCATATATAAGATATAGGATATGCCCTGGAACAAAAAAGAAATGTATATATGCATACATAGTATGCATGTTCTGAAAATAAAGACAGGATATAGAACCAACACAAATCTTATGCAGTAAATTTAGAACAAATAAAAAGGCCAGTCTATATTCAAACTGTTGTAGTATTATCAGCTTAATTTAAATAAGCTTGAAGAGAGTCTACTTGCTTCTTCCACTGCAGCCTTAGTCACAAGGCAAAACAAAACAAAAGAAGATATAACTATCAGCTTTAGGTATAAAGTACAGCAAAATGAAGTTTATTGGCAAAAATTTGCTTACACATTAATATAAGTAATCAACTCACCCCACATGAAAAGTGAAGACAAGTACAAGACATAGTATAGCTGTAATATCAACAGCACGTCTAGTTAGCCCCAAAAATTTTGTATATCGATAAATAGAGTAGTCAGTTGTTAGTTTAGTAATATGTTTTACCCAGCTAAAATGGTCATCATAGTAATGGTGTTTGTATTTGATTAGGGACTTGAAAGACATGGGATTTCACCAGGGTAGGTACACCTTCCATTAATCCTTTAGTAAAACAGCCTTGTTGTGCCTAAAAAAATCCATTGCCTGGTAGCCAACACTTGGGTTACATTTGGTTTGGTTTGGGTATGTAACTTTGATGATGTACCTCTTAGTTTAGTTCTTCTAGTCCTCAAAAAATCAATACCCCCCCATCACTGGGCTTATGGTGCAAGCCTTGATCAGTCAATCAACAAGGGACAACTAGGTAGCACAGTGGAACCGAGTGCCAGGCCTGGAGCCAGAGGACCCAGGTTCAAATGTGACCTCAGACACTTCTAGCTATGTGACCTGGCCAAGTCACATAACTCCAATTCCTAGCCATTATTGCTCTTCTGTCTTAGAATCAATACTTAATGGTGATCTAAGACAGAAGGTAAGAGTTTAAAAAAAATCAATCAGCAAACATTAATACCATGTTCCAGGCATAGTGCTAAGTGCTAGACATAGTAAAGGGGGGAAAAAAGATCCTGTCCTTAAGGAACTTATATTCTAATGGGGGGAGTAAACAAGTACATAAACAGTTGATTTTATTGTTATTCAGTTCTTTTTCAGTTGTGTCTAACTCCTAGTGACCTCATTTGAGATTTCTTTGGTGAGGATACTGAAGTGATTTGCAATTTCCTTTTCTAGCTCATTTTACAAATTAGGAAACTGAGGCAAACAGAATTAGGTGACTTGATCAGGGTCACACAGATAGAAAGTGTCTGAGGTCAGAGTTAATAGATGAGCCTTCTTGACTTCAGACCCAGAGCTCTATCCACTATATCACCTAGCTGCCCTGGGACCTGAAAAAAATAATGCTTCACCAATAAGGACACCTCCAAACCATGATAAGGCATGGGGTTAGGATTTCCTGGAAGGGATCATATTAAGACCAACAAATATAACTACTAGTTCTATTTCTCACATGTATAGGTTTTCAAGCTGTGGGTCCAGCATGCCATTCTAAAATTTTATTTGCTTTTCATAGAAGTCATTTGACCATATTCATCTTGGTTATTATTTTGGTAATTTCTATTTCCTGCCAAATCACCAGGTCTCCAAATTCCCATCTCCCTTCCCACTACATCAGGCTCGTACTAGTCTCATTTTATACAGCCATTTGGTCTCCTGGCTGGGAATAGACCGGATTTCACACCTAATTAAAAGAGATTGTTATTGCCTGCTGTTTCCTTTCTTCATCCTTTTTCCTTACACCCATCAGCATTTTATTCTCATGCTAAGTCCTGTCCTTGTTGGACACCCACAGCTTAAGGACCAGCAGGGAGCAAGGTTCCTATAAAACAGTAAACCAAGCCCTCCATCACCTATTTCACAGCAACAAAACTTTCCCTTCAATTTCAACCCCCTGCTTCAAGCCCATTCTATATTCCGCATGGTCTTCCTAGATGAATTCCATTTGTGTTTCTGGTGAGTGACATTGCAGGCTGATCTATATTTTTACCCTATTGAAAAGACATGGGTGTTTTTTCTCCCCCAAAAAACAGAACTTTTATCTTAGCATCTTTTTTTTTTACTTTGCCACCATTTCCATGTTCATACTGCTCCTTTTGCTCCCTTCATAGAAAACTCTGCTTTTTTTTTTTTCAAATGCACATAATCCATGTAAAATTGTGAGGTTTTGTAGGGTTGAGGCTTTTTTCCCCCCTGAATGGTCCAAATGCCTATTCACTGCCAATCTAAGAAAGAATAGGGTTTGAATTTTCACACCATTCCTTCCTATACAGTTCTGAATACCCATCCAATCAAGGTTTGTTTTCAATGGGGAGAAAACCTCCTACAGTAGACTATTTCAAATTGATTCTATTGGAATCTATACATTAATGTTCATTGGGTGAAAATGAAGCATTTCACAAAAGCCCTGTGCCCAGCATTACTGTCACAGAAACTTTTTTTTTTCCCCACTGTATTCCCCTTAAATAGGGAAGAAAGCCTGGGAACAGATCAAGACAGCACAGTTCCCTTGCCTCAGGCATTGTATGCTGTAGGCTTGAGATGGTGTTGAATGATGAGGCATATTTCCCCATTCTTATTTATACTAAAATCGGCAAAAGGTGATCTACCCCTTTGTCCTCTGTATTTCTTTTTTTTTGGGCGGGGGTTGCTATAAGAGAGGCAGGTGTTGAAGGTTTCTACCTAAGAAAAATGGCAGGTTGGTTAGTTTTCTAATTTTAGTCTTTCTGTGATTTAAAATAAAAGAAGGAACAATTGAGCTAATAACTGCCCAAAGTTACCTGGTCTCTAACTCTAGTTCAGCATGGCACTTAACTTCCTGTGTCCATTTGATCATCAGTGATAGAACTGGTTTGTATCTGGCTATATACAGAGGTACCAGACTATCTGACACATCCCCATCTGGGAAATAGAAGACCTGAATTCAAGTCATAATGCCAGAATTCACTACCTATATGACCTTAGGCAAATTGCTCATTCTCCTGTTCCTCTATCTCTGACAAATGGGGAAAATTTGAGACAGCTAAGGTGACACAGTGGATAGAGAACTGGGCCTGGAGTTAAAAAACAAACAAACCTGAGTTCACATCCAGCCCCATACACTTACTAAGTGTGACTCTGAGCAAGTCACTTAACTTTTGTGTGCCTTGGTTTCCTGGTAAAATGAGGATCATCAGTTAGTACCCACCTAACAAGATTGTGGTGAGGGTCAGATAAGATAATATTTGTTAAAAATCCTTAACACAGTGCCAGACACATGAAAAGTGTTTGTTTCTACAAGTAATAGAGAACCACCCAAATGGATTAATTGTGCAGTGACATGGTTAGACCTGTGTGTTAGCAAAATCATATTAATAGTTGCTTGGGATATAGATGAATTCCATTCGTGTTTCTGATCAAACATAGCAACACAATCATGAGTCACCACCAATTTGCCTTCTGCAAGCACTGGCTGAGTCAGATAAAAGGAACCAAAGAGAGATAAATAATCTTGAATCTAAATTATCTGTGTTGTGCTCTATAAAGAAAATGGCAGTTTCCCCATGATCACTAATTCTGCTTCTAGTCCCCTCTCTCCGCTGCCATCAACCAAGGACAAACAACAGGTGGAGCAGTGTGATTCAGGCCTTCATCATCTCTCAATAGCCTCCTGTTTGGTCTGCTTGCCTCAAGTCTCTCCCCACTCCCATCCGTCCTCTATAAGGCTGCCAAAATGACTTTCTTAAAGCCACAGTTCTCTGTCACTCTCCTCTAGCCCTCAGGTTTACTCTGTAAAACCTGAGTGGCTCTCCATTATTTCTTAGATAAAATTAAAAAGTCACCGTTTGGCATTTAAAGCTTTTCACAAGCTGACCCATTCCTACATCTCCAGTCATCTCACCCATTACTCCACTCTGCACACTCTCTGGTATAGCCAGCTGCACTAGCCTACTTGCTGTTCTTCACACACGATGCTCATCTCCCATCTCATTCTGGTTCTGGCTGCCCTTGCGAGTGTTATGGAACACATGCAGCCCACGGGCCACTTGTTCGACACCTCTGTAGTAAACAGTTAATAAGTGGTTTTTCACTTAGTCAGTCATTAGCATAATTGTGATAACGAAATCACTTCCCAGGGTCAGGATTGCTGTTTCCTGACCCATTCAGGCACCCGTTTCCCATTGGGCTTCAGAGAATTTAAACTACTTACTATACCACTCACCTATGAAGAACCTCACATAGAGCATCAGAGACAGCAGGCATATGTAGATATAGAGTGGAGGCAGAACGATGTCACATTCTTGAGATGATTGAAGCTGGCTTGCATTCTGTAACTTATTCCACAACTGAGAAACGTTTAGTTAACCTAATGGTGAATTTCATTTTCTCAGGGATTTTGAATAAATGGTTGGGAAGGGTTTGTTCGTTTAATTAAATGAATACATGAGAAATGTTTGAAATTTTAGCTGTTGGATTCATTTTTGTCTGTAAATAAAATAAAGGGATGGGGAACCTTTTGTTAGCTTGGACCAACTCTACAGAGACTTCAGGAGTAGCCTGAAAAATGTATTAGTTAACTGTTTGCTTTCAGAACTTCTTGAATGAGGGCTTAATAAGTTTAATAAGTAAATGTGCCAACTAAATAACTTATCTAGTTTTACTTCAGCTAGTATCTTTCTGGCAAAAGCTTTAGACCTGTGAGTGGTTCCTGCCTGGAACCAGACACCCACGGAGAATGTAGATGTGAAGGAGGGGGGCAGATGAGGACTAGAACTATTATGTCAGAATATGGACTCTACATCCAAAATAACCATGATCCTGATTAGCCCAGAGGTCTGGACAATCTTCAAGCTCTTGACATAACAGGTTACCTTTCCTATGCTGTATGTATTCCATGAAGGCATGTCCAGGGCATTGCTTCTGGGTCATTGGGGATGCCACTTGGCACGGCGGC
Source organism: Gracilinanus agilis (assembly GCF_016433145.1). Taxonomy (NCBI): domain Eukaryota; kingdom Metazoa; phylum Chordata; class Mammalia; order Didelphimorphia; family Didelphidae; genus Gracilinanus; species Gracilinanus agilis. The sequence goes on from NC_058132.1 coordinate 352,928,426, forward strand.
GGGTAGAGTGGGCATTACCCCAGATCTAGAGGCTGAATAAGAAAGAGATCCGAGCCAGCTCTAATAAACGTCTTTGTCTTGTTTGGTTTGCTATGCTCCAGGTGACATCAGTTGCAAGGGGATGACCGAGCGCATTCACAGCATCAACCTTCACAACTTCAGCAATTCCGTGCTCGAGACCCTCAACGAGCAGCGCAACCGTGGCCACTTCTGTGACGTGACGGTCCGTATCCACGGGAGCATGCTGCGCGCCCACCGTTGCGTGCTGGCCGCTGGCAGCCCCTTCTTCCAGGATAAGCTGTTGCTGGGCTATAGTGACATTGAGATCCCCTCCGTGGTGTCGGTCCAGTCTGTACAAAAACTCATTGATTTCATGTACAGTGGGGTGCTTCGGGTCTCCCAGTCAGAAGCCCTGCAGATTCTCACGGCCGCCAGCATTCTCCAGATCAAGACGGTGATCGATGAGTGCACACGGATTGTTTCCCAGAATGTGGGTGACGTCTACCCGGTGATCCAGGACTCTGGCCAGGACACCCCCAGGGGCACCCCCGAGTCGGGCACCTCGGGGCAGAGCAGCGACACAGAATCTGGCTACCTACAGAGTCATTCCCAGCACAGTGTAGACAGGATCTACTCGGCCCTCTATGCCTGCTCCATGCAGAATGGCAGCGGGGAGCGCTCCTTCTACAGCGGAGCCGTGGTCAGCCATCACGAGACGGCCCTCGGGCTGCCCCGAGACCACCACATGGAGGACCCCAGCTGGATCACCCGGATCCACGAGCGCTCGCAGCAGATGGAGCGGTACCTTTCTACCACTCCAGAGACCACCCACTGCCGAAAGCAGCCGAGGCCTGTCCGCATCCAGACCCTGGTGGGGAACATCCACATCAAACAAGAGATGGAGGATGACTATGACTACTACGGCCAGCAGCGGGTGCAGATCCTGCAGCACAACGAGTCCGAGGAGTGCACGGAAGACACGGATCAGGCAGAAGGCACAGAGAGCGAGCCCAAGGGGGAGAGCTTTGACTCGGGGGTCAGCTCTTCCATCGGCACGGAACCCGACTCCGTGGAGCAGCAGTTCATGGCCGGCATCGGCCGGGAGGGCCAGCCAGAGCCTTCTCAGACGGAGCCGGCGGATGTCCCTTCGGAAGGTGGCCAACAGCAGCAGCAGCAGCAGCAACAGCAGCAGCAGCAGCACCCGGATGCCAACTCCTCTTCTCCAGAGAGGAGCAACGATGTGGAGATGGACAGCACCGTGCTCACGGTGAGCAACAGCACTGAGAAAGTTTTGCAGCCTTCGGTCAACACATCGATTGCCCAACCATTGCCAAGTACCCAGCTCTATCTTCGCCAGACAGAAACCCTCACCAGCAACCTGAGGATGCCCCTGACCTTGACCAGCAACACACAGGTCATTGGCACAGCCGGCAACACTTACCTGCCGGCCCTCTTCACTACACAGACCGCAGGCAGTGGCCCCAAGCCTTTCCTCTTCAGCCTGCCCCAGCCCTTAGCAGGCCAGCAGACCCAGTTTGTGACAGTGTCCCAGCCTGGCCTGTCAACTTTTACTGCCCAGCTGCCAGCCCCACAGCCCCTGGCCCCATCTGCAGGCCACAGCACAGCCGGTGGGCAGGGGGAAAAAAAGCCTTATGAGTGCACTCTCTGCAACAAGACTTTCACCGCCAAACAGAACTACGTTAAGCACATGTTCGTACACACAGGTGAGTGCCTGCCCTCCAGGGACTCCCCCAGCCACAGCCAAGGTGGGAGACAGACAAGGGAGGGGGAAGGCAGAGGTCTTAGAGCTTATCAGACCCAAGGTATCTTCCCAAACCCTTGCCGTTCTGGATCGCCGATGCAGAGGACCTGATGGTCTGTGTTGCCAACTGGTCACTCTGCCCTGGAAAGGCAGAAATAGGATTCCTTTTTGAAGGAACCCTTTAAGAAGAGGTGGTAATGATCAGACATAGTCAACCCTTCAACATGCCCTGTTTCCTAGAATATGGAAGAGAGACACTCTTGATGTGCTTCTTCCTTAGAAGATTGTGAATTCAAGGTCAACCCTACACATGTAGGCACAGAGGTTAGCCACTTATATGGAATGGCTTTAGGAATCTATCAGTTTTCACCTGTTAAGAAATATTTACCCTAACAGTGACCATTGGTCATGAATTTCCCATGATCAGAGTCAAGCCATTAGCTCCAGAAGATTCCTGTTAAAATACAAATATGGGAGGAATAACACATTTGCGTTAATACAAATTAACACAAATTAGTTTAAATTAGCTAGCTATGACCTAACAGGATTCTAGGGGACAAGCTACAAAACAGGTAAGTTTTAAATCCTGTTAATGGTTGGTAGAGATGAATTATGGGAGGGAGAAGTGAGAAAAGCCTGGATCCAAGAAGCACTCTAAGATGAACACTAGCTACCTTGGAAAAGAGTCTGAAATATAGGCATGAGAGCTGAAATGAATGGAAGGTTCATAACTAAGGAAGAACTTCACAACTTTGTCAGTTGTTAATCTTATGTGGCTTATTAATGCTTCCAAAGATAATCAAATAAAGAACATTAAAACACCATCACATAATTTAATGCTTTTCCACTAGTATCAAGGCATCTTTGAAACATTCAGTGACAAAGGCCAGCAGACCCAAAGTCCCTGGTACTTGGGGAATACATGAACTCTGGTTCTGGACCTGAGCCTGGTCCAGAAAAATTTGCCTATTCACTACCAGCTGGGACCAGATAAGGCAATGCATGGTGTAGCTGTTTTGTATGTCATGACATTCCTTAGGAGAGAAAATATCTGTCTAACTTAATTTAGTTTCAAGTGGAGCATTTTCACAGACAACCCTTAGTTTTATATTCTGCATTAACTCTAAAGGATCTTTTCTACCAGCCTAGGAAAATCAAATTCATAATCTCTTGGGACCATATTTTCAAAATAACCACTAAATTGTCACCCACAGAGTTCTAGTTTATTACTGAAAACCTGCCCGGTGGTCTATTTTCATATTTCTCCAATGCATATTCTTTGGTTAACCCCAAATGACCATATATTTGTTCATGCAAAAAAGCATTACTTTGCTAATTTGCACATAGGATATAAAGGCTAGCAGTCAGTTTCCAACATCGAGCTTTAGTTATTACAAGAGAAAGAAATCATGTTGTTCATAGGAATCTCTCTCTGTTTTTCATGTAAGACTAGAGCAGCAACACTCTATATGTTTTCCACAAGTCTTCAGCATAGGTTCTTGGGTCCTAATGTTTCAAGTAAGGCCAAAGTTGTTGAGTGATCATTTATTACATCCTTCAAAAAAATAGAAAGAAATAGGCAGACATCGAAGCACCCCATTCATTCTGGAATTCTTATAGGTAGCAAATTGTCATGATCAACTGATATAATGGTTACAAAGCACTTGTCATCAAAAAACAATTTATGAATTAAACTTCTTATTGCTAACTAATGATCTATATTATCTATACGTTAGGTAATATATAAGATATATGTGACTATAAAGTAATGAAAAAGACCTTACAAGTCATACACAGAAATTGCCTCACTGCTTTTTTATAATCTTTTTCATCAAGTTTTTTTTTTTTTTTTGGTCACTCCTTCTGGATTTATCTAGTTGTGGGATCCCATCCCCTTTTGAAATTGTTTAGTTGGACACACCTAAAAAATGACCAGAACCCTGTAAAGTAGGTACCAGCAGTATTATCATCCCTATTTTACAGATGAGGAAACGAAACACCCAGAGAAACTGAGTGACTTGCCCAGGGTCACCTTTTTGACAGCCCAAACTCTGGACTCCAATTTTAGATCTCATTCCATGAGTCCATGTTGCCTTTTCCAATGATTAAAAATTGTATAACCATGAGATCCAGTGCCATCTTTAAGCATAGATATGATAGATATGCCAAAATATTGCAAGACTGAGAATCGCACAATTTGTGATCTAATAAAAATTGTTGGTGACTTCTATGTGGAGATCTGGGGCATATTTTTCAAAAAAGAGAGCTTAGCGCACATGGGTAATCCATCCTAACAATTCTAGCTCTAAGTTTCAAAGTCAAAGAAAATAATTCATTTAAAACCACACATTATAAGGATTGTTTTTCTTTGTTCTACCTCTTCTCTGTGCATAGGCTTTTAACATCTCTTTACCTTCTCCAGCTCCTTGCCAGGTACAGCTAGTTGGTCAAAAAACTAATATTGAGATTGGGAGAGAGGGAGGAAATGCACATTTATTAAGTGTCTACTATGTGCCAGGTATTATGCTAAACTTTTTGTAATTGTTATTTCAAATTGAATCAGATCAAATGAGATCCTCACAACAACTGGGGTGTAGGTTATTGTTATCCCTATTATTATTATTATTATTATTATTATTATTATTATTATTATTATCATCCCCATTTTACAGTGGAGGAAAGTGAGGCAGACACGTTAAATGACTTGCCCAGTGACGCAAAGTTGATAAGTGTCTGAGAATAAGTTTGAGAATAACCCGCCTCCAGGTTCAGCATTCTAACCCCCTGTCTCACCTAGAAGTAGCATGATATCCATAGATTTATGAAATGTTAGAGCTGCAATAGCCCTCAAGGATCACCTTTTTTTAGTGCCCTCTCTTTGCAGATGAGGAAACTGAGGCTAAAATCATTAAGTGGCTTGCCTAAAAGAAATCATAGAGAAATGAGGACCAAAATAATGGAGTTTTACTATAGAATTAAAATGAAATTTTAAATGGCATTCTCACCATAACAATGATAATAATAACATATTGTACACTTTTTCTTCAATTCAGATGCTTTCTGGAATTTCTTGGTTCCTCAGCCTTCACAATTATATGACACAATTGAAATAACTAGAAGACAGCCTACTCAGTGGTGAAAGATCTCTGGAATTTGTGACTAATTGTATTAGATCTTCAGATTTGCCTAGATTTCCTTTATAATCAAGAATTTTTTTTCTTTCTCTTTTGATAAACTTTTACTTTTATTCACTATCCTCTAAGAAAAGAAAAGAAATTCCTAGCCACACTCCATCCATTAGCAAACCATAATAGGAATCTATTGTTCAGACATTTCAGTCATATCTCACTCTTAATGACCCTGTTTGAAGTTTTTTTGGAAGAGATACTGGTGTGATTTCCCATTTCCTTCTCCAGCCCATTTCACAGATGAGAAAACTGAAGCAAACAGGGTTAAGTGATTTGCCCAGGGTCACACAGCTAATAAGTGTCTGAGGCCAAATTTAAACTCATGAAGATGAGTTCTTCCTAATTCCAAGCCCAGTGCTCTCTCCACGGTGCCACCTCACTACCCACAGTAGGAGTCTACTTAGTCCCTATAAGTGTTTCTCAAGCTCACTCACCCTTGAAAGACCAAGAGAGGCCAGAATGACCAAGAGTGTAAGTAAATCAGAATCCCAAGAAGTTGTCTGGAGATGAGAGATTTAGAGAAGAATCAAAAATAACACAAACTATCCTGTCATCCCAGCACATGAAGATGGCCCAGTTTTTTCAACTTATTCCAGAAAACTGATGACACTACTAAAAGAAGACGGTATAAAACAGTGGAAAAAGAAAATGAAGGGTCTTTTTCTTCTCAAAGACAATTAACAGACCTTTCTAAGAGTTGATTTTGTCTTCTTGTCTTCTATCATACTTTGTCTTCTCCTATCACTCCGAGACACTCCTGGTAACTTAATAATAGGAATAAAGACTATTCTGTGTTTGTTCTGCCTTGACTTGCAATCTGTATTAGATATGGGCCAAAGGAGAAATGACAATTATGCTAAGTAAAAAGGCATCTTTATTTTTTTTTTTTTTCAGACACAGTTGTCACTATTTCCCCTTTAAGTCATACATCCCTAGCAGCATCAGAAAAGATAGGAAGAGAGATTTGGGTTAGTAGGATTAAATTGTCCACATCTTCCAAAGGAATGTCAGAGGCAAGTTAACAAAGCACAGAGACTCACCAGAGTATATATAACCATAATCCCAACTTTAAGAACCTCAAATCTGAGGCACAGTACCTATCAAGGCAACTGAAGAGGAAAATGGGCATTAAGAAAGCATATAGAAACATAATCACAGGGGCAGGTGGGTGGCTCAGTGGATATAGAGCCAGGCCTGTAGATGGGAGGTTCTGGGTTCAAATGTGACTTCAGATAATTCCTAGCTGTGTGACCCTGGGCAAGTCATTTAATCCCCTTTGCCTAGTCCTAAAAAATCACTCTTCTGCTTTAGAACCAATACATAGTATTGATTCTTAGAGGGAAGGGAAGGGTTAAAAAAGCCAACAAACATAATCACATGAGCCAAAGTAAGAAATCACAGAATTTAAAAGTTGGAAGAGTTCTCAGTTACTATTTAGTCCAACCTACACCTGAAAAAGAGTCCTTCTACAATAAGCACACGAGTGATCATTCTGCCTTGCCTTAAAACCTTTATTCTGGGGGAGCCCACTATTTCTGAGACAGGACATTCATTCCATTTGGGGATTATTCTAATTATAAGGCTTAATGTTAGAGGAAAAGTTCATAGGTTTAATATAATGTGGAGGACAAATCCTGAATCGTATCTCAATCTGACAGAAGCTCTAAAATTAGGATTTTCTACTGACTGTGTAACCCAGAAACTGCTAAAGTCTGAACTTTGAATGACCCATGTGTCGCATTCATGCTCCCTTGAGAGTGAGAGTATACTCTCTCCATGAGAGGTCATGATATGTTAATTATTACCTTAGGACACGCAGTTCTCATTTGGATACACAGTCTTTCAACGTACCCTGGAATATGTCATATGGGCAATCCAAAAGGAAGGTCTGGTCCTCACCTAATCTCAGTTTTTTTAAGTGGTAGCCACAAACTTCTATGCCTATTCAATTAAGAGTCTCAAAGAATTGGTATCCAATCTTATTAACTAAAATGTGTATATCATCCTTCCTTGAATGTGATACCAAACTTGGTCATCCTCTTAACTTGGTTTTGGCTTGAAAAGCCCAGAGAAATCAACAGATAAGATTTACCTCTGACTTTTGTCCAATGCCATAAATGGTGGTGAAATTCCTTATAAAGTACAGATTATCTTTTGACTATCATGAAGGCTAGTATATTAAAATCCAAAATTCACAGAGAGACACTATCATGAGACTTAAGCTTTGTATGTTGACTTAGACCACTTACTTACACAGTAGTGCCAAGAGGAACCTCTACTAGTAATTTTCTTTTCTTTAACCCATTAAAATCAAACCCAAATAGGGTTACTAAATTTAAAAAAAAAATGATCAATAAAGTATTTGCTTTGTTTGTTTTTAATCTTTGGAAAAGAACAGGAGGCAGCCAGACAAACAGGTCAACCTTGAAAGTTATGTGTAGAATTTATTATATGCTTTTTGGGGAAGCACGGTAGCTCAGAATATTGAAAGCCAGATCTAGAGACTGGAAGTTCTGGGTTCAAATTTGGCCTCAAATATTTCCTAGTGTGTGGCCCTGGGCAAATCATTTAATCCCCACTGTCTAGCTTTTACTGCTTTTCTCCCTTGGAACCAATACACAGTATTAATTCTAAGATGGAAGGATTTTCTGGTTGTTTTTTTTTTAATTTTATGCTTTTTTGTTAATTTTAAAACCAAGCACTCTAGAGATTTAAAATAGTCTTCTTATTCTGTTCTACTCCATATATGAAAAATGCCCATTTTATTTGGTGTTCAAAAAATAAATATTTTTTAAAAATAAGGTTAGAATTTTCTTTTAATTGAATGAACATTCTTCTACGTTTTAATCTTGTTACAAGGTTTGCCTTCCAAAAATCTTCATGTAGAAAAACCTGACAAAAATTGTGTATATCTCTTTAGTATTAGTGTAGTATATTGAAAAGAGAATTAAGTGTAGTCTCAGAAGTCCTGAATGCAAATCTTTGCTCTGCTCCATAACTTGTGTGTACTTGACAAGCCACCTAACTTCACAAGTCATGTTTTCTCATCTTTAACAATGAAAGGATCAAACTAGACAAGTCCTTAAGCTCTAAATCCATCAGATTGCAAATATAGAATTCTTTGGACAAGTAATTTAACTAAATGAGCATCCATTTCCTCCTAAGCAGGATAAAGGAACCGACCTCCTGCATTCACACATGCAGCCTAGTATTAAAGTTGCAAATCTACATATCTTATGTCCTCTACTAGATTGTAAGTTACCCAAGGGAAGGAATTGTGTCCTGTGCATCTTTGAACCCCCACAGCACTTTGCAAAGTCAATTCTTTGCACAGAATAAGGACTCAGTAGATATTTGTTGATAGGAAAGAAAGGAGGAAGTAGGGAAAAAGGACCAAAGACTAGATCGATGTAGTTCATTCACTTTTGAAAGTGAGACATTTCCTCATGTTCAGTGTAGGCTTGAACCAGTTAAGAATAACATATGCCCTTCATATTTGTATGTACAGATATGCATAATTGTATATTCCAACGAACTAAACATATTTTAGATACTCCATCTCATTAGCTCCTTACCTACCTGAGAAATAACAAGTAATGATAAGTGATAATTCGATATTCAAGACAGATTTAACTCTACTAGCAAACTTCTAATAGTTAGTATTGGTTTGGGGGAACATTTAAATTTTAGTGAAGAACTCAGCTTCAAAATGCATGGATGTTATGAAAATATTTCACAGTGACATTTAACTAAAAATATTATAGGTAAATCCATTCTGTTCTCCATTCCTCTTTTATAATTCTACTCTTTTCATCTAGAGAATATATTGTACAGATAACCATATTGCCACAGCTATTTATTTTCTTCATTTTTAAAAGAATGTCTTCTTCATGTGTAGACATTTTACCTTATCCCCAATTCCAGATGACAGAGAAGGAGTCAATTCATGGAATCATAGAATCATAGACTTAGAACTGGAGGGGACCTTAGAGGCCAACTGATTCATCTTTCTTGTTTTCAGATGAGGAAATTGAGGCTCAGAAAAGTTAAAGAGCACATAGGCTTGAGGTCACATGGGTAGAACCACAGACAGAATTTGAACCTGGGTCCCCGATTCCAAATCCAATACTCTTTCCACTTGGCCAATCTTAGAGTAGCACTCTCCTAATTTTCTTTCACGTCTAGCCAGAAATCTCCTCCTTCAGTTAGCTTACACCTGTTTTTCCTTGTTCCCAAACCCAAAACTCAGAGGAATGGGGCAAAGCTAGTCCAACTTCTGATCTTGGTAGAATTTGGTGTTGGGTCATTTCAGTTGTGTCCAACTCTTCACAACCCTATTTGGGGTTTTCTTGGCAAAGATATTGGAGAGGTTTGCCATTTTCCTTCTCCAGCTCATTTGACAGATGAGGAAACTGAGGCAAACAGAATTAAGTGACTTGCCCACCAGGGTCACACAGTCAGTAAGTGTCAGGGGCCAGATCTGAACTCAGGAAGATGAATTGTTCTGACTCCAAGCCCAGTACTCTATCCACTATGCCACCTAGCCCACACATTTCCCAGGGCTTACATAAGGTGACATACCTGGCATAGGGCAATACTGGCTGATTTTTAAAAATTGTTTTCCATTTCTTGTCTATTAGTAGAAATGTGAGGAAGGAGGTAGCAAAGATAAGCAAGGGAGAAAAAAAATATGGTCTGAAAAGCTAAGCATCATAGAGTTAAAGGCAAAAGTTCAAGTCTACTTATTTGTTTTTCCTGAATCATTATATCTTCCTACTAAGACAATGAAATACTAATGAATCAGTCTTTAAGAAGATAGTCCCACCACTGATAACCATCATATTGATTGTACCCCTAAAATAAGATCTCTTTGACAAGAAAAGAATATGAACTGTTATACACTGAAAAATAATAGCAGTTATAGATTGCACTCAAATTTTATAAAATATAAATGGAGGAATGGAATAAAGCCTATATTCGGACCAAAAGCATATTTATAAAACTATTAGAAACAAGCCCTTTCCTCCACCCCCCTGCTTAGGTGATCATTTTTCCTGTTAGTCCAAGAAGCTTTGATGGCTCAGCAATAAGATCTATTAATAACTTCTTAGCAATCCTAATGGATCCATGACCTCATTAATTTCTATTCTCCTTCCACCAGTGGAGAGGTTAACCCTTCCACATTTTATGATTTCATGCCACTCTTTGTACCTCCCTCTAGAGATTTTCCATAGAGCCTTCACTGAACACTCTGGAGTTATACTTCCTCTCTTCTTTTAATATCTCAGGGGAGGGAAAGCTACATGGCTCAATAGATAAGAGTTCCAGGACTAGAATCAGGAGGGACCTAGTTTCAAATTTGACTTCAGATCATTCCTAGCTATGTGACCCTGGACAAGCCACTTAACCCCAGCTGCCTAGCCCTTACTGTTCTTCTGCCTTGGAACCAATGTAGTATCAATTCTAAGGCAGAAGGTAAGGGTTTAACATATTTTATAAATAAAAATATATATAATACATTAAAATATGATACATTAATATAATAAGTTAATGTTATAAAATATATAATAGATTATAAATATATTAAACACATATGTATCTGCAAATATATTTATGTTTGTGTATTTGTGTGATGTATACACACAAAAAAGTGGACAACATTGTAGGATTAAATTTTCCATGTGTCATTCTCACTGTCAGAACAAAATAGTAATTGAGGTATAATCAGCATTTCAAAGAGTTGCGATTTCACCAGCATGGAAGCTACTTCTATCATAGCAGAGTGGAACAGACAGAGTTCTCTAAATTTCTGTGGTTTAAAAACTCACCCACTGACAGCCAAACTGGTGAAAAGCCGTTTTTCCCTTTTCTGGGTTGGTCCTCAGGTGGCATACATTCATTTTATTGCTGGATCCATCCTCAGAAATTCTCTATCTTGGTAAAAACCTGGCAGGGTTTGCACTTCAATAGCCTTTGAGAACTCAGAGTTATCTCCATGCCACATTATCGAATCAGATATGGGCATTGGTGGTGGAATAATAATATAATTTTATAAATAAAGATGGTCTTGTATTATGATAATCATCCTCTTCATGAACATGCCGCTTTTGGAGCAAGTAGGTGGTACCACTTGTTGAGCCTGTAGTCAGGAAGACCTGACTCAAACGTGGCTTCAGATACTAACTAACTGAATAATCCTGGGCAAGTCACTTAACTTGCTTTGCTTTAGTTCTCTTAACTATAAAATGGGAATAAGAGTAGCACTCCCTTGCCAAAGTTGTTGTGAGAATCAAATGAGATCAAATTTGCAAAGCTTAGTACAGTGCCTAGCACACAGTACAGGCTTAATAAATGCTTCTTTTCTTCCTTATAGCAGCATTGTCAGTTGTGTCACTATTAAGTTTTAGAACCAATATAGAAAATAGAATGTTAAAGAGGAACAGTCTTTAAAGCTGATCTAATTCATTAACCACTCCCCCACTCCAGTTTTACAGTTGAGGAAACTGAGGTCCAGAAGAAGAATGCAGAAATTTTGTGTGACAAAAATAGTTATAAGGGGTAGCCAGAGAAGGGAAGTCTTGGCTTCAAATCTGGCCTCAGACACTTCCTAGCTATGTAACTCTGGGCAAGTCACTTAACCCCAGACACCTAGCCCTGCTGCTCTTCAGCCTTGATTAGTATCAGTTCTAAGAGAGAAGATAACGGTTTTTAGAAAGTAGTTCTAAAAATGTAAGTGGAAAAAGGGGAGCTTAACCTTCCATTTGAGATTCTTGTGTTCCCAAATCCCCAAGTCTCATCATAGCCCTGGCCCCCAGCCATTTAGGAAGCATTTTTGGGATTAGACAAATCACAAAGTAATGCTTTGTGTTTATTAGGCACATCTTGCAGACTTAGTAGAAAGGGCAAGGAAAGGGTGGCATGAAATCCAGAAATTGGGAAAGAAACCTAGATTTTTATCCAGGTGCTCCTATTAACTTACTTCTCTCCCCATTGCTTAAATAGTGATATTTATATGATACCATATATATGACATGATATATTATATATATATGTATATATATGCACACACACCATATATATAGTATCTAGCTAGAGCAAAGGTGGTAGATAGGCCACAATACTCCCAGAATTTCATAAACCCAGATTAAAATGTAAATATTAAGCAAAACAAATAAACATACAATAAAACATAGCTAGCATTACAGTATAAAACTAAGCCCACATGCAACCCAGCAGGAATCCCTATGTATGGATTAGACACCCTGGTCTAGAGAGCTGGTGGGAAGGCCTGGCCTCAAGTGTTGTCTCTGACACATGCTGACCACATAACCCTTGGCAAGCCAATTGACTTCTTAAATGTAAGAGTTAAATCAACATTCAATACTTAAAGGATTATATTTTATAAAGTTTATTATCTGACAAAATAGAACCACGTGACCAAGTTTTCTACCTGCTCAAAATGCCTGATCCACCAAAGCCACCAATAGGAAAGAAAAAAGAGCTAGACAGGGAGCTCCACCCAATTTATATCCTGTCTACATCAGCACGTAACAACAGGAAGTGAGTGGGGTGCCGGGAATAGTATTTTTGCTGGGGATCATAGTTTTTTTTATCATAATTAGGGAAACAGATTCAAATTACACACAGTGTCCCCAAGAAATTGCACGGAAGGCACTAATATAAATTGGTAGAATAAGTTCCTTAACAAGGACCCACTACACAGATAAAATCGTAGGTCCAGCCCCCCCCACACTCAAAAACAGTAATAATAATAATAAACAATAGCAAATGTGACTCAATAGAGAACTGTGAGAAAAATGAGATAAAATGGGTGAGGGTGAGCCACGCTGAGGTTCTTGGAAGAAAATTATTAAATTCAAAGTATTTTGGACTGTTGCTTGAAGCTGCGAATGCTTTAAGCTAATGTTGTTTCTGATTAGCTTTCCTTTGTCTTGGAGCACAAAAATGAAAACTTTCCCACAAGAACAAACTAAGAGTCAGAAATGGGTTCAGAATAGAGTACCAGTACCTTGGTAGTTAGGCAGAGGGGACCATCCTTACAATTATTTGCCTCTCAAATTTTTAAGCATTTCACTAATGTAGACCATGATTGAAAGGCCTTTAGCTTGCCTGTACCCCCTACTCTGCTGAGTATCTCTAAGATAATAGACCCCTTTGGGGTTTGGAGGAACTTTATAAAGTTCAGAGGAATCAGGAAATAGATCCGCAGTTGGTGCTAAATATTTTTAGAACCACACTCTAGTTGTGATTATCTACTTTAAGATTATGGGTGCACACCAGGGCCTGCCTCCTGCTCTACTGCCCAGACAGACCTGTGGCCACCTTTCCTGACTCATTACATTCCCCAGTTGGCTTTATTCTCCTTCTTTTCCCACCTGCCACCTTATAAAACCTTACTCTATTTCAGCTCTTATCCAAGTTCCCCGATTACCTTGGTACATAAAAGGCTCCAGCTTCCTCTCCAATACTCTTTACTAACCTCTTAATTGTCCCAGATTAACATAACAGCCAGCCATGGGGTTGAGGCCTGGAGACTGAAAGAAACAATGATTTTCCTAAGCCTTCTCTTAAACAATCATGCGATATTCCTTAAGGGGCTTAGAGGAAACCACCTGAAAGAAGTATTGTTGGTTGAGTTGGAATGCTAAACCTACTCTTCTGCATCTGGGTGTCATGATCATAAGTGGCTTTGACCTGGGAATTTTAGCCCATGGGAAGCAACAGCAGAAACAGCTGAACCCAGGCATCCTCCCCTTCTGTCTTTTAATGCAAAAATGTTTTTTGCATGTCAGTCAAAAGCGTAATACTTTTCAGCATTCTTTCCAGCTGTCTTACCATTGCTCACAGTTCCAAGATAAGGAATTCAAAAGGGCTATTTGGAGGGTAAGGTATCAGAGTGTCTAAATTCATCACTCCCATCCTTCGACTGCCTTTGAGCTCCTATATTTTTTTTTTCCACTTGGGCTTTCTATCTGTAAGATTTAGATGCTGCTCTGGCATTAAAGAAATATGCTAAGTATACGATTTGCCATCTTGTATTATTCATACTAATGTTCTTCTCCATTAATATGTATAATTGAGAGTAAACTATATCATGAGCTCTGTTACCAAATCTGCGTGTGGATTGCCTACTTTGTGGATTATTTGAAGCAACCTTTTTAATCTCAAGGTTAGCTTTCTTCTAAAACACAGATCATTTATAGACTGTTTTCCTCCACCAAGAAATGTAGATAAATACTAACCTAAGCCAAACATAATTCACCTACTATCCAAAAAAAAAAAAACATATAATACATTTTGAGGTCAAATATGAATGTCTTTTGCCTCTTGGATTACCCATACTTTTGCCCCCTTTAATCATGCCAAATTTTTGATAAGAGACTATTTTTAAAGTTTAGGTACTTAATTGAGCATTTCCCCCACAATAAATCACTAGTGTCTCAAATGTATTTTGTGGTTCTTTATAAGAAAACCAACTTAGCATTTCTCCCTTTTAGGCATATGCTGAGAAAACTATTCTAGATCCATTTTCCTATTTCTCCATTCCTGTGGACTACAATTAGCAATATTCCTCCCCTTCCAGCTAAGTCTCTCAGAGCTTTTTCAGATAAAATTGTTTTGAGGGGTCTAGACTTGTGATTTTCCTTGGCACAGGAAGCTCTTTTTGCCAATGCATATGGACATCTGCTCTCTAACTTAGAGCCTGAAAGAGTTGCATAGTCATTGAAAGATTACATGACTTGCCTAGAGTCACAAAGCCAGTATGTATCAAAATCTGGACTTGAACTCAGCTTTCCTGACTGCCAGACTGATTATAATAATAAAGAACACTCCTGTGCTGTATCTCTGTCAGATATGATACTGTAATAAAAGATCTTAACATTTTTGCAAAGTGATACTATCTCCCAGGATAAGAATATGGAGGTATGATTGATCTATGAAACTCTTACATCCCCATAAACTCCTTGAGGGCAGGGACTAGGGTTTTTATTTGTTTTGTTTTGTTTTGCTTCTTTTTGCATCCCCAGCACTTATCATAGTACCTAGTACATCTTAGGTACTTAATAAATATTGATTGATTGATTGGATGAGAAAACTCACTGTACCAATGTAGATCTGGCACATTCTGCAGTCTTAGAGAGTTGCCAAGAGCACCAAGAGTTTAAGAGATTCACTTGAAGGTGGCACTGTTAATGTGTGTCACTTCCCATTAAATAAAAAGAAATAGAAAATGTTAGTTCTGGATGCTTAACTAATCATAAAACATACCACTCTTAATTAGGTACCTCCTAGAAAGCCTAAAAATCCATTTTCCCAGCCCCTGGGAAACAGTGCATTGTATTTGGTAAGATCTTCCTCCAAGGGACTCTGTAGATATGTTTACTATATCTGTATAGTAGAGGAGAAAAGGGTTTCATATTCCTATTAAGAAGTCGAGACTCTCAACAGCTTGCCCTGATGTTACCCAGTGGCAGGACCAAGGTTAGAATTCCAAAGGACATAGGTGGTAGCCACAGCCACAGCTAGCTTTGACAAAATCCTCCTTTAAATATAAACAAATATTTATTTTGACAAACCCATGATTTTACCCCTATGCCAATAGATAATACAAGCCATCGATCCTTTCCTACTTGGTACAGTTTTTATCCGTGTTTTCCCATAATTCCTCCATAAAGGACACCTCCCTCTTGTTCTTTTAGTATGGCTAGGTCCCAGCTGGTATGAATGATGGAGGAATCCCCTAAAGTAGCTGCATTATTTGTATTTTCTCTACATATTTCCTTTGAGCCTGAAGCAATGACTGTATTTTACTTAATCTTAAATAATCTTAAAGCTTCAATAATGTGAATTCAAATATATATGACCATTTTAGGGGATTGGTTATTCACAATAATCAGGACCTAATGATGTATCAGGGTTACCAGTGTACTAGACTGGTCATCTCTTTTCTGTCATTCTTGCTATGTGACAACCCATCTCCTTTTCCCTTCCTACATGCCCAGTAGTTTCTCTTAAGCTACATCTCAAGCCATTGTGGATGACATGAAGCAGCAGCCTTCAGGAACCTTTTCTTTTCCCTTTGGGTTACTTTTAATTCAAACTGTTCTGAAACTAAAATTCCCAATTTCTCATTAATTTGGAGGCAAGAAATAAAATAGCTGTGATGGGAGCATTTGTTGATGTACTTGTAAAAGGAGAGTAAAAAATCTTTATAGGTGCCCTTACCTATAGATACACAAGAAGTCTAAGCAGCTATATTCAAAGATACAAGTAGATTTAAATGGGAGTAGTCACCAAAAAGAAATGAAGACAAGATTTGAACCCATGTCAGCCACAGTAGTATCTGAAGAGTAGGACACTGTCCAATGGAAGGGATGTTTTTAAAATACTTACATAACCTCTCAGGCCAAAATAAAATAGATAGCCACCACCACCACAGCAGGAATCAGTTCACTTCCAAGCGTATTTTCAACTGTCAGAAGTAGTTTACCTAAAAATGATATATTTGGTCTCCTACAATTGTTGTTGATCAGTTATTCTTCAGTTGTGTTTAACCTTGTGACCCTATTTGGGATTTTCTTGACAAAGGTAATGAAATGGTTTGCTACTTCCTTCTCCAGCTCACTTTACAGATGAGGAATGAGACAAACAGGGTTAAATGACTTGTCCTGGGTCACACAGGTGGTAAGTATCTGAGGTCATATTTGAACTGACGTCTTCCCGACCCTAGGCCTGGCACTCTATCCACTGTACCACCAAGTCGCCCTATCATAGTCTCAAGTAAAACATCTTGAACAAAAGTAAAACTGTCCCTTCAAAAATGTGTCCCTAAGTAGATGTAGGTCAAAGCTGCCATAACCTTAACCATCTTATTAAGAGACAGTACTTAGTCGCTAAAGTAAAAAGGCACTGAGGTTAATAGAGTTACTGAAGTTCTCCAATCCACTGAATTTTTTTAAAAGATTTTTCTTAATCCAGTTTCATTTTAGCTAGTAGAGTTCAGGGTCATAAATAGTGGGCAAGAGGAAAAGAAACTTGTGGAGATGAAAAGATGAAAGGCCAAAACATTTAGCAAGAGGTAAAGTAAAAGATTGAAAGGATGGTTAAAATAGTTTAAAAATTATTTGAATGAGTTCCATCTCAGACAACCACTAAATGTCTCAGAAAAAAAAAAAAACAATTAACTTTTTCTTAAAGAAATCTTTTATCTTTAAGATTTGTCATTTTTACAAAGCATCCTCAAAAATAATATAAGAAAGAATACAGTTCAGCCAGGGACTTATTCATTAAGAGTGCCTTGGAATGTAGGTTGAATTTAAAAGTAAATGTCTTGCCTTTGATGTTTAGAAGAGATGGTAGAATTATATTTCTGGAGGAGCTCAAGGAGGATTGAGACATTTGGAAGAAGAGCAATAAGTTGTAGACTGAAATACCTAGTATGGATATGCTTCCTTGGGACCCTGAGTAACCATTGGTGAAAGGGATTATGGATTAAATCAGTGATGAGCAAACCATGATTGGGGGGCCATATGCGGCCCTGAAATGTTCTATCTGGCCATCGATATTATTCCTAATTTGACGGATACAGTGAGTAGGATACAATACATTGAAACTTCAAAAGAGTTGCCTGACAGATGAGCATTTCCTTTCCTTTGGCCCCCTCTTTAAAAAGTTTGCCCATCACTGGACTAAATCAATCCAATCCCATCCAGTAAATATTTAAGTGCCCATGCCAGGAACTATATGGATTGGGGATACAGTTAAGAAAAGCTGCTTTCAAGAAACTTCCAATCAGAAGGGGAAAGCAACACACAAAAGGAGGCAGGAAAGCAGGAGGGATTGGGGTCAGGGGGAGAAGAGGGGAGCACCAAGGTTATCTTGTTCTGAGGAGTTGAAACCAGGCAGAATAGAGGATACAAAGTGGAGTGACCTGAGAGTCTATTTTCTGTCCTCTATAAAGGAACAGGGAGGAGGAGAAGCTGGGGGAGGTCATGTCAGTAAGGCTTGAGTAATTCACCAGAGGAATGGTGAATTGGGACATGATGAGCTTATCCAGGGAGGGGCATTTTCTTCCATAGAGTTAAAAACAAGCAGAGCAGAAGATGTGAGATGCAAGTTATTTAGTATACCTTACCTATCTAGAACACAACAGAAAATCAGGAAGTAAGCAAACCTCCTTGACCTCTAAGCATCCAAAGTCCACATACTTTATAAAACGCCTGTTCTTTACTCATAGAAAAGTGTACCAGACCATGATTCTTAGTACAGTTCCAAATATGCTTTGTTATTTGGTTTCTAAGATGAAAAAAGATTAGAAACATCAAAATGAGAAGGGAAAAAGAAGCTCCTGAAGATAGGAATACTGACAGCTTTGAGAAGTGACACCTAAGGGGGGGTTAGGTGGTACAGTGGATAGAGTACCAGGGTGGGATTTAGGTTCAAATCTGGTCTCTAGCTGTGTGACCCTGGGCAAGTCACTTAACCCTATTGTCTTCAATTTCCTCATCTGTAAGATGAGCCAGAGAAGAAAAAGAAGAGTCAGATACAACTGAAAAACGACTGAACAAGAACAGAAAAAGAAAGATTAAAAGGAAAAAGAAGGAGACAGATTAAAAAAAAAAAAGCAGTGTGGCTTATTGGATAGAGGGCTGGCTTCAGATAGGAAGATCTGGGTTCAGGTTTCAACTGTGTCATACACTGGCTATGTGACTCTGAGCAAATCAATGAATCAACAAATATTTATTAATTACCTGCTGTGATAGGTGCTGGAGATACAAATACAAATAATAAAACAATCCCCACTCACAAGGAGCTCACATTCTAATGAGAGACAGCAAGTACAGGTGAAAATACAGACAGCATAAATCTATAGTCCATACATACAACTATATACATCATTTAGTTGAATCCATGGTAGTTTGGGAAACAGAGCACTCAGCATTTGAGGGGGAGATCAGGAAACGTTTAAAGCACAGAGTAGTACCTGTTCCATGGTTTAAAGGGAGAGAAGGACTCATTGTGGGAGGGAAAGGAGAAGGGCATTAATTCCAGTGTCTTAGGCACTCAAGTTTCAGAGAAAGTGCCAATCAGCATTGGTAGAGAAAGTTCCTCACCAAGGATATTGAAAGCCCATGTTCAAATTTACTAAGACTAGACAGTGAGAGAAGAGATAAAAAGGAGCTGCAGAAAACTTTAGGTAATTCATTTCTGGGCAAACAGCCTTACCTTAGAACAACATTCTCTTAAGAGTGTCCCTCAAGCTTAAAAACCTTTGGTTATCAAAAAAAAAAAAATTACATTAAATTATTAGCAGTGTCTTCAGCTAATAAGGCTTAAGATATATATATATATATGTATATATATATTACATTTTAGACATTTTTCTGTCAAAAGAGTTAAAATAATGTTTTGTTCCTTTAAAAGGTGGCCACGTGTATCTGGAAAATGTCTGGTATTCAAAGTGCCTCATTCCTCACTTCTGATAGCTACAGTTTTCTTGTAGATTTTTTTTTCCCTTTCCTTATTTTTATAGTTTTTGGGTAAGTTCATGGAAACCACTTAGCTAAGTTTACTGTACTGAAAATAACCCCTCTTAAGAAATCTGTTCTTTAGTTTTGGGGTTTTTTTTTTTATTTTTAAGCTACAGAAATCCATCAGCAAGAGTTTATCTTTTAGCTTTCTATTAGAAGAATTATTCAGGGCAAGGAATTGTTTTACACTCAGGGAGTTGTATTTCCCCTACAAGGAATTGTAAAATACTCAACCTACCAGAAAATGAGTTAATTTCAACCAAAGCTTTCTCTTAACAGGAGGGGATTGGACCTAACCAACTAAAGGAGATCCCTGAATGAGCCAGATGTTTATTTTGGGGCTGGGGCAGAGTAAACTTTTTTTGTGATGGTTCTTTTCTCTCATTTTCTTCCTCTCCTGCTCTGTCTTGCTCTCTCTTGTATGCTTGCTGTCTCTTCTCCAACGGACAGGTGAGAAGCCCCACCAATGCAGCATCTGTTGGCGCTCCTTCTCCTTAAAGGATTACCTTATCAAGCACATGGTGACCCACACAGGCGTGAGGGCCTACCAGTGCAGTATCTGCAACAAGCGCTTCACCCAGAAGAGCTCCCTCAATGTCCACATGCGGCTCCACCGAGGGGAGAAGTCCTACGAGTGCTATATCTGCAAGAAGAAATTCTCCCACAAGACCCTGCTAGAGCGCCACGTGGCCCTGCACAGTGCCAGCAATGGCACCCCACCCACTGGCACGGGTCCTGGTGCCAGAGCCGGCCCCACTGGAGTGGTGGCCTGCACGGAGGGGACCACTTACGTCTGCTCCGTCTGCCCAGCTAAGTTTGACCAAATCGAGCACTTCAACGACCACATGAGGATGCATGTGTCTGATGGATAAGTAGTATCTTTCTCTCTTTCTTACGAACAAAACAAAACAAAACAAAACAAAACAAAAAAAAGCTATGGCACTAGAATTTAAGAAATGTTTTGGTTTCATTTTTACTTTTTTTGTTTTTGTTTTTGTTTTTGTTTCGTTTCATTTTCTACTACATGAAGAACTGTTTTTTGCCTGCTGGTACATTACATTTCCGGAGGCTGGGTGAATAATAGTTTTCCCAATCTCCCTTGGATGGTGGCCTTAAGGCCCGGTAGTGCTTCAGGAGGTCCACTGGTTGGATCTCTAGCTACTGGCCTCTAAATACAACCCTTCTTTACAAAAAATTTTTTAAAAAATTAAAAAAAATTTTTTTTCACTTGTGAAGAGCACTACAAAAAAAATATATAACAAAATCTAAAAGGCCTACTGTCTTTAAGTACACCGCTTGCAGTGTTTCAGAGGACATTTTCATAATTCTGGCCGTTTGGACTTCACAGTATCCAGTTAAAACTGTGGAATATCACTTCTGGTTTTGAAACCCCAGAGAAAAGGCCCTGCTGGTTTCCACCCACCACATTGTCTGCTTTCACAAAAGGGCTGTGGGGGCGGGAAGGGAGTGTGGGTTGGGTGGTGTGGGAATCTCTGCAGGGTGGGAAAGGCTGATTACAGGCTCTCCTCCTGGATTCTACTCCAGTCCACGATCCTTGGCCCTCCTCTCCATCCCCCCCTTTCAGCAGAAGCCAGGAAGACTTGGACAGCCAACAAGCTACGGTGGCTATCGTATTTATTCAGTGTCTTCGCTGAGCCAGGGCCTCAGCACAATCAAAAGGGACTTTCATGAAAGGCAGGAATACAAATAAAACAAAGATATCAGAGGTTTGCACCTATGGTTCTAGGTACAAGAGAAGGATTATTTCCCACAATCTTTGCAAAAAAAAAAAAAAAAGTTGTGTCAGGATATATTCTTGTGGAAGAAGAAAAGAAAGAAATGGAGGGAGGGGGAATAATAACAGAGTTCTTGAGACTTTTTTAATTCAGAATTTTATAGAGGGGCAAAAGTGACGTTTACCAGATAGAATGCTGATTTTTTTAATATATTTACAACAGTATTTGTGTAAAAAAGAAAACAAAAAAAAGTGAGATTGTTAAAAGTAATTTGTTTTTTTTTTTCCATTTTGGTTTTGCATACACTGCCACTAATCCCTTCTCTTTTATTTCTCATATTATATATATATATATAT
>NC_058132.1:352950387-353006542 GCF_016433145.1 Gracilinanus agilis
TCTCTCTCTCTCTCTCTCTCTCTCTCTCTCTCTCTCTCTCTCCCTCTCTCTCTCTCTCTCTCTCCCTCTCTCTCTCTCTCTTTCTTTCTTTCTTCTCACTGAATCTGACAATAGCTAAATTCACTCAGCAAGAAAAAGAGTAAGATAGATGCATTTTTTAAAGATTAAATTTCCCAAACCCAGCAAACTGATCCATCAAATTAATACTGGATCATTTTCTTTACAAATAATTGCTGATATCTGGATAAACACACCCCAAACAGTCCAAAAATATGTAGAAATAATATTTAGTAAGAAAGAGAACTTGAAATAGGATTTGATACAACTCTCTATATAAGGAAGAAATTATGAAATGAACCTAAAGACACCTTAAGTAGAATCAAA
The DNA here is from genome assembly GCF_016433145.1 of Gracilinanus agilis. Taxonomy (NCBI): domain Eukaryota; kingdom Metazoa; phylum Chordata; class Mammalia; order Didelphimorphia; family Didelphidae; genus Gracilinanus; species Gracilinanus agilis. The sequence goes on from NC_058132.1 coordinate 352,950,772, forward strand.
TACCTTTTGAAATGACTGTCTACTCATTTTTTCCTGTTTATTTTAACTAAATTTGAAACTTTAAGCCCTACAAGTTCTACATGCTTTTCCTTCTTCAACATGACTCTTAAGTGTAGACACTTGCATATATCAATAACCAACTACATCGACACAAATGAAAGACCATCTCTTCTCGTACCACAGCAACTCTATTTTATATAATTTGGGACTTGAATAATTTGTATAATTCAAAAGTGACCAATGTTTTATTTCAGATTGCCTCTATGCTCCTTGAGGGCAAATAACAAATCCTTCCCTAGAAAGTGGAAATGTGGTAATGGCCTAAAAATTTTTTGATAGGCTCATACTTGAGTTTTACATACTAATGCCTCTATCTATTTGCACTACAATCTGACAGGCCTCTTCTACCAAGTGCCCTCAGTCCCACTACCCCATCCCACAATCTCTGGTCTCCCTTCTCAGAGGAAATGAAGGCTCCCTGACCCTTAATAAACTCCCTCATTTTTCTGAGCAGCCATGGAAATGTCTTGTTGAAGGTTTCTTCATAATGTTTGGTACCTGCTTTAGTAAAGAAGAGCTCTCAGTCCAGGATTTTGATCTGTCTAGAAGACCATTGCCTGCCTAAGTCTTTCCCTTTCCTATTTTAAAGATTATAAAGGAGATAGAATTCTGCAGAGAAGGTACTAAATCACCTCTTTTATCTATGCCCAAAGTGCGATAGCAACAAAATGATGTTGCTCTAGCTTTTTGTTCAGGAGTCCATTTGGAACATGGTAAATTAGGGAGACGAAGGAAACCTACCTTCTGGTAGAAATCCAGCTCATAAGAGAAAATTTGTAATAAATTTTTTTTAAGTTAACAAGTTGGGAGAGGAGGGGTTGGAGGAGGGATTAAAGATGTTTTAAAATGTAGGCAACATCTAGAAATAATTCAGTTTTTACTCTGTAATATATCAAAAAGAAAAACTCTCCATAGAAAGAACTGGAAATTTTGGCAGAACATCCTTAAAAAGACCTCTTGACCTTTCCAGATCTAGTGGGTTTTTATTAGGTAACTTGGCTCAGAAAAGCCACCTTACCCACCTGAAAAGAATTTTACTTAAAAAGAGGAGGAAGTAAGAGAGAGGAACAGACTTAGAAAATACACATTGGTTTGAAACTTTAAAAAAGGTAGTAAAGAAGACACACAACCATTTACTTTTTTAAAAAACTAAAGAATTCAAAGGAAGTCTAATCTACAGAGCTCTGAACTGGTTCCCTGAATTTACCATATCACAACATTAAATCTGAGTTGGCTAGACATCTCTCTGGAAATAGAGCCATCTCCCTCTTCTTTCTTCATTTTTTTTTTTTTTTAAGAAAAGGGCTGTCCTTTCCTGGTACCCAGGAAAACAGTTTTATTTGGTGCAAGCTTTCAAAAGCCAATCTCCACTCTGGTGCTTAGGCAAGAAAGAGATTATAATCTTGGCTGGGAATAGCACTGCTCAAGAGATCAGGGCATGTTGAGATTCCCAAGTGTAGACAATTGCTGGTTCTGACATTGCCTATATCTCCACAAATAGATAAAAGCTTTAAGCAACTCAGAGTCCATGTGAACACTATCCATTAAAAAAATATATATGTATATATATAATCTACCCAAAGCACAGTTTCTAGTCACTGGAGGGCAAAATGAGTTTGTTTATTTTTAGGATTTTAGGAGAATTGTTTCAGTTTGGAATTGACCATCATATTCATTTCCAGAAGTCAAATTGTATCTCTATCCACTTATGTGCAACAACAGGTCCTAGAGCTTGGGTTTTTATAGTGGATTACTTTGTTTTTATTCATTTGTTATGGTGGCAGGGCCATTGCCAGTGGTTTCATGGTGAGGGCTGTGCCTTCCTGAGTGTGAGATCACTTCTTTATTCAGATGAAGAAATAGCATCACAGTGGGTTGAACTAAATAGAATTATTACCCTACTCGATCGAATGTTCTTCCATTCCAGCAGTTTCTTTAGCATCCCTGAGTTATTATAAAAGATAGCTATTTTGATTCTGAAGTCCAAATTGAAGTGAGCTTGCTTAGAATGTCTTCTCAAGAAACTGACACAGTAGAGAGTTGTTGCCTTAAACCAGAAAGTCTTGTGATAGGAAACTGAAGTTATGATCAAAGTTGGGAAAGAGTGGGGTGAGGTCAAAGGAGTGAGGCAGCATCTATTTCTTTTTTAATTGTTCATTATTACAAAATATCACTATTCTGGAGAATGATGGGCAGCCTGGAGGGTAAAGAAATGGCAAAGAAGAAACAAGAAATTCACAAGGTTATCAAGCCCACAGAAAGTAATTGTAATCACTGGAGGTACTGGTTTGGGGCAGAGTTCATCTCTCCTACATCAGTGGTGATAGCACAGAATTAAGATAATAGTAGTTAGTGGTCTGAATATTGGCTCTTTGTAAGGATTGGAGAAGGATCCATTGGTCCTGTGTCAATGGTAGTGCAGGTTCATGATAGAAAAAAGTCCTAGGATTGGTTCGATTATTATCGATACAGCAAAAATCAAGTATGCCTCTCAATAGTTAACTTTAGTCATTATTTCCTTTAAAAAGAAACAATCCCAACCAAAAGCTGTCTCATGCAGCATACACTTTTGAACATTGCACCTCTCATTTATGGTGCTCCTCAAATCTTAGTCAGTGATTCTATTTTAAAAACAAAACCCATGGCTCTTAAATCAGTAATGGAATGGCATGAGCTGCAGGGGATCCCCATCTCTGAAATAGACCATCTTGGTGTTGATTCATTTCAGAGAGGCTGTGAAAATAAGACCTGTAAAATGTTTAAAGCTCGAAAGGCCTTTAAAAAGCACCTACCCCATCATTTTATACATAAGAAAAATGGGGCCTTTAAAGGGTAAATGACTTGCCCAAGGTCACACAGCTGGTTAGTCTCCTGACTCCCCAGTTCATATCTCTCTCTCCTCCTGTCAGAGTAAGAATTCTTTATTGGCCAAGAAAGTAATTGTATTTTATGTGCAGATTCTAATTTAAAAAAATTTTTTTTCACCCACTCCAATATGTCACAACTGCTGTTGAAGAATGTTTATAATTAAGTGTACTCGGTACATATACCCTACCTTTGTATGGTGCTTTTAGTAATAAACTGTATTACACTTTCCTGTTCCTTAATAACAACCAAACATATTCTGAAATCCCTAGTTATGAGGCAAAGGTCTCACAGATCTAAGAATGCTTCTGCTCATTTGCCTTAGCTAGCAGCAACAGTGCCGTCCAATGTCCCTCATGATGCTTTGTGGTACTTGGAAGAAGCCCAAACCATGAAAGAGTCCATAGTAGAGTAATATTAATATGTATCTAGATCATAAGAAACTTGAATGCTTTCATGTGGAGCCGTCTGAAGGCACTTCACTGAAATCATACCTTTCCCCCCCAGCTCTTTCTCTCTCCCCATGTCTGAGTGCACGTGTCATCTGTGTGTGTGTGTACACATTTTGTGCCATGCACAGAGGCACACACCTACATGCTTCAGAGCGGTCACAGTGCACCTTCCGGGGCTGGGGAACCCCCTCAAGGCTTCCACAACCGTTCCGCTCACCCCACACACACTCTGCTCACCAGCTTGTGAATATTTGTGCTCTAGTCCTTTCCAAGGAAACAACAATCACCTGCTTCTTCTGTTGGCTTTTGTAAAGCTGTGGGAGATGGGAGAAACAAAGGCAGCTTGTTGGAGCCACAGAAAACCCACAGTAACAGGCTGTTTCCTTCGGGGGGGGGGGGGGGGGAAGTAGAACAGAAGTACTCAGTTGGCAGACCAGTGAGGAGTGAGCAGCCCTAAAGCAGCACACCGTCTCTGCAAGAGCAGAAGGGAGCACTGGGCAGGGAAGGCTCCTGACACAGGAGCCCAAGCCCCTCGGTGTCTAAAATATGCCCCTTCTCTTTCCTGTGATGCAGCGCACACACACACACACACACACACACACACACACACACACACACACACGTTATATTCCCAAACCTAAACCTACTGATTCCTCCTGTGTCTGCAGCGAATTGTATTAATCCATAAGCTGTGTCTCCTGAAACCGGTGTGGCCTTTGCCAAAGTCTTTCCAGGAGTGAGTTGTTTACTGTGTCTAATAGACCAATGGACTGTCAGGGAGAACAGTTTTATCCTCCCCGAGAGTAGTGTATGTGGCTAGCCCATGCGCATTTGGGTCTTTAAAACAGGATGCCATCTGCGTCTGTTAGACTGTCCAGGCTTGGGGAGTTGACTTTGGAAGCATGTGGCCCAGAAGCAGTAGGTACTAATTTTCTCACTCCTGTGTTCTTCATGTACTAAATAGTTTATTTTTATGACATGTAGGTTATTTTTGTTTTACAGAATTGAGAGAGTGTTTTCTTTCCTCTTTTTTCCCTTTTTGGTGACTTTTCCCTTTTCTCATTAAATAAGACTACATATGGTTGCAGCTTTTTGTTGTTGTTGTTAAAATGTATATTGTCTTTCTATATACAGAAGTCTGTGACTGTAACCATAGGTATTTCTTTTTACTGGAAAAAAAATATAACAGAGATTTTTTTTAATTATTATTAACAGTACTAGTGACTTTGTGGAAGAAGATGAGTTACTATTTAGCTATGCTTACTTAAGTACAGTACACTACGTTGCAGTATTTCTGAAACCTAGAACATACACATTATATATAACAACTCTATATCAAAATATATATATTACAGTATATTCATTTTAACTTTTGAATATGCCTATGATCATGAGTTGATAGACAAAAACACTTCTTTGCATTTATCATTCATCACCAACCTGCTGCAGTTAATTTGGTGCATTTAATAATTGTTACTGGCTCTAGTTTGGTTTTTTATATTATTATCAGCTTCAGTATTGTCTATACAGGTTTTTAGAATTTTTTTAAGATCAGAATTTTAGCAAAACATAGGAAAGTGAATACTTTTTTTGGAAACATAGTATTAGGCTGTTACCGAAGGGGATCATGTTCATGAAAGATCCTGTTGAGATGACCCTCTCAGTTTCTAAAGAACAAAAGAAGTGTGTGCGTATGTGTGTGTGTGTGTGTGTTTGTATGTGTGTGAAATATCTGTGATATCCCCTCTCTTTCATATCCATTATTTTCCTTAAAAATTCCAATTGAGAAATCAGTTACTCATTATATAATCTGACCAGCAAGAACTGTTCCATTAAAAGCTGTTTTCAAAAGGCCTCTGTTTTATGAAGTATATGAAAGTCAGTTATGTGCCTGGTTATCCCATTTATATTTGCAAAGATTGACAGTAATAATGGTTCTTTAAGGAGTTGCATTTGCAGAGTGTTTAAAGTAATTTTAAGTAACTCTTCTTCAAAATCTCCCCATGAGGTAGGTTAGCAGTCTGAAGTTCCAGTTTCCTGAAGAGAATCCGAAGCAAGAGGTTTAAATAACTTTTCCAAATTAGAGGTGAGATAGAATTTGAGCTTGGTGCTCTAGTTAGTCTAAGATATTTCTTCAGTCAATGGAATCTGTAAGATGGCTCTTGGGACATCTAGCCCACAATTTCCCCTTTGCATTTGGCAAATAAGATTTACCACCTTCCATCCTGCATTACAGACTGCTAAAACTAGAAGGGACCTTCAGAAATCATGTTGTCCACGTTCCTGTCCAGAGAGGATTTGCTTAAAGATTTTTATACCAAAAGGTCCCCAGACTCTTTCCCTCAGAAATCAAATTGAGTGTCTAACAATTTTCATGGTCAGAAAAGTCCTGTATCTGTATTAGGTCCAAAGTGATATCATTTAATATTATTTTCTTGTCGTTTTTCAATCAGTGGTAATCAGAATTAACTGGTTATATCTGTAAAATTCCCTCTGTCTCCCCTCCTTTCTGAAAGAATATATTATCCCAGTTCTTTTCTCTTTTCAGACAGTTTTTAATTTTCTAATTTCACCATGCTGGGTCTCCTCAAAGCCATCTTCATCCTTCTTCACCCCATCTGAGTTTTGAAACTTTTATGGGTAGGTGGTAAGTGCCAAGAACAGTGGAAGAATTCCAAATCTGTTTCATTTTTTTCTTATTGTTATTTTAGAATTGGTTTACATTCCTAGAATCTCCTTAAGGAGGAACAAAATCCCAATAGTGATGAAGAAGTATTAAATAATCAGTAACCCTAAATACTATTTTCTCCATCCCTATTCATTTTTGTACCATCTTTAACTTCAATTAAACTAAAAGCACTTTGAGGTGAGTGGGCTGTGGAAGCAGATAAGCTTCAGTTTGGAGACAAAGTGAATGCTATCTTCATTCCATTTTTTAGATTTTAATGTATCAATATTCTTTTGAGAGTAGGAGGGGTTTGATCACATTTGAAAATGTCAAATGAACTGGCTTAGACCATTCATTCCTTTTCATCCTCATACTCAAAAGGGAAGGAAATTATTTTTTTTTCTTTAAATAAAATTCAGGTTCACTAGGTGACAAGAGACTCTTTCTAAGAGAGAAAAATGATTATGTTTATTATGGTCATAATCATTATTGAAGATTTCAGCTCTTGTTCTTTTTTCCTAACCAAATGAAACCTTCCACAGATAATAGGTTTCCACAAGTTAAACTCCATGAGGGTAATAGAAGGATTTGTATTCCAAAATGGTCTTGATCAGTTTTAAGCCTCCCTAAGCCCTTTCTAAACAAGCCATCAGTAATCAAATACATTTTAGGAGGATACAGCAACTCTTTCATTTTACAAAAGGCTTGTTTTGAACATTGGAGCACTAATTAACTGGCAAACAAAAAAGTTCTAGTAGCCTCCCAAAGTGCCTAATTTGCACCCAGACATGAGCTTCAACACCAGCTCAAAAATTGATAGTCATGAAATTGTAATTCTATTACAATTGTAATTGTAATTGAGGAGTCATGTGATCCACCCCCTCCTTCATAATTGAACACTAACTGGGCCATTATTACAGAGTTTGATTATCCAAGTAAAGCTCATACCAGTAATCCCCATCTCTCTGATCTACATAGTCATGATGCCAATTCATAATGATATTTTGCATCTACATAGCATTTTACAGATTTCAAAGTGCTTTGAATAGTTGCTAGCACTTTCAGAGTGCTTTAATGTTTGCAAAGCACTTTACAAAGATTTTCTCGTTTTCCCCGTAAACATCATGTGGAACAAGTGTGATGATCCCCTTTTGTAGAAAAGAAACTTAAAACTCAGAGACATTGAATGATCGTCCCGAAGTAAGAAGAAATTTAGAGACAGAGATGGGACTAGAATGCAGGGCTTTGGACTACTCCAGGATTCTTTCCTGAACCATGCCATCCTGACTCAAATTTCATAAGCGGGGGGAGAGAGAGAGAGAGAGAAGGGGGAGAGAGAGAGAGAGAGAGAGAGAGAGAGAGAGAGAGAGAGAGAGAGAGAGAGAGAGAGTCACCGCACTGCATGATTTTGGACAGGCTAAGAGGCTCTATTTGTTTTTTCCAAATAAAATCAGAAAGTCCAAAAAAAAAATAATGGGATGGAGGAAATGCTGGAGATATTTCTGCATTTTGTCTGAAGCTTGAGGCAGATATTATTTTCATTAAAGCAGTTTATACACTTAACTTGCAGAGAAATATAGAATAATAGATGAGTTTTGCTGCCACAATCCAAAGAATCACAGGGCAACAGATAATTCACCATTTTCCTTATTTTCGTGGCCTTATAATTTACCACTCTTACTTAGCATGAAGATAAAACCAAGACCCTCTCCCATTTTCTTCCTCCCTCCACACACAGTGTAATACTGTGAACCAAACGCATGTCTTTCTCACAGGACATTTTTTCCGAATAAATAAAAAAGCTTTCCTGTTAATCACCCAAACAACAAAAGCAGCTGTCTTAGTAATACATAAAAGAGAAGATTTTGTTTTTATAGGGCCTCTACTGAGCCAGCTTATTAGAAGAATTACTTCAGAGAAAGTTAATAGAATAAGCCAATCCACTCTTCCTCTGAACTAAGGTTCAAGATTTCTTCTCACAGTCTCTGTCCTATAGTGCCTAGATGGCATTTATCATTAGAAATAGACATAATTCTAAGGGATAACTTTATGATTGCATAGATTTAGTCTGTGATGGTAGGAGAAGGAGCATTTGGCCTTAACAAATAACTGTAGAGCAAGAAAAGAAAATATTCATCAACGAGATAGTTTATATTTAGGAAAGTAGAAGATTTCTTTTTCCTTTTCCCCTTTAATGCACTCACTTTTTTGATGGTGCATTTCAAAAAAAGTCTACAATTCATTTCACTAATATATAGTTTTAGAATTTGAAAATATAGGTTTAAAAACAATCTGAAAAAGAGGCTGACATTAAAGCCAATTTTTTGTATCGGTCTTTTAGTTTATGTGTACACAGAATACAATTCCTTCGAAGAAAGTGAAACTAACAAAGTAACTAGGCCAGCAAATACCACTTTTACAGAGAAAAACAATTATTTGCTCTCTGTAAATCTTAATTGGAGTACAATTATTTTTCCTTAATTTTTCTTTTGGTTATCCTCCTAGGGAATCTAAAACTAATGGGCCATGTGCTGTAGCAAATTTTGAGGCAGTTTTCTTTTTTCTTTTTCTCTGCCTCTTTTTCTTAAGAGAAAAAAAGTTTTAAAATCTAGGAATTTAATACTGACTGCAGTGGACACTGAATTCTTATGAAAATGTCTGGTCATTTCCCATTTATTACACTAATGGTTTAAACTTTCCATTTTACAGTTGAGCCAATAGTGTCATCAACAGATGCTTCTTTCCACAATAGCACTTGCTGCTGGGCAGAAAAAGGATTTTCTAAGAAATAGTTTGAGGATGAGCTGTGAAAGAAAGAAAAAAAATTTTCCTTACAAAAAACAGGCAACCAAAATTGACAGATCTCTGGGTCATAGAATTGTAGATAGTTATTAAGGAGGGAGACTGGGATTTACACTACACACATGACAGTATATTTCAAATATTTTGTTCCCATGTTAATTAAATCCTAATGCAGGAAATCCAGGAAAGAAAAAAAATAAAAATATGCTTTAAAAACTTCAAGGCAATCATTGAGGCTTTATAATTTGACCTTAAATGAATGGATTCCAGAGTTTTGAGGAATTTTAGTCACTTCAAGTTTACCTTTCCTTCTATAAATTCATAATCTCTTTTTCAACATCACCTTAATTCAACAAATACTTATTAATTATGGACTATAAGCAAGGTAGTGTATTGGGCTATGGCCACACAAAGATGAAATTCAGTTTGGTTTTTAGCACAGTTGAAATTTCGGTGTACCTTGCAATATAAAAGCAAAGAGAATTCTATGAAAATAAAATTACTTGAGTGGATTCCCAAATGCCAGGTGTCAGATGTATCCAAATACTTTATCCATGAGAAATAACTTCACTTACAGCCAGTGTTCTAAGTAGTATATGGGTGAGATAACCTTGTGTTTCTGTGACTAAAGATATCCCTCAGTCCATCAAAACCTACCAGAGAAATTTTTAGAATCAAAGCACTATCTTAAATTAGCTTTTTACATAACTCAAAAGAGGAAAATAAATGCAAGTGATGTTTTTACTTCCTTGTACCATATAGGGAGTCTGCACATCAGGAGCTAGACATAGAGAAGACGAAATAAGTTGATAACTTAAATTTGATATACGATTTAGTTGTATACCATACATGATTTTAAAGAGTTCCCCAAAACTCGGAAGCTATTAGAAAACAAAGCCAGTCTCTCTAATTGTACTTTTCCTTGGATAAAACCTCTTGAGGGAGTCAGGTCTGTCAAATTTGTTCACCAGATTCCTAAGGATTTAGGCAAAATAGTTCTAGCTTCACTAACCCTATTCATTCGAATCACAACCATCCGTGAATGACCTAGTGAGGCAGTTGGCATATATCTAATCTATATTAATCTTTGCATCATTATTGGAATTTGAGTTTTTGAAATGGTTCAAAATCATGTTATTTAGCAATCTATATTTTGCCAAGCAAAAGCAGAAAACAGGACAATATGGAAGAGTCATTGGTTCTGTGGTACTTGGGTCATATTCTGTTGGGCTATATAACTACATTGCTTGCAAACAACTTCCTAATTCCCTTTAAATCACAACATAGTCTTATGTGCATTCATACATATACATATATATATACATATATATATATGTATATGTATGTATACGCACACAGACCTTGATGAAATATTTAGTCTTTCAGTCAACAGGTTCTTATTAGGAACCTACTAGGTGACAGGCACTGTACTAAGCACTGGGCATATGGACACAGAAAAAAGCCTATGCTCGGGGAGCTTCTATTTTAACTGAGGGGTTTCAGAAATGGGCTAATGAAGGCTGTTAATCTCAAAACTATTTTCCAAAATCACTGAATATTCCATGTCCCCCATTCAAGCTAATTCTTGCTTTGGGTGAGCCCTGGAAGATGTCCTAATATGAATGTTTTCCACAAAAGAAGTAGTACACTGCAGATTAATTTTAATTTAATAATCTAATCTGATATTTAATAGTTTTTTTCTTATGATTTTATGTTGGTAACATTGAACTGTTTATAACAAGCTTCAAACTGTTACCCAGAAAAGAGGCCTTGAGAATCTGTGTGTGTGTGTGTGTGTGTGTGTGTGTGTGTGTGTGTGTGTGTATCTGGGTACGTCTATGTTCATGTAGAAAGACAGGAAGAAAAGGTGAATAGGGAAAAAAGTCTAAGAGGTGAAATAGGAGAATGATCAAGAGAGAGAATCTGGCCATCTTTGTATTTATCTGTTATGTAGGGTGGCTGCTGTCTGTTGTCATTGAGGAAGAATTGATTGCACTATTCAGAAATCAGATCAGAACTGTCACTGTTAAGCTTAGAGCTGTTTGGGGAACAGGAGAGCTTTATCTTTTTTCTGTGTTCATGCCCCTTTGTGTGGGAGCCACTTGACATGATGAAAACCATTAAACAAAACCACTACTGACCTTTGTATTTCATGTCTAATTTCCCTCTGGCACCCCTGGTTTCAACTTGACTGCTTCCCTTTCCTTTCTGCCCATGGGCTTAATATAGAATGGGACTGGCGATGTACGTTAGCCATTACTATTCTCCTTTGAGCAGAAACAGACAGGGCCATGAAAGAGACAACCCAAAGCATATTGGGTGAAGACTGAGTATCCATCCTTTGTTGGCACTGGTATCCTTGAGTAAGAGCTGTTTGGGGCTGTGCTTTTGGTCTGGGATAGAGTGTTTTATTTTTGCACTAAGCGTGACTGCACTGCATTGCACTACTGAAATGTAAATGTGCCAGGAAAGGAAGGGAGGACAGGGACTTGAGGAAGAAAGAGGAAAAGAAAATAGGAGCAAGATATGAAAATGGAATTATGTCACAAAGACCATGGACTGTTTCCATTGTGCCTGGATCTGAGAAGGTTAAACGATTAATCTGTCAAGTCTTTATTGCCAGTTGATCAGACTCGGAGAGAACCTCAGTGACATGACCCCCTATTTTTCAAGCAAGTTCTATCATGCTAATGGAAATCATTCATATGAAAGTGATTTCAAAGTTTTCCAAATCTTTTTCTCCCCCCAAATTAAGCTTTCACAAAAGGCTGAGATGGGCCAAAGGGAGCTAAACAATGTGAAATTGAAAATCCCAATCTTAGACTGTACCACAAAGTCACTTCCCCAGTGCACATTCCAGTGGGGTGGAAAAGAGTAATCTGTTATCCCTAAAGGCAAATGCCCATTCTGTTGATGCACTATGCCTAAGCATACTCCCTTTACCCCATGGTAAAACCATAGATTAGGCTAACCAAAGAGGAAGGCCATGCTTGTAGTGAAGAAGTATTTCTTTAAAAGGACAGTGAAGGGAATGGTGCAATAAACACTGAAAATAAGTGTTATGAACAGTTTATTTGGAGAAGAGCTAAGCAAATTTTGTCTGATGTTGGGGGGTGGGGAGGATAGGAAGGAGGAAGGAACAGAATGGAAACTTTGCTGGCTGCCTCAACAGAGAATGTTATGAAATAAATTAAACAAAAGAAAATTAGCAGTGCCTAAAAGTTTAGTAATGGGGTTTCTTTACTTTAAAACAAAACAAATCACAGAAGTCATCAGAATTTGGCAAATGTTGGTGCATGTGGACCCCAGGAAATGGACATAAATTATTTCAAGGGTAGTAGAAAAAGAATGTAGGTGATGAAAGAATACAGTAGAGTTTAAGGACTGATGTTTGCAGAACAGCAAGAGAATGATCCACACTGTTTAAATGGCTATGTTGAACTATTATGAGAAATGTTCTTTGTTGAAGAATTCTAACTGGAAACCTTTCTCTAATATGGCCACTCTTTCCCCAAATTGCAGAAATTGGTTCTTGTCCTTCCCTGCTTCAGCTGATACATACATGTCTTTTACCTTCTGCAGAAAAAAAGGTGTGAATGTTTCTAGTCTTTTAGGTATTACACTTAAACACACACACACACACACACACACACACACACACACACACACAGAAAACAGAGAAGCAAATATCTCTCCAGAGGATAATGCAAAAGCCAAGTATTCCAAGCATTAGGCTTATCTCCATTTCAAGTCCAAAAACCTGGACTCTTAACAGGCATGTAGGAAAACGTCTGTTGGGTGAGCTTTAAGAATGATGAGAATAAAACTGTACAAAGAAATAAACTGACCTTTTTTTATCTATACACATTAGTTGTCTTAGCCTACTTAAGTCTTTTGGAAAACAGCTTCTTCCATAGCTGGCGTATATCTACTCCAGTTCTGCAATGCACAGCTTTCTGTCACCAAATATCTGAATTTCCATAGGCCAAGCCAAAAATAATTTTTTCAAAGAACCTTAATGTGATAGGTTCAAAAGATGCGTTTTGGTAGTCAAGAAATCACACTTCACTTTTCATCCTGTCCCCCTCCCTGCCAATGTCATTAAGGAAAAAATCTGATCCAAGGAGCCACTGAACTGCCTTCCTTACTTTTTTGGCAGGTCAGAAGCGAAACAACAACTAAGAAACAACCCCATAAACTCTCCTCTTCCAGCAGAGGCATTAAGTAGAGACTAATAGTCATGTCCATGAAAAAGGACAAGTTAGTTCTTTTGAAATTTATGAAAATGATAATGAGCAAGTACAGTCAAGGTTATTGGGCTGTATTGTTAATAGAGGGGGTGACAACAGTCACATTTTCCATTGGCCACTGATTTCATTTATTCACAGAACCAATTGTGTTGACTATTTTTTTAAAATTTCCATTCTTTTGGGGAAGTAGGTAAAAATGTCCTTTCCTATGGCATCAAAAACACTTGGAGGATGATATGGACCTGCTGTGATAGTGCCTTTCCTGTTGTGGTGAATGCTAGAATTGTAACTTTGTTTGCTTATACTCATTTGGACTGTTAGCCCCTGTTCTTTACGGAGGTTTGAGAGGATGACCTCAAGCTAGATGAGGATGTAGGCTATTGCTCCTGGAAAGCTGTGATTAGATGACATTTGCACTAGATTCTGATATGTGTTGCCCCTTAGAGTAAGTGAATGAGAGAAAAACCAAGGATAATTTGATGTGACAATAAGAAGCCAAAAGGAGTATTAATGACTGATGCCACTTATTTTTTTGTCCTTCTTTCCTGGAAAGAGAAACACACAATGGCCCTTTTTCACTGTTGCTTCTTCCCCACACTAAACGGCCACATTGAACATCAGCCAGGCATAGTAAATGTAATAGGGACTTCACCTATCCTTATTGCCCAAGCTCTGTGATTCTTTTTTCTCAGTTGTTGGCAACCTCAAGGACATCCCATGAGTTGACATCCCCTTCCCTGAGCTGCCTAGCACCTCAGTAGCCCAACAGTGAGCTACTGCCAGTGTGGTTTTGTTTTGTTTATTTTTTTTTAACTCCGTGAACCCTTTTGATGACTTAGTTCAGAAAAGGGGAAGTTGGTCCTCTAGGTGATACTGTGAAAGATGCATGGAGGCAGTAGGAAACCAGCATATTGAAACAAACAAGTGGTCAGGTGCCAAAAGTGTGTCCGCTTCCTTCTGTCTCCTCACTTTTCTCCCCCTTCCCACCTCCACTCCAAATTAGAGTAGGTCATCTTGCATGCTTTCCCAAATAACTTCTTTGGTTTCTCTTGTGGAGTGGGCTGGGGAAGTCCTCTGAAAACTGAGATAGGTATCATCAGCATCTCCCTCTGACCCATTAGTTTCTTGCATACTTGCCCAGGTGGCCTTGACCGACAGTCATTTGAGAAAACCTGGAAGCTTTTGCTAGACAAAACTGCCTGTTCATTTTGTATGATCTTGCTTCACGCTCCAGTTGAATTGAAATGATGCTGTCAGGAGGTGGACCCATTTGAACCCTAAGCAATTATGCATTACTATTGGATGCTGCAGTCCTAGGGCTTAGTATGTCAGGAGTTTGTATTATCTAAAAGCATCTTTTTTTCTGCATCTCTTTCTTTCAGTTCACTCTGTTGCCCTGATTATGATTTTTATTATATTTCTTTATTTTTGTAGTAAATTACATTTTATGTCTGTTAGTAGTATCTCTATCGCTCTCTTTTCCCATGGATACTGTACTAACCTATTACTTAAATATCATTTTGTTTTCTTAATATGTAATTCTACTGTAGACCAAAAAATATGAAGACAAAATTTGTTTCAGATTAAAGATATTAAAAAAAATCTAGTGAGTAAAAGATAGAGTTGAAGGAAAAGTCAAGAAAAGCAGTGGTTAATCATGTTAAGTTAGCAATCGAAGAGTAGCCTTACCAATTTCTTAACCAATGCTTATCAATCATACAGTAGTTAGTATTTTATTGTTTTCAGCGCATTCATGCCTGTATCTTTTTATCCTGGTTTGTTTGTTTTGTTTTTCTTTGATGTTCATGAGGTTGCACGTTGTGTTGTTGTTGACAATGCCTGATTTTTATTGTATTGTACTTTTATTGGTCATTTCCTTTGGAAGGATGGGGAAAATACGTTGTTTTTTTAATTAATTCTTTTAAATGCACTGGAAATAAAATTGGACACACTTCACTGTTTGAAAAGCAAAACAAAACAAAACAAAAACATGTTTGGGGGAAAAACAGCAACTAATAAGCAACAGGAGAACAGGCTAAGAGAAATCCCATCTCTGTTATATTGAACATGCATACAAAAATAAAAACTAACAAATAAAAGAAAAGAAGAAACAATTGTCAGCCACAACAAAGAGAAAAGAAAATCAGCAGAGCCTGGGTATGGTTGACTTCAGAACTAGTTGGAATGGGAAGGAGCAGAAAGAATAGAACCTTTGAGTCTCTTCACTCAACCTTTATATTTTGATATCTTCAACAAAGTAGTGCACATATACCTTCCCTTCCTTATAATCCTGTCTGACTCTTCAGCTTCCTACTTCTCCCTTACAAATGATTCCCAATTGGTAGTGATTTCAAACCTTAACATGGGAAGGAAGCCATCATAAAATGATCACTGGGTCATATTTGCCAGTGCTGGAGAATGTGTTAGAACCCATTTGGTCTCCCTTTTTTATGGTCCCGAGATACCAGTTGAGCCATTTAACTCCATTTAAATGAATAGCAAAGAAAAAAAAAAAAGGTAATTATCATTTCTACCAGAAAGGTGAAATTTCAGTACCATGCTAGGATTTTTCTTAGCCTGTTGGCTTTCATTGCTTCATGTTTGCTGGTTTTTTTTTAAGGGTAGGGGTGTGAGTGGATGTAATTTCACAATCCTAATACAGTAATTGTTTTGCATCTTCCATGTTTTATGCAAAAACAGACATTTAAATCAATAAATAATTGTGCCCTAGACTGAAAGGTAATGTTTAGGAAAGGAAAAAAAATTGTTGGGATTTTTTCTACATTTTTTTGTGAAGAATCTTTTTTGGAAAGGAAGGATACATATTTTTGTTGTGTGATATTTTCTATTTTTGAATGCATTTTATTGGTACAAGACTGTTTTTTTGGTGAAGACATTATTTAAAAAAAAAAAGAAAAAAAACTTAATCGAAAAGTTTGCCCTTAAGGATATGCTGCAGTTTTGAGGTTTAAAAAAAAACTGATTCAAGATGCGTGTTAAAGTTGGGATTATATTGTTGTTTTTTGTAATTGTTACAAGAAGAAGTTTGTACCCACTGCTGTTTATTTTGTTTCAGATGAGTAAGTAAAGGGATTGTTCTTGTTTTATTCTTCTTTTTTTTAAAAAAAAGCTATTTATGAAATGTCAAAAACACTGGACTGTGAGTTTAAGTGTGGAAGCATTTTACCACCCTGTGTCTTCAACTAATTGTTGCAACCCCTTTTTCTCTTCCCCCCGCCTCAGCCTTGCCAAATGAAAGAAATACAACAGTTGTCAGAAGCAAAGCCACCAGCCTGGGTGGGAGGGCTTGAGGGTGGGGAGGCACGATGTTGGCTTTAACATTTCATGGTTTGAAAAAAGTTGAAAAAAACCAAAGGCAAAGTTGTTTTCGAAATCTTCTTGTCCATAGTTCTTTTTTTTTTTTTTTGGTACAATACATCCTCACCTCTCCACCTTGCCATATAACATTCCACACAGAGAACACCAGAGAATGGGGAAAAGATATCCTACAGCTATTGAGAGGTCATAATAAATCCAATCAACAAAAAATATGGTAAGTGTGGTGGACCTGAGAGCTGAGGTCTCATAAAGTTGTCTGTAAATGAAATCTCAGTTACTCAGTGCCCAAACCATACTTTCTTATCTCAAAAAAGTTCACCAGTTTGAAACCATCCATGAGCCTCACATCTCTGTAGCCCCATTTCCAAGACCCTTTGGTCATCATTGCTCTCCAAGAAGTCTTTGTTTCCACTCTCCTCCTGGTCTTTCTCACATTTCTTGGATGAGGAGAGACTCAGACAGAAGAACCAGAATGGTTATCATGTGAACAGCAGCCATTGGGGAAACAAGGGAATGGAATGATCCAAGGAATCCCCCTGCAAAGAAAGGAGGGTTGCCTGCTCTGACTGGTGATGGCCATGGCAAGGCCAAGAGATTATAAGATCTTTGGCAGGCTCTGTGGATTGTCAATTAACTTATTCACTGTGAAGGTGGAGAGTTTAGAGGTTGTTTTTGATAGCTTTTCCCTATTTTTTCAACTTTGAAAAATTTTTAAAAAAGAGTAAAACTGTGATATTTTTAGAAGTCATTTGGATGGAGGGAAGAGAAAAAGGGAATACTAAGAATTGTAACATAACAAACTGGAGATATTAAACTGGGATACTTTCTAGACTAAGATAAACCAATTCCATTTTGGACTCAAAAGCAGCCAAATCTTGAGACTGTCAAATTGACAGAAAGCTGAAAAGTGACCTTCATTTTCTCCTCTCTCCTTCTTTTTCTCCTTCCGAATGTTCACTTTTATTCTCTTTTTTTCTTACTATTCCAGTTGGGTGACTACTCCAAAGAGTACTTTTCACAATACTCTGAACCCTGTGAGTGCATACACAAAGACACACACACACACACACACACACACACACACACACACACACGCACGCACACACACGCACACACACGCACACACACACGCACACATACCCCACTTCTGCTTTAGCTTAATAGATAGGGACTTCTCTTAGGACTGAATAAAATCATGTGCCTTCTTTTTTTTCCTTGTATAGCTAGACTAACTTCTTCCTCCCTGAATTATATAAAAAAAGAGGGTACAGTTTAGATGTTAGTCCTGGGCTCTGGGATTACTTGAGAAGGATTTTTCATTTAGTCCTTTCCTCCACCCATCACACACAGGCACCCTCTCTTACAGAGATGTATCTCTCCTACACAAAAGTCCTTACATTTTATCAAGTTGTTTCTTGTTTTGTTTTTTGTTTCTCTCTCTTTCCTCCAGTCATTTAATAAGCACCCTGTGGTATAGCTTTGGTCGTTGTGAGATCACACCATGGACAGTTTCCCTGAAAATCTGTGTCCTTATCCAAACAATTACACCCCACTAAGCTGGCAACCCAGCATCCAGAAATTTATTTCATGCTATTTTTTCTACTCCTTTCACATTTCTATTCACCTAGCACCAACTATTTTAAGGCCTGCCTATTGGAGCAGTCCAAAGAAAGAAGGTTGCAATAACTTTTTTCTAGGCTTTTAGTCTAGGGAATCAAATTCATCATAATGAGTGCTCCCCATGATATCAATCAGTCCATTTTTATCTTCTGCACCTGCCAGACTTTCTTATCTATGGACATAACTTTAGCCAAATGTTATTACACTTTCTTTCCTTGAATTATGGGGTTAGAGTCCATGTGTTGAGGGCAGAGTGTCTGATTAATAAAGACTCATGTTAATAATTTGGGGAAGATGGATAATTTTCTTCTTTGTGAAAACTGGCCTGACATTAAGACCATCCTAGAACTAAAAGACATCCTAGACAAAAGGCCAAAGTGTTGATCTCAGCGTTATTCACAGGGTGAACCCACTTGTTCTCTCCAATTTCCCTTACTCTAGAGGACAGGGGAGTGATGGGACACTCACTCCTATACAAAGCAGACCTTTTTTTCCCTCTCCATCTTTTCCCATAGGACGCACATACAGTTACTTGCCTTTGGAATCATAACTGAGTTTTCCCCATCCATCCATTCATCCCAGCAATTTCTAGACCCAGTAATGCTGTCTCTTGATAGTTATGTGTCGGTGCAAAACAAAATCCTAAAACTGCCCATCTTTAGCTTCAAAGGTGGAAGTAAAGATCATAAGCCACATTCTTTTGACTGCACACTACAAATAATTTAGTCTTTTTGGACATTTCTGGTCACCAGTAAACATAGAACATGCCAGCCTTAGAGGTGGTTTTGAGATTTCAATTTCAGAGAATCATAGGATTTTGCAGGGGAAAAAAGTAAGCAATGGCAAGCAGCCACATACTCCCTGAGTAGTACATTGTGGGGCGTGTGTGTGTGTGTGTGTGTGTGTGTGTGTCTGCATTTAGGGTGCACTTCTAAAGGTCTTTGGTGCTGAAGGACCTCAGTTTCCTTTTAGAGACTGCATTTGACACATTTCAAATACACACAAAAAATATGGTATCAATGCAATATGAGAGAGGCTCCATGAAATGGAGTTTTGCATCTTTTTGTAACATTTTGATTTCTCTGGTGCCTTATTCCTCACAGATGCTGGCACTCACATATACATGGGGAAAGAACACGCAGAAAGCCTCAAGAAAGCGTGTGAGGTACGGAGCATGTGCAGGGCCGTAGGGAAAATAGTGTCAGCCAGGGAAGGGGAAAGAAGACTTCGTTAGCCACAGCTAAGAGGAGAATGTACACCCACTTTCAAAATAAAAGTTAAGCTTCCTAAACAGAAACCTCCAAGAAAAATCCTCTTTTCCTCTCCTGCACTCTCTTCCCTCCTTTCTCAGTCTTTCTGCCAAGGTGCTGCTAGGTTCCAGGAGTCCAGATTGCCCAGTGGCAGCCTCCACCCTGACCCCGGGCACTAGCCTGGCACTGCCACCTCTGTGCCAGCATTGTGCTTGGGAGCCTATGCCAGGCGGAATCTCACACCCAAAATGTTTTCCAAGGGATCGGTGGATCCCAGTTCTTTTGCGTTAGATGCACTTTAAACAAACACAAAAGCAAAACTCCAGACTGTTTAAAATACACAGGGGAGGGGAAGAGAAGGAGAAGAGAAATGTGTGCTCATGTCTGAACCCAGTTCAGTTTATCTCCAGTTCAAACAATATATACACTAGATTATGGATAAATATGTACACACTTCCTCCATAGACCCACATTTATAGTGTGTATATGTTGCACATACGTACGTGTTTATTGGTGCATATATATGTCCATATGCACATTTCAGACCCAGATACTACACAGACAGCAGCAGAGGAAACAAGGTTGGACTCTTGAAACAGATCACAAAAAAAAAAAAACAGCCACTTGCAGTGACTGGTCATTTCTGTATGTTCACAAGGAATGGATTGTAATGGAAAAAGGAAAAAAAAAAAGGAACAGCATTATGGAAAGAATGGGCGAAATCATCTTGGTCCAATGGGAATGCAGTAAAGTTCTAAACCATTTCATCAGTTCTCACTTTCTGTCATTTTTTTACTTTCAGTTTTGAAAAATTGGTTCTTTAAGGGGGAAAATATTCATACAAGGTAAATCTAGATGAATCACAACAGACACAAATCCAACTACAGTGAAAGCCCTTATCTATGGAAGATGTCAGAAATCTCAAAACTCTTGGCCTGGCTCAGAACTACCACGTGCAAACCAATACTCTTTTAATGTTCAAAATGAAAAGTGAAAAAAAAAATACTTTTTGAAGCACCTTAACGTGGCCATCCATTCCAGGAGTGGGTGCCACATTTTTCTTTGAGCACCTTACTGACGTGTTATGCTATCTGCTGTCTTTCTGTTACCTGTTGGCTGAGTGGCTGGCTCTTCACAATATGCATGCTCCGGCCACGGGGCCGGACGTGTGTGTCCATCATGAAGTTGACGGTGGTAACTGCTGAAAGGTGACCCCGTTTCCTGATTTTCCCCACCACTGCATTGTGATAGGATTCGAAGAAACCCCATTCCCTGCACAGAAATGTTTCTTATCACACTGCATCTTGTCATGGAAAGGAATCTGGTCCCTTTTTAGCAATTGCTACTGTACACACTCACACACACACACAACACACACACACACACACACACACACACACCATTGTGTACGCTGAGACCCATTTGTATGTCTCGTGCAAAATGAAAAAATTATTTTGCACCCATCCACCTTCACATACGCATCCCAGTGGTACATTCAGTGTCTGTGTGGGTGTCCACGTTGCTGCAGTTTCCGTTCCCAGAGCGTATTTCGAACCGAGGGCAGTTGTTCTGATCAGCCTCCGTCTTTTCAGGCAGGAGATGGAATTGGCCTTTGGAGAGGAATCGAGACAGAATTTTAACCCCAAGAGCTTTCAAGATGAACCCAGGCAAGGGGAAGGGAGGGAAGACTGCTTTTTTCCAGTCCATGTATGGGTGTAATCATGTACACCTGTACACAAACAACACACACATCCATCCATAAATATGTACGTGGTTTGGGATGAGAAGGTCAATAGTTTTGAGGGGGAGTTTGTTCCTTTTTTTCTCTCATTATATTCTTAAATGGTTGTCAGTTATCAAAACAAACAAACAAACAAACAAACAAACAGCAAATTTTTTTTTAAAAAATCTTGCATACGCCTTTTCTATCAAGTGCTTTAAAATATAGAATAAATACACACATCCTGCCAGTTTTTTCTTACAGTGACAGTATCCTTACCTGCCATTTAATATTAGCCTCGTATTTTTCTCACATATATTTACCTGTGACTTGTATTTGTTATTTAAACAGGAAAAAAGTCAAAAAAAAAAAGAAAAATTAACTGTAGCGCTTCATTATACTATTATATTATTATTATTATTGTGACATTTTGGAATACTGTGAAGTTTTATCTCTTGCATATACTTTATACGGAAGTATTACGCCTTAAAAATACGGAAATAAATTTTACAAGGTTTCTGTTTTGTGTGGAAGAGTAATTGATGTTGCTAAGAATGATGTTTGTTTTTTTGGGTTTTTTGTTGTTTTTTTTTTTAAATGTTACCAGCACTTTTTTTGTAAGTTTCACTTTCCGAGGTATTGTACAAGTTCACACTGTTTGTGAAGTTTGAATATGAAGGAATAATTAAAAAAAAAACCTCTTTCCCTGGTTTTCTATTGTGTCTTCTTTACGTGATGGTAATTTTTTAGCCAGTTGTCCATCATCTATAAATAAAAAGTCAGTGTTCACACACACATGCCACAGCACTGTCCTCGCAATGTGAGGAGGATGGGAAGGAGCATAAAACATGTCCCGTGCCTTTACGAGGCTCACGGAGACTGGAAGACAAGACAAGTATGCAGTGAATTACAATGAAACACTCCCAAGCAGGCTAAAGAGAAGGTATAACCTAGAAGTGCTGAGAGTGATCAGACAAGGAAATTTCCCAGGAGGTCAGCTCAGGGAAGGTTTCTTGGAAGAGGGAGTCGGAATAGAACAGGGAGACGTTCTAGCCAAGGAACACGACATAAGGAAATGCACGGACACAGGTGGCCAGGGAATATACAGAGAAAGTTTAACAGACCAAACTAATTGAAGAGGAGGTGCTCTGATGAGAACCACTAAGAGATGAGGCTGCAGAGGTGGTGGGAGCCGGTGATGGGGGCCTTGAATAGCAGACTTTGGAGTTAATATCCCATAATTCTGGGCAAGTGGCTTAACCCTGTTTGCCTCAGTTTCCTCATCTGTCAAATGAGCTGGAGAAGAAAATGGCAAACCACTCCAGTATCTTAGCCAAGGATACCTCACATGAGGTCGCAGAGAGTCAGATGTGGCTGAAACAACTAAAAGAAAACAAAACAAAACAAAAAATACACAAGCCATCCTCCATCCTTGATCAAGATTAGAATAGGGCACTATAACAGCAGTATTTGAGAAACATTATCTTGGCAGCTCTGAGTGGGCTGTATCAGAATGGGGAAATGGTAATTCAGCAAGGAAGGAAAGAATCAAGTATTTATTATACTACGTCTTGGCCCTGGGCTAAGTTCTTTACATGATCTTGTGGCATCCTCACCGCAAGCCTGGGATCTAGGTGCTATCATTATTCCCATTTTACAGATCGATAAACTGAAGCAGACAGAGATGAAATGACTTAGCCAAGGTCACAGAACAAGCAGGTATGTGAGACCAGATTAGAATTCAGGTCTTCCTGACTGAGCCCAGTGCTCTATTCACTGCACCACTATTTGACCTTCAAGGAGCCTCCAACAGAGGCTGTTGACTGGATGCCCAATTGACTCCTTTGCCCTTCCTAATCAAGGTCAGCTCTCTTCCCACCTGAAAGTCACAGCCATTATGACTTCATCCTATGGGAAGCTTTCTTTATGGGGGCCACAGAAAGAACAGACAAATACCTAGATGCCTCAGGTCAACCTGCTTTTTAAACAATCTATTCAACATGTATAACCCAGATCAAATTGCTCACCAGCTCCAGAAAGGGGGACAGAAGGGAATGAGGGAGACGATTTCGGTCATATAACTTCAGAAAACTTATGTGGCCATTTTTTATGACATGTAATTGGTAAAATAAAATATCTTTTGATCCCCCCCCAAATGCTCAGTCAATAAATAGGGAATGCCAGCTCTGTCCAGAGTACTATCGCAAATGCTGGAAGTGATACAAGAATTAAATAAAACATGGTCCCTGCCCTCACAGGATTTGCATTCTAATGGGGGATATAATGCAAATAAGTAAAATCCAAAATGATAAATGATTAAAAAAATAATCATGAGCACAAAATACCAGGGAAGTACCAGGGGATATATTCAGAGACATATTTCCCCTCTTCTATTTCTTGGGTCGTGTAATGCCATAGACCTGTGGCCCTCAAGCCTGCTAAGTTGGACTTCCCCTAAGGGCTGAGCTTATACAACAATTACTTTTGAGACCCTTTAAAGTCTTTAGGCATGAAGACAGAGAAGAGCTCTCTAATTCATCACCTAGGAAAACAAAAGATAATTAATTCCCTTTGAGCCCTGGGGTATCAGGATCCCTAAGACTTTACATAGTGTTAGAGCTGGGAAGGACCTTAGAGATCCACCTAGTCCAATTTCCTCATTTTTAGAGACTCCAAAAGGTGAAATTACTACTTAATGGTGTTACCTGATGTTGCCAGATTCACGCAAATGATATTTTAAGGCTCCGTTGATTATCTAAACTGGCCTGAGACTTTTAAAATACACAACTTCTAACTCATGAGCCAGGAAAATCAGATTCTACCACACAGGAAGAAAGGTTATAGGTGATGCCTGTGATGGCCACTAAGGAACAAGATTGTGACCAGGCCAAAAATATGAGCTGTCCAACAGAGGCACAAGGGAAATGCCCAGGAGTTCCTCAGCTGCTCCAGTTTCTCATATAGCTCTAGTTAGGTCGATGTCCATTTCTACACATATTTATCCGATTTCCAAAAATGCATACGATTAGAATCTTTTTTCTTACCTATGCCAACAATCGCCAGCTATGTATCTTTTTTCCTGCAAACTTTTGCCCAGTTCTCTTGCACCTTTACTTTTATATCAGTTACTAGTATAATGGATGGAAGGCATGCCGTCCATACTCAGGGGCTCACACCTCTCCTATAGGGCAGTCGACACAAATCGATCTCTTGCCCGGGGCACTCACTCCATGCTGCCCTCGCACAGGCAGGTCTAGGTACCCAGAGAAAAAGCACCACCACACCATTACATCCAAACTCTCTCAGGTCCTAGAGATAATTCTGTTCTCAAGAGGGAAGAAAGAAGTTCACCACTTTAGAGCTCAAGCCCCAACCAATATGTTTCCCTTTACAAAAAACAACCAACCAACCAAAAAAACAAAAAAAAACAAAAAACGGTCATTTATATCAATTACTCATTTAGATCTGAAACATAACCATTTATTTAGCAATAAGCAAAAGTAATAGCAACATCAGGCATTCCTATATTAAACCAAATATAGGAATAAAAAATACATTACAATCTACTCATATACCTGCTACATACTCTCTTATCAATATACACAGCTTCTTTTGGGGAAAGTGGGTACATATTTATAAATTGTCAAGGAAACTGACTCTCTTCTGTGCTCTCTCTCTCTCTCTCTCTCTCTCTCTCTCTCTCTCTCTCTCTCTCTGTCTCCTTCCCCCCCTTTCTCTTCCCCCTTTATCTTCACTGTCTCTCTGGCTTTGTCTCTCCTCTCTGTCTCTCTCTGTCTCTTCTTTCTCTCTGTCTCTTTGTGTCTGTCTGTCTGTCTCTCTGTGCCTCTCTCCTCTGTCTCTCTTTCTCTGTCTGTCTCTCTGTGCCTCTTTCTCTGTCTCTCTTTCTCTGTCTGTCTCTTTGTGTCTGTCTGTCTGTCTCCCCTTTATGTTTCCTCTATGCCTCCTCTGACTGTTTTTATCTCTCCTCTCTGTCTCTCCTCTTTGGAGAAAAAGCACCACCACATGGTTGTTACATCCAAACTCTCTCAGGTCCTAGAGATAATTCTGTTCTGAAGGGGGAAGAAAGGAGAAGTTTACCACTTTAGGTCTCAAGCCCCAACCAATGGGTTACCATTTTTTTAAAAAAGCCACTCATTGATTACTCATTTAGATCCGAAATAAAAGTTTATTTAGTAATAAGCAAAAGAAATAGCAACATAAAATACACATATATATTTGCTGCATACTCTCTTATCAATGTACACAGCTTCTTTTGAGGAGAGTGGGCACATATTTATAAAATGTCAGGGATACCGACTCTCCTCTGTCTCTATCTCAGTCTTTGTCTCTTCTGTCTCTTTGTGCCCTCTCTCTCTCTCTGTCTCTCTCTGTCTCCCCATTTCTCTCTTTCTCTCTCTGTCTCTCTCCCTACTCTCAGTTCTTCCCATTTTATTTAATTTACATTCTTATTGTTAGTTCCAAATTGCCTCCCTTCCTCCACCCCCTCTCCATCCATTGACAAGGCAAGAAATGCAATATCTATTATATATCTCAAATCATACAAAACATATTTTTATATGGCCATGTTGGGGGGCAGGGGAATGGGGGGAATAAAGAAAAAAATATGCTTTAGTCTTCACTCAGAGTCCATCAGATCTCTCTCAGGAGGTGAGTAATATTTTTCATCAAGAGTGCTTTGGGGAGGGGGGGGTAGCTGGGTAGTTCAGTGGATTGAGAGCCAAGCCTAGAGACAGGAGGTCCTAGGTTCAAATCTAGCCTCAGACATTTCCCAGCTGTGTGACCCTGGGCAAGTCACTTAACCCCCATTGCCTAGCCCTTACCACTCTTCTGCCTTGGAGCCAATATATAGTATTGACTCCAAGATGGAAAGTAAGGGTTTAAAAAAAGAGTGCTTTTTAGCACAATTCTGAAACTTATCCTTTAATTTCTGTCTCTATATCTCTCTCTCCCTAACTCTCTGTCTTCTCGCTACATTCTCTGCAGTTGACCCCATCTTAGCTTATGATGAATAATACAAAAAAATTCATAATAGAAGGTAGTCTTATGACCCCTTCGAAGGTCTTCTAATGGCCTTCAACACAACTGATGACGTATATGGTCTTGGGAAAATATATGCTTGTCACCAATAAAATCCTCTCATTGAATTCAATCATCATTCCTAAGAATCCATTTTATGTTCCTCATTGCTAGGTACCCTGTGGGGAGAGAGAAGGGAAACCAGTCAGAGAAATTCCCAGGGTCCAGAGGTCTTGATCTTGACTTTGGGTTTCTAAGAAGAAAGCAGGGAACAGCTATGGGAGAATCAGAGGTCCTGAGTGACTGACTAGATTAAAGTAGTATGTCCTCTAGAACAGCTTAAGCCAAGAGGAGCGGCTGATTAGAGACCATCCAAAGAGCTGATCATCAGATCAAGGCAACCAAGGGCAGTTGGCAAAGCTGCTTGGGCCCCATCGGAAGCCCTTTCTCCACCTCCTGTATCCTAGAGAAGTTAGGCATTTACTTGTCCACTACTCACTTTGTTGTTTCTACCCACCCACCCCCACCATGGAAGAAATGATGAATGGGAAATAAACTCCCCCTTAAAAAGTAGAAAGTGGTTTCTCCTCCTCCTCCAATATCTTTGGGGATGCAAGGAACAACAAGAAATAAATGCAAGTCAGTATTTGATTAAAAAAATGATTAAAATGATTGATTTGTGTTACAGTCTCTATTTTAAAGTTCTGAGTAAGGGAAACAGCCTTGTTGGCCAGGATTATTTCAGAAAGACCTCATCTAAGAGATGGTCTTATATTGGTCATTGAGAAGAAGTGTAGGGTTTGAATTGGTGGAGATTAATTGGTAGGGCATTTTACAGGAGAAGAAGCAAGAAAGACAGGAAAAGAAATAGTTTGAGCAAAAGTGTAGAGGCAGGAACAAGTATATATTTAGGAGGGTAGTATGAAAATCAACTTGACTGAAGCAACCAAGAAGTTCCAATGAACCCTTGGTGACCTCTGAACGAATTTATTAACTTTTTCATGAAACTATCCCTGATATCCCACAGACTCACTTGTCTCATGGAAGTAAATAGTAGGATGAAGGATTTTTTTAAAAATTACTACAGTTATCCCTATTTGACCCCTAGGAACTTTCATGATTTATGAATAATGTCAATAGACTTTTAACTTCTTGATCTTTCTTCAATAATATCAACAAAATAATGTAAATGATACAATAGAAATCCCTGACATAAAATTCATTCATTCATTTATTTAATAAAAATTTTTAACCAGTCTATTTTTTATAAAATTTTTTATTAATCTGAATTTTACAAAAAATATTTCCATATACAAAAAAGAAAGTAAACAAATGAGATCACAAGTCTTCTATATGTTTGTTTAGTTTACTTGTCTTCACATCTACATAATAAATTCCATCCACAAGTGTCCCAGCCCCTTCCCACCATATTACAAAAGATACTATCAGGGAGATATGTACGTATGTACATGTACGTATAAATTAAGTCTTTCAATCAACAAGAATTTATTAAACACTATCATCTGTGTCAGGTACTACGATCAGTTCCAGAGATACAAAAACATTCCCTGCCCTCAAGGAACATATTTTTCCACTGGATAATGAAATGGCAGGCATCTTTGGATGCCCCACAGAGAACTATGACAACCTACACTAAATGAAAACTTACTGAGTCCTCCAAGATCTCCAAAGTGCCCTTTTCATTCAGAAATTGCCCGTAAAATGGAGGGAAAACTCACGATGTTGGACTTGTTCCTGTATGACCCTTATGAAGTCACTTATTTCTCCTTCGTGAGCTGGATAAACTCAGAAATTGCTGAGGAATGAGATTGAACTTTTATTTTTTTTAGCTTTTTTTTTTTTTTAAACCCTTAACTTCTGTGCATTGACTCATAGGTGGAAGAGTGGTAAGGGTAGGCAATGGGGGTCAAGTGACTTGCCCAGGGTCACACAGCTGGGAAGTGTCTGAGGCCAGATTTGAACCTAGGACCTCCCATCTCTAGGCCTGGCTCTCAATCCACTGAGCTACCGAGCTGCCCCCGAGATTGAACCTTTTGATACAACTTTTGCCCTAGTAGGAAACCTTTGAATTTTAGTTACATCTATTTGTCTCAAGAACGTTTCCTAAAAATTTTTGCCTTCTAGCAATGATTATTTTAGAGGAGGACTAAGGGCAAATAAAGTTCAGAAGAAGAGAAGTCTTATTTCCCTCCATCATTCTTTTTTTCTCCTATTGCCCCTGTAACATGTTTATAATACTCCAAGTCCCTAAAATTGAGCTTTTTCCACCAATTTCCCTATATGGAAAAGTCTGTAGATGCTCCTTCTAGGAGGTGTTTAAAAATATCTCTTCATATCTACAAAAAGTCAGTATAGCATAGTAGATAGAGGATCAGATTTGATAATCAGGATGTTCTGGGTTAAAATTCGACCGTTTAACATTTACCAGATATGTGACTAAAGGCTGTTTTTAGTCATGCCATGACCCCATTTGGGGTTTCCTTGGCAGAGATACTGGAGTAGTTTGCCATTTCTTACTCCAGATCATTTTACAGATGAGAAAACTAAGGCAAACAAGTTTAAGTGGCTTGCCCAAGATCACATATCTGTTAAGTATCTGAGTCAAGACCCAATACTCTATCCACTGTGCCATCTAGCTGCCCAAATTATAGAGTAACTTCATCTTGTTTCCTCCCCTATAAGTTTGGGATAATCATAATTCTAGTCCCTACCTCAAAGGTTCTCCAAGTTTTAGAGGAAATACAAAAGCAGTTGGGCTCTGGATTTAGAATTAGCCAAACGAAGTTTGAAACCTGGTTTTGCTACTGACAACTTAAGTGACATTGGACAAGTAACTAAATTTCTGTGGACCTCAGTTTCCCCCCCTATAAAATTGAAGAATTCACCCCTTCCTGTCTTTACCTTACACCTTTCTCTCATGTACTTTGCAATCCAGTGGCACTGGTCTCCTTGCCATTCCTTACAAAGAACACTCCATATCCTAACTCTAAGTGATTTCACTGGCTTTCCCAGACCTGGAATTCTTGCCTGCCTTATCTCAGCCTCCTGGCATCTCTGGATTCCTCCGAGGCTCAGAAGAAGTGCCACCTTCTACAAGAAGCCATTCCTAGTCTCCCCCTAGGACCCTTGCTAGGTCGACTATTTCCATTTCATCCTGTAGTATAGCTTGTCTACATAAAACTGCTTCTATGTTATCTCCCCCATTAGATGGTGTGCTCTTTGAAAGTAGGGACTGTCTTTTGGATTTCATTATATCTCCATCACTTAGCACAGTGCCTGACACATAGCAGGTGCTTAATAAGTGCCAGCTGACTGACTAGATTACCTCTGAGGACCCTTCTAACTCTAAATAGGTGGTCCTATGTGTGGAAAGTATTTTGAAAGCTTTAAACATGGGTGGGGCAGGGTAGAGATAGCTAAATGGCTTCAGTAGATTGAGAGCCAATCTCAGAGACAGGAAGTCCTGGATTCTGTTGTGAGGAAGATTAGATTAGGTATTGATTATGTATTGATTAGGAAGTACCTAGCAGGAAGGAGCTGGAGCTGGGAATTCCAGGTTGGAATGAGGGAGGAGGAAGTGTGTCTGTGCCCTGAGTGTGGACTCCATTAGTGGTGGGCAAAACTGTTGCCAGCCTGGGAGACCTCAGAGCAAAGGACACCCTGCTTCCTGATTTCCCCTGGGATCCTGTGTGGTGTGGCATCTAGCAAAAGGTCAAGATCTACAGAGCCAAGAGAGGAGGAGAAGTTTGAAAACTGGAGGACAGTGCTTCAAGCAGAACCCTCTCTACTTGGTACCTGAGATCATCTTGACTCCTGGCATCCAGAGATCATCAGTGGATTGCAGTGAGAATCCCAAAGCCACAAAAGCCCTAGATGTACTCAAGCCTGGCAGGTTCCAGGTCTGAGGCAGAAACCCAGAGACTCCATTTATAGCTCCTTGGGCCCTGTTAGTTTAGATCACTTAGATAAGAGTAGAATAAGTCCTCCCATTGCCCTGTGGTTTTATCCCTTAGATTTTAAGTATAGAAATCCTTTCCCACCTTTTAGTCTAACATAATTAAAGCTGTTAAGTCCCTTTTACCTTGTTAGCCTGTTACTATACTCTGGTCTAGTGGAAGCTGGGTGACAGTTAAGATCAACTGCCATTCCTGTGGAAATCCAGTAAACTCTGGTCTTTTCACCCTGGTCCAGTCTCTCATAAATCCTAGAGTGTGTTCCCACAAATCACTTAGATTATTGTAATATCCCTGGTGACCCCATTACCTTATATTTTCTTACAATTCAAATGTGACCTCAGGCACTTCCTAGCTGTGTGACCCTGGACAAGTCACTTAGCCCCCATTGCCTAGCTCTTACCACTTTCCTGCCTTGGAACCAATACACAGTAATGATTCTAAGATAGAAGGTGAAGTATTTTTTTAAGTCCTATATACATGTAATTTGATGTCATTGATTATCTCAATTCTTACTCCCAGAAAGCCCCTCCAACATTTTCCCAGTGGGCTCCTGGCTTTACTTCCAAATATTCCTGCAGATCCTGTTAACCCAACAGGGAACTAGAAGGTTCTTATTACTAAGACCTTCTTTCCTAGGTTATCAGTCCTTCGGGTATTCTGTCTTTTCTTCCCTTAATTTTTCATCTCTTTCCATAAATTCAAAAGGTTATGGGGGATTGGTAGCCACCAAAACTATTCCAGGATTTATCAGCACCTTGGCTTAATGGCATTTTCCTTTCCCCATTCAGAGAAGTGCAAGAATTAAGCAGCATAACCTCCCAGATAAAATGATTCTTTCCCTTTGTCAAGAAGAGATATAATTCTAGTCAGAATCTGAGAGACACTCAGAGAGGAAGGAGCTCCACCCACCCTCAAGGAGCCAAAAGCCTACCGTTGCTGGTTTGGTTTTGAATTATCTTCCATCCAATTAACTATCAACATGTCATCTTCTGGCTGTATTTCCAATTTCTGGGGGTCACTTTGTATTGTTTTCTAATTCCCCAAAGCATTTTTAACTACCTCCCAATTTAGATATCTCCAACGTGTCTCACTTCAGTGTTTTTTTCTTCTTTACCCCTTCCAGACTTTGAACAAAAAGATATAAAAGAAAAAGGAGGCAACCCATCTCAGCTAAACTCAATGACACGTTTCCACCCCAACACTAAACATTGCTACTTATCAGTACCTTTTTCTTAAAGCCTTTTTATCAGTTTCCATTTTCTGTAACGGAGTTCTCATCCCTACCAATTTGGACAAACTCTGCGAGTAAATTTGTCATGAGCAGCTATAGCAAAAAATGAAGCTTCACACTTAACCAGCCTTTCTTCTGGAGGCTGTGGACTTCCTAACAGACATTAGGTCATTCACCCAACCACTCTTTGACTGTTCAGGAGGTAAGAATAATAGCTAACATTTATATTATGCCTTGCTATTTGCAGATGTGTTTTTATAAATTTTTTGCCTCATTTTTTCCTCACAACCACCATGGAAGGTAGGTAATATTATTATCCCCATTTTGTAGATAAGGAGGGTGAGGCTTAGAGAGGCTAAGTGATTTGCTCAGGGTCCACACTAGTGTCTGAGAGCTGATTTCAACTCAGATCTTCTTGACTCCACCCAGCTGTCCAACAAGTGGTGAGGTCCTTGCTGTACAGATAAGGAAACTGAAATGTAGGTGAGAATTGCTCATGACCTCTTAAGAAAGCAGAAAAGAAGCAAGAGTTAAATTGAATCCCTGCTTAATCCTGCTGAAATACTAGTGACATATCAATACCATATTATAATCACTTGCAACATGAAGCCTCCCATCACATTTTTTTCTTCAGTTCCTCTGTTCATAAGAAAAATATCACTCACACATAACCCAAATCTCCCTGGCAATCTCCTCTGAGAGATGGAAAGAGAAAGGATAATAGCCCTTTCAGGTTTGAGTTGAATGGCAGTCAAACAGACCTGAGCTGCTCAGATGACATCCAAATACCAGCACAAATGGGGATGCGGATTGAAGAAGAGAAATGAGATACTCACTTGCTTCTTTTTGGACCGAGAGAGTCCACATTTTTAAGTGCAGATTTTTCTTTTAATTTGAAAACAGGGGTTTTATTTAGAGGCTCTTGGAAAAAGCGAGTCATGAGAGTTCATCATTGTCAAAGAAGGAGCTGCCTAAATTATTCAAATAACCTTTCCTTTGGGCTTCCTGAGCACGCACTGCAGGAAGGAGTTCAGAGAACTCCATTTTGAGGATCATTTATGGTCTTCAGAACAGGCTAGGCTAGGAGGCAAAGATGCTTGAAATCTGTGAGATAATAAACTGTGAATGTTGTGAATTTCTGTTGTTCAGCTCCTTTTTGGTGTCGAACTCGTGATCCCATTTGGGACTTTTTTGGCAAAGGTACTAGAGTGGTTTGCTGTTCCTTTTCCAGCTGATTTTACAGATAAGGAAACTGAGACAAACAGGGTCATAGAGCTAGTAAATGTCTGAGGCCAGATTTGAACTCACAACATGAGTCTTCCTGACCCCAAGCCCAGCACTTTATCCACCGTGCCACTTAGCTGCTTAGATGTGTGTCCGTACACACAATAAACACAGTCCCAATTTGATTGGCCACACTTTCTCCTCTTGTGCAGCTCTTGTCCGTGTTATCCCATAAATACCCCCACAGAGCCACCTAATATGATAGAGCCTTTGTCTGGATCTTTATAGGCTCTGTGAATCCAATACAATACCTGGGCTGCCTGTGTGCTATGTTGGCTCTTGCTTCATGGTCAGCCTTACCCTCTTTTCTTTACGTTTTCTTGCAGTACGCTTCACTCTACTTCTAGGTGACTGTGAGCCTCAGAACACCACGATCTCAGGAAAACTGATATTACTGATCACCCAAAGGGATCAGAGGTTCACAGAGGCAGAAGTGAAAGGGACCTCAGGGACTATCGAGTTCAGCAACTCATTTCACATGACGAACTTGAATCCAAGTGAGGCTAAGTGACTCGTTCAAAATGATATAAGTAGGTAGTAAGTGGCCAAGCTGGGACGCTGACCCTACTCTGATGAGGCAGTTCTGGGTACAAGGTTTAAGGTCATTGATGAGCGGTAGAGCATTTAGAGAAGGGCAACCAGGATAGTTAAGGACCCTGAGACCATGTCATATAAAGAGCAAGTGAAGGAACAAAATGTTTAGCCTGAAAAAGAGAAATCAGGAGGGGGTGGCACAGTGGATAGAGCATTGGACCTGGAATCAGGAAGACCTGAGTTCAAATGTGGCCTTGGACCCTTACTAATTATGTGACCCTAGGGAAGTCACTTAACCCTGTTAGCCTCAGTTTCCTCATATGTAAAATGATCTGGAGAAGGAAATGGCAAATTGTTCTAGTATCTTTGCCAACAAACCCCCCTGATGGGGTCATGAGAAGTTGGACATGACTGAAAATGTCTGGACAACCACAAGAAAAGTCAAGGGTGGGAGGAAGCAGAAGGAACGAGGGGACATTATTCTGTCTTCGAGTATTTGAAAGACCATCATGTGGAAGAGGATAAGAGTGTTGCTTTGTTCAATTTGGTGCCAAGAGGTAGTATCAGGAGCAATGAGGAGTTGTTGCAAGAAGGTTGATTTAGGCCTGATATCAAGAAAAAATTTCCTAACAATTCGAGCTGTCCAAAAGGGGAATGAGCTCAAGGATATACTGGTAAATGCTCTCCAGAGAGAAAAATAGAAGCTGAAACCTTCCATGTGTATCATCTCCCCTATTAGATTGCAAACTCCCTGAGAGCATTTCTATTTTTATCCCCAGCACTTAACACAATAACTCTGTACATAGTAAGCACTTAACCAGTACTTTATTCATTAATTGTATGTTCTTTGCTTCATTTATCTTTTCACCACATCCTTTCTACTTTTTGCTATGGGGATGGCCATTAAATCAATGCTACTATTGCTCATGGGAAGGGCATGTCAATCGCACACTCTGTGGCTCCATTCACTGTCCCAGGTACTTGCCAAACCAAAACCCCACTCCTTGACAACCATCCTTCATGTTAAAATATATGCCCCTTCAAGGCAAGGGTCAATTTATGTCATCAGCGCTTGGCACAAAAACTTAAACATGGAGAGGATCGATAAAAGTTTTTTTATTCATGTGCCCACTACATATGATATTTGTGGGTGATGATGGTTGGCAACTTTTTGGTGATCTCCTAATAACAACCTCTGTCTCCGAAACAATGATCCAGGAACAACACAGAATTCAGTTTCTTGGCCTTTTGACCGCAATGTCCTTTAAGGCTGATAAGTAGCCTTACAATGCACAAGTTGGTCTACAACCATCAGCTTTGTCCATGGTCAAACTCAAAGCCATTTGTCATAATGAAATTGATTTCTTGATTATCTGCAGTCAATTTATCTTCCCATCCGTCAGTTTCCCCCAAAACTACACAGACAAAACATTAATTTGAATGGGGTTATTTAAATATACACATATGTACAGAATACAAGGGCTGTTCTGCCAGACACTTTTAAGGGGTTACCTTGTCTCTACTGAAAAGTTGAAGCTATTCAGGCTCCTATAACTAATGATATTGAAATAGTCATGCGATTCCTCTATGTCATTTTCCTGTTGATAATCTTGACTGATGGTCATTGGTATAACTTCTGTTTGAAGACAGCTACCAAGAGATGTGGATCTCAATTCTTCCTGTTTAGAAGGACTTCTTCCCCTTTGGTGGCAGTTTGTTGAATGGGTCCTGAAGGTTTTTCTCTGCAAAAGAAATACCAACCCCAAAATGAATATGTAGGAGGTTTGAATCCACATTTTTCATTATTCTTTGGTTTAAATCATTATAAATCCTCAGTTTTTCTGTCTTTTTTCTTCTGTCATTCAACCTCTCTGAGCCTCGGTTTTTTTCATTCACACCATGGGAATGAAAATAGAGTCACAGTATCCACCTCATAGAGTTGTTATAAGAAAACTACTTCATGAACTTTAAACTATACTAAACTATACTAAGATGTTAGGAGCACCCTGTATGTTTGAAAGAGACTGTCTGCCATTATTAAGCTAACATCTCTTTTAGAAATTGTAGCTCAAAGGATGGGTTTCGCTGCACTGGAAATTCAAAGAATGTAAGATTTAGAATTTTCAGGGTAAGAGGCCAAGCTCAGCCACTCAAAATACAAGTGGTTTTGCAGAAAGGATGTGGCATCATACACATATATATGTATATGTGTATCATAAGTACATCATAAGCAGTAGTATTGCAGAATAGATTCCACGTTTTAAAAATCTCCTAGCCAGAAACACAGAAGAAAAACAACTGCTTGAACATATGGGCTGATGGGAATATTGCTGGGGATGAAGACACTAAACAATAACTCTAGTCCAAGTATCAATAATATGGAATTAGGTCTTGATCAATGATACATGTAAAACCCAGTGGAACTGTGCATCAGCTAAGGGGTGGGGGTTTGGGGAGAGGGAAAGAACATGAAACATGTAACTATGGGAAAAATTCAAAATTAAAATTAAAAAAAAAATCTCCTAACCAAAGACGCTAAAGCTGAGATTCATTACATGTAAGGGAGGTACACACTGAATTTTTACAAAACATTTTTGAATGAATAAGCATTTCTCTTTAGCTTCCATATAACTCCTGGTTACATAAGACAAGGAGACAAGCTTCACAAGGTTCAGCGATATCATGTCCAAGGAGGAGCAACCAGAATTGAGCAACACTGGAAAGATGAGAAGTGTACCATGTGATCCTTTCTGGAGGACACTCAGAGAGAGGAGACAGACAGCAAAGACAGCCCTGGCTCCTTACAAACTTTAAAGGAGAAGCTCACTGCTTCCTAGCTAATCTTTGATTTGATTATCAATACTTTCATAGAATATCTGAACCTCAAAGTTGGAAGGGATGTCAAAAATCATCAAGTCCTACCTCTGTGCTAATAGAATATCCTCGTCTACAGTATCCCAACCTTAGTCCCATTCAATCACATCTCTTACATCTTTGCCTCTAAGGATAGGAAATCACTATTTCCAAGATGGTTCATTATGATTTTGGACAGATCTTTTAGGAAGTTCATCCTTATATTGTGTCAAAATCTACCTCTCTTCAAAGTCTATCTTTGATTAGTCACCTTAAAGCCCTTCTCCTAATCCTGACCTCTGAAGTATATGGCAGGATAAGTGTCTTCTATATGATAACCATTCAAAACACTTGAAGAGGGCAGCTAAGCAGTCCAGTGGATAGTGCTGGGCCTGAAGTCAGGAAGGCTCAGCTTCCAGAGTTCAAATCTGGCCTCAGGCATTTTCTAGCTATGTGACCCTGGGCAAGTCCTTTAATCCTGTTTGCTGTGAAATGAGCTCTAGAAGGAAAGAACAAACAACTCCAGTATCTTTGCCAAGAAAACTCCCAATGGAGAAGAGTTGGACACAAGTGAACAACAACAGAACACTTGAAGATAACTATCTCTCCTCTCTTCTCCTCACTTCTCTGCAAAATCTTCCATTTTTAATGTCCTCAAAAGGGATGAGTTTAAGGGAAGGCCATGAAGGTCCCATGACTTCTCTGGACCTTGCCAAATCTCAACGGATTGCCTTTCCATACATTTTAGATTTAGTATGGCTTCTCCCACTGAAATGGAGACTTCTCAAAGGTGTGTAGCTAGGTTTATCCCTCCCCTCAACTGTGGTCCATGAATCAGGTACATTTTTTACCTTGGCACCCAAGATCACCAACACGATGACTGTTGCAGCACTGATTATTATCGCTGAGACCATGATTCCAAAGGAGATCCTTGAATGGGAGCTGTCCAGTGCCTCTGCTGCTGAAAGGAGGCAAAAAGACATGAGTTGGCTATCACAGAGAAATGAGGCATGGTATCCACTATATCATCACCCCTACAAGGTCATGGGGACCAACCTAGAAATGAACACCAAAGGCTTTTCTCTTTGTGCCTACAGAAGCCAGAATCTTTAAGTCAGTGGGGGAAGACAACATGGCCTAAATTGTATGGGATTTCAGGGAGGATGGAAGGAATTAAACTGTGAATCTCTATTACTTTTAGGATCAAATGGATGATTTTACATTTTACATTTGGTATTAAAAGCTTTTTACAACCTTGTCCCTTCTTATCTTTCTAGGCTTCTTACACTTTACTTTACATACTTTACATATTCTATGATCCAGCCACATTGACCTATTCGCTGTTCTTCACATGAAACGACATCTCCCATCTCTGTGCCTTTGTACTAAGTTCCTATGCCTAGGATATTTTGGGATATTAAATATTCAATGTTTAATGAATCTTTTTGACATCATCACCTCTCTCTCTTATAATCCTTCAATACAAAAAACAAATATCACCTTCTGAATCTGGAAATATGTAATGCATGAAACCAATGTTATAACCTATGTCAGACTACTCACCACCTCATGGAAGGATGGGAGAGGGAAGGAAGGAGAGAATTTGAATAGCAAGATATCAGAAAACAGTTGTCAAAAATTGTTTCTATGTGTAATTGAAAAAATAGGGAGCAGCTGGGCAGCTCAGTGGACTGAGAGCCAGGCCTAGGGATAGGAGGTCCTGGGTTCAAATCTGGCCTCAGACCCTTCCTAACTGTGTGACCTTGGGCAAGTCACTTAATCCCCATTGCCTACCTCTTATTGCTCTTCTGCCTTGGAACCGATACACAGAATTGATTCTAAGATGGAAAGTAAAGATTTTTTTAAAAAAGGAAAAAAAGTTATATATAAAAAAATCATCTTCAGTAAGCCTTTTCCAATCGTACCCCTACCTCCAGCTGCTTAACATTACCTCCTATGAAGTATGTGCCTTTTAGGTTCCTATTTGCATACATGCTGTCTCTCTCATTAAAATGTAAAATGTTCATTCTAGGGTCATTTAAGCTAAAAATCCCTTTGACAGGCTGAATTGAACTATGGTGATCTTTATTGAGGAAAAGTCTTTGGTGGAGATACATGTTAAAATTCTGTATTGTCTTGATCATTATGGGCACACAAGTTGAGGATGGAGAAAAACCAGAGACAGAGACGCAAACTTTGGTTCATGTGAAAGATGAATTTCTGAGTAAATGGGTAAATTATAAGAATTTTACAATTAACAGTAGGGCAACTAAGTCTTCTTGAAAGTTGCCCTACAGTCAATTGACCCTAGAATGACCAGTTTACATATTAATCAAGATATCTTGTACCACTAGAGTTGCATCACGCCTTGGGGATTGGATCATGTCTATAATGAAGTCCAGCATAAATATGGTCCAGTAATAGGATTAGTAGGGATGGCAACAATTCTACTAACTTCTTCATGGGCTCTAGGACTAGAGGAATACCTTGTAAGTTTAGCTAGCCCAGCAGGCTTTTTAACTGTGATCATCAAAGACTGTAAACAATCAGATGTATGACTTTTGAAATGTTCAACATTTAAAAAATGTAAGCTGCTTGTGAGTAAGTATTATTTTGTTCTTAATATTTGTATCCTCAGTGCTTAGGACAGTGCCTGGAACAAAGTAAGCACTCAAATAAATGATTTCTCTTTCTACCAGATATGATCCTCCTGTTTTCCAAATTCTATTTTTTGGCGACACTGAATCTGTTTGCAGGATATAGGCTCCTAGAAGGTGGGTGATGTGTCATGAAGTCAAATCTTATTTTTAAAAATCATTCCAGAAGATCTGATGTTGGTTAAGGTACCACACAGTCTGAAGGTGTTCAAAGCTCCTTGGCTCACATGGGCAGTACTTCGCTTTCTGAAAATGATGCTTTCATGACTCAAATGAAGTTTTTGACTTTATACAGCTCCTTTTCTCATCTCATTTGGATCCCTTCTCCAATAGTCACTTTGTGAGAGCAGAATATGGTAGGACCCGAGCAAGCAGAGAGATAGCATAGAGTATTGATTCCATGGAGTGATTCTGTTTTCTTTGATCTCTATAATGACATTTTTTCATATGCAAATAGATTAAGATCCATCTTAGTAACAACTTTAAGACAAAAGGGCAAGGACTGGGCAAATAGGATTAAGTGACTTGCCCAGGGTCACACAGCCAAGAAGTATCTGAGAGCAAATTTGATCCCAGACCCTCCTGATTCCAGGCCTGGCACTCCATCTATTGAGCCACCAAGCTGCCCTGAAGTAAGCTCATTCTTGGTGTTCCATAATGGTAAAATTCATTGACAGCTCCTTCTAGTACTAACATACACTGAAAAAGCCTGGGAACGTCTCTGTAGGTTGGTAAGAGGCTCTGTCAAAGTAGAA
Organism: Gracilinanus agilis; assembly: GCF_016433145.1. Classification (NCBI taxonomy): domain Eukaryota; kingdom Metazoa; phylum Chordata; class Mammalia; order Didelphimorphia; family Didelphidae; genus Gracilinanus; species Gracilinanus agilis. The sequence goes on from NC_058132.1 coordinate 352,990,126, forward strand.
AATCCGAGGATGAAGTAGCAAGAGTTAGTGCAAAGGTCTTATCTTATGTAATGTATTTGCCAGTGGTCTTATCATGTGCCCAGAAGTTCCATCTCCTTCTTCAGGAATTAGTTCTTCTCCAACTCAGCAAACATCCAGTGGCAGCATAAGTTCTTGAACAGTTCTTAGACAACCTTGACATGCTGAACAGAATCCGGAAAAGAAGATATTGTCAAAGTGGAGCCCTCCCTGTCTCCAAGACCAATAGATCCCTTTGCTGAAGGGAGTAAAGTGTAAGAATTATGGTAAGAAGGGTTCCAGTAACGAAGAGTTTTAAAAGTCAAACAAAGGAGTTTATGTTTCATCCTGAAGGTAATAGGGAGCCACTAATGGTTACTGAGCAGCAGGGTAGCATGATTAGCATTCTACTCTGGTGAAACCTTCATAGAAACTGAGTGGATGAAGGATTGGAAAGGAGAAAGCCTTGAGAAAGAGAAAACAGAAACCAATTGCAAGGGTCAAGTGGTGATAAGAAACTGAAATGGGGCTGTGTCATTCAGTAAGTCAATAAACATTGTCTACGCGTCTAATATGTGCCAGGCACAGTGCTTATTGATTAGTTAATTACAGAGTTCTACATTGATATGCTCAAGAACCAGATCTGGTTCACAGGCTTTACTAGACTTCCAAAGGGGCTCATGGCACAAAGGTTAAGATCCCTTGAATTGGATTAAGATATAAAAACATTGCTGTCTGTATTAGTGGAGAAGATATCCACACTGGCAAAATCTTAGATCAAGATATCAAGTCAATAAGCATTTGTTAAGCACCTACTATATACCAGTCCCCAGGGGTACAAAGAAAAGCTAACAACAATATTAAAAGTATATTATTGGGGGGCAGCTGGGTAGCTCAGTGGATTGAGAGCCAGACCTAGAGACGGGAGGTCCTAGGTTCAAATCTGGCCTCAGTCACTTCCCGGCTGTGTGACCCTGGGCAAGTCACTTGACCCCCATTGCCTACCCTTACCACTTTTCCACCTATAAGTCAATACACAGAAGTTAAGGGTTTAAAAATAAAAAAAAAAGTATATTATTATTATTATTATTATTATTATTATTATTTTGACTTTGTCCTCAGCTTGACTTGTTTTAGAGACACTTTGGGTGTCTATAAATATAAATTGCTTTTTAGATATTATAGGGGACCAGCCTCCTATATGATAAAAATGGGGGTCCTGAGTGGCATTTACGGCGTCAGATTGATAAGACAAGAAAAAGAAAATGAGAACAACCAGACTAGTGGTTAGCCCATGCTGTTCCAAATTCTGTGGGCATGGAAGTTTATTATATATCTTTCTCAAAGAAGAAGTCACAGTTGGTAAGGGGCAATAAATCACGAATAATCCATTGAAGTTTAAAGAATACAGATGCAAAGACAAATGGTCAAATTCCAAACCCCAATTCAGCAGGTTATAATTCCGGGAGAGGAAATATCCTATGGAGATGCTCATCAATTGAAATCTGCATACAGACTAAAGACTCAGGTTTTAATCTGAGTATGGAATCAGCGTTTGTTTAAGATTAAGGCTTCTTCAATTATCAAGGGAGGAAATTATCAATTCAATAGAAGCTGGTTTACCACTTCAAAGCTCTCCAATAAGAATTGTAAAAAAGGTGGGGATCAAAGACTGAGTCAGAAGAGGAGCCTCAGATTTTTATCTTAGATGACCCATTCAGTCTGCATCCTGACATGCAGGGCAGAAAAATCATACACACAGTTTTACTTGCCGATGATTTTGTAATGGGATCCAGATAAAATATCTGTTACAGACTCTGTTTCTCTAAATGACTCCTAATAACCTTTTTGGAGGGATCAAGTTGATTTTGGATTAACCTACCTGCTGGTACCAGAGCCTTTTTGGGGCTCAAGTGACCAGGACCAAACACAAAGACTGCCTCAGCCTGGATTGGTCACGTAGGGAATCCAGATAACAGGCCCTAAATTTGATCCTATTTCTCCAAAGGTTTTACTACATAGAACGGCTTCCCACAAGATATGTGATTAGACTATGTATCATAAGAAATGTGATCCCATTGGTATAACTAGTCCCTCCAATGGAAGAGATAGGAACTCCACTATGTCTTCCATCCCATATGATTTTTGTTCACATCTTTCTATAAATCCTCCAGAGGAGAGACACTAAACAGTGGAGGTGTAAATCTGGTTCTTGAGCATATCAATGTAGAATTCTGGCTATCCATCCACCGTCTCTCATTCATGACACATAATCAATACCACTCACTACCTTTTCTGGTTGTGCATGAACTTGGTGACTTACTTCTGAGCACTTCCCAAGTATAATATCACTAGTCATATGCTACAGGCAGCCCGCATCCACCAGATCTCTTTTGAAACAGACATAGGTTTGTGAGTTTTTTGAAAACTTTAAGTTACTGTAAAAAAAGCATTGAGCTAGGAGATGTATGGTCAACTTTTGGCAAATGTGATTTTAGCAAATGTGATAATATTTGTAAAAGTGATTAGAGGGGGGCAGCTGGGTAGCTCAGTGGAGTGAGAGTCAGGCCTAGAGACAGGAGGTCCTAGGTTCAAATCTGGCCTCAGCCACTTCCCAGCTGTGTGACCCTGGGCAAGTCACTTGACCCCCATTGCCCACCCTTACCACTCTTCCACCTATGAGACAATACACCGAAATTAAGGGTTTAAAAAAAAAGTGATTAGAACATTGCCAGGCATGTAGTAGGCACTATATAAATGCTTATTCCTTTCCTTCCAGTCCCCCCCACATACACACACACAAATTAGCTGTACACTCCTGGGAAAATCATTTCATCTCTTTTGGTTTTCATTTTCTTACTTGTGAGGGGGTTGGAATTGATGCTCACCAGTTTACTTTCCAGTCTTTTCAGCTATAAAATCTATATGTGCCTTTTGCTTTAGAATGCCCTTTGGTAAGGGCTGGGGGTGGGGGGAGAAAAGTTGAAGAGGATGCTTTAGCTACATGGAACAGAGATCCCTAAGATTTTAATTTCAGTAAATGTAGTTCATTATCTTACCTGAATCTCCTGGAAGGCTTAGCAATGTGACTTCCAAGAAAATGTTCCCTTTGTAAATCCCATCAGGAAAGGTATAAAAATCACAGCGGTACTCCCCTGTGTCATTGGCATTTAAAGACAGGAGAGTGATGCCATACCCTGGGGCCAAGGTCACCTTATTTCTGAAGGCTGGGCCAATCACAGATCCATACACAGAGTCACGAATAGCAAGAAGATGGTCATTCCTCTTCCAGGAGACCTGTGTGACCTTAGCTGCAGTATATAAGAGATGACACTGCAAAGTAGCAGAGGTGCCTTCAACTGCAGAAATATTCTCAACAGTTAAAATTCTCCCAGTCACAGTTCCTGAAGGAGTAAAGAAAGGACAATAGTTCTGGTTAGAGCCTGGAGGTTATATACTTGCCTTATATAATCAACACTCCATCATTGCCTTTCCTGTAGAAATTTAACTCAAAGAACAGAAATGAGAAGGGGGAAAATTACAGTTGCAAAAGAGATAAAGAAAATAAAGAGACACTATTATGTACAGCTACATCCTAGCAAAACTGAGATTATAAAAGAAATGGAAAGAGATTTCTGGGAAGATGGATAGTCAAAGGTCATAAGAGAGCCTACTTTTTTAATATCCTCTCAAAACAACTGAAATGCAAAGGAAAAAGAGCAGGACTAACAAAAATCCCAAGATAAAATTGCTTTTTCATAAAAGGAATAATCAAAGAAGTGGACAAACAAAAGAAAAGTTCCAACATGACAAATAAATATCATGAATTAAAAGAAACTGAAACCAAATGCCAGACGGAAAAAATAATGAATTAACACCTCAGAAACAAAACTGGAATGATCGTAAGACATATTAATGTGGAAAATAAAAATACAGAAGGAAACAGAGGAAAAAATGAGAATAGTAAAATTAACACAAGATGAAATAAAAATCAAGACAAGATGATGATGAATTTCAACAGCTTGGAAATATCAATGGAGAATATAAAAGAAAAAATTGGATTCACTGTGACAAATAACTTTCTGGAAGAAAGAATGGCTTTAAAAGTGGAGAGAGCATAGAGGAAACAACAAAAAAGAAAAGGTTGTGGGGGGCTCTAAAAATTACTTAGAAACTTTGCAAACAAAGGTGACAGATCAGTAGGATAAAGCTTGGAAAGTTATCAGGATTGCCCCTAAATATGAAGAAATAAATAATTCAACCAGTATACTTCAAAAAACCAAGTAAACAATATTTCCAGAAATATTGGGGAACTAGGTCATTTTCATATTGACCAAATTCATAGGGTACCCATATGAATGACCCACAGATTCAACTCACTAAGACACTTTATACTCAAAATTCACAATATCAATGAGAAGGAAATGATTTTTCATGCAGACAAGAAGAATATCAGTACATATCACACAACATACTATTAAATTATACAAGATTTGTTTGCTCAAGATAAGCAATAACTGAATGAGTTGGAGTATGATACTCTGAAAATTAATGGAAATAGAACTTCATCCCCAAATCAGCCACCAAACAAACCATGCTGAACCTAATTTTGAAGACAAAAGATTAAGGAAACATAGGAATTTTGAGAATACATGGTGAACAAAGTTAGCCTTTTGGTTTGAGTAGAGATTTGTGGAGGTTGAAGAGAGAGATGGTGCTGAATTTTTAGAAATTTTGCCCTGTAGGCAGCTAGGTGGTACAACAGATAGAACACTGGATCTGGAATCAGGAAGACTGAGTTGAAATTTAGCTTCAGACATTTACTGGCTGTGTGATCCTAGGCAAGTTAATTAACCTCTGATGGCCTCAGTTTCCTCAACTATAAAAGGGAGAATGTTAGGACCAAATGAAATAAATTTGTAAAACACTTAGGACAGTGCCTAGGACATAGCAGGTGCTTAATAAATGCTTATCCTTTCTCTTGTTTCTTTCTCTACCCCCACCATAAACCAAATAACAAAAATTATGTATATGAACAGCTCCTCGAGAGAGAGAGCTGTTCATGTATGTATGTTAATATGTTGTTCATCTATGTATATATGTTGTTATTTTGTCCTACTGGAGTGGTTTGCTATTTCCTTTTCCAGATCATTTTACAGATGAGGAAACTGAGGCAAACAAGGTTAAGTGACTTATACAGGGTCACACAGCAAACAAGTATCTTGAACTCATAAAGATAAGTTTTCCTGACTCTAAGCCTGACACTCGATCCACTGTGCCATCTAGCTACCCCTTTTAAATATAATTGTGGTGAATGTTTATAGTCCTGATTTTGCTAACTTTGCTTTCCATCACTTCCTGTGGATCTTTCCATGTTTCCTAGTATGCACATGTGTCATTTGTGTGTATGTGTGTGTTAGAGCAAAATGTAAACACAAAGGTTTTCTTCCAACAATGTGTCTCTTATGAACACACAAAACTGTTGCAAGATTTCTTGAAACATGTCAAGAAAAAAGGAGGGATTACTTTGATGACCCCTTTAATATTAAGCAATGCATCTAAACAAGTTGTGTACCCAAGCAAGAATGTTTGATGGTGTAATGGAGAACATCCAAAATAATCCAAATGAAAGAGAGTCCCTCTAGACCAGTGATTCCCAAAGTGGGCGCTACCGCCCCCTGGTGGGTGCTGCAGCAAAACGGCCACAGGTGCATTTATCTTTCCTATTAATTGCTATTAAAATTTTTAAAAAATTAATTTCCAGGGGGCTAAGTAATATTTTTTCTAGAAAGGGGGCAGTAGGCCAAAAAAGTTTAGGAACCACTGCTATAGACACTTATGTTTGTGAATGACTTTGTACTGATTCCATCAAGTCATGAAACATTCTAGACTTCCTAAATGAAATTCATAGTTTTTCCAAAGAGCTCAGCCTAATTGTCTACATAGGAATAGCAAAGGAAATCAGAAATGCCAATTTTCTAGACTGTGTTATGCAGTCAAATGGACAGGCCAAGGAATTGGTTCATCACTACGTGGCTCTTGGAAAGACACTGACAACCAAAATTGAATTGAATGAAGAGAGCAAAATAGGTTAGTTACACTTGGGAAATCACAGAGTGCTTTCAATGGCTCACACTTCTCATTGATGTTACATATTTTAATAACAATAATAAAGATGTCAAATTTGTCAATAAAATGATTCAATTAAGAGTATCCTTAAGAGTAGTAGAAAAAAATTATAACTTGACAAATTATTAAAAACCTGGAAAGAAAGACTTAGGAGAAGTGAAGCAAATTGAAGCGAGCAGAACCAAGAGAATATTGTACTCAGTTAACAGCAATAAAGTACAATGATCAACGGCGAATGACTTAACTGCTATTGACTAGGCAAGGGTCCAGGACAACTCTAAGGGACTCATCATGAAAAAAGGATATCCACCACCAAAAAAGGAACTGACAGAGTCTGAATACAGATGAAAACTTACCGTTCTGCACTGTATTTCTTCCATGAATTTTTCTCTAGAATAAGCAATATGTGTCTTCTTTCACAACATGACGAACATGAAAATATGTATTATATGATAATATATGTGCAAGCTATAGTGTATTACCTACCTTCCTGGGGAGGGGTGGGAGGTACAAGAGAGAGAGAGGAAGAAAAAGAATGAGACATTTTTCTGGATATAGCTAGTCTATTTCTCCTAGATAAGCATTTTTATTGTAATATATTATGTGTTTATAACAAATTATGTGTATTGTAGTATTGTTATGTTACATAATATATTATGCTACATATTAAAATATATAAATAAATGATAACATAAAAATCGTTGAAAGATGAATTTTGCTTGGCCGTAAAAAACTAGAAATGTAAATACAAGGAAATATGGGAAAATCTATAGGAAGTGATGGAAAGCAAAGCTAGCAGAACAAAGACTATTTTTTAATTGATGAAAATGATACATAAAGGATAAATTCAGGCCAAAGGTAATAGAATCTCAGGCAGACTTGGAAAGAGATGGAAAAAACACAATTTTTGTTTTCTCTTAATAGTTAGATTTTTAGACTCCCGTGTGACAGGGGCTTTGTGAAAGATACCGTGACCTGAACTAATGTTTAGGTCACAATACAAAATAAATTTTTGTAAATATAATAGAAAGAAAATAAACTCTGATTTTAGTATGCACATACTCCAATTAATATAAGAGAGAAAGGAAATCAAATAGAACCATTAAAATGATGTAATCATTTTAAAATAATGGTTAAAACAAGCAAATAATAATTTTTCCAAGAGAGGGGGGGAAGGAAAGTATCTGACAAGCTTAAAAACAAAAATCCCATCTTATGCCTATGATAAGGGTATCTAGATGACTCAGTACCAGAGTCAGAAAGACCCATCTTCCTGAGTTCAAATCCAGCCTAAGATACTTACTAGCTGTGTGACCCCGAGTGAATCATTTAACCCTGTTTGCCTCAGTTTGCTCATCTGTAAAATGAGCTGGTAAAGGAAATGGCAAAGTATTCCAGTATCTCTGCCAAGAAAACCCCAAGTGGGATTCTGAAGTGGTAGACATCCCTGAACAAAAAAAATTCCTATATTAAAGAGAGTAAGCTTCACAAAATCGAGAATTAGTAGACTTTAAATTGGATTTTTATTTGATTCGTTAAATGGCTTCAGCAGAAATTCTTATAGAAGATGAATATCATTTTTACTAAACCAATATCAAAAATAAAAAATGAAGGAGAGAAATGCCAGGATAAAAAGAAAAATGATTGTTTATTGCAAATTATCTGAATTCCATGATACAGTAGAAAGAATACTAGATTTGAAAACAAAGACCCTGAGTTCAAGCCCAGGCCCTACTATTTAAGTCACTTAGCTTCTCAATGCTTTAATTTCCTATCTTTTAATATTGGCTCAGTGGACAGGAGGTTCAAATCTGGCCTTAAATACTTTCTACTAATATGACCTTGGACAAGTCATTTAACCCTTTAAATAGTCAAGCCCTTATAACTGATACTTAGCATTGAGTCTGAGACAAAAGATAAGAGTTTAAAAAAAACCCCAATATAAAATAAAATGAGTGATTAGAGTGGAAAGGGCAGCTAGATGGCACAGTTGACTGAGTGCTAGACCTAGAGTCAGGAAGACTCATCTCCTCTGGTTCAAATCTGGCTTCAGACACTTACTAGCTGTGTGACCCTGGCCAAATCATTTAACCTTGTTTGCTTCAGTTTCCTCATCTGTAAAATAATCTGGAATAAGAAATAGCAAATCATTCCAATATCTTTACAAAGGAAACCCCAAAAGATGTCACAGAATTGGACATAATTGAAACTGAACAACAAAAGAACAGGTAACCTCTATAGTCCCTTCCAGCTCTAGAGCAATTATTTTATAGTTTCTTAAGTATTTTTTAAAAAATTCAGTCTTATTTTGTTTACAACTTCCTATTCTCTCTACCTTATCTCAGATCCTCCCCACCTTGAGAAAATAAGAAAAATGAAACCCATTAGAAACATGTATATTCAACTAACATAAATCTCCACTTGACCAAGTCCAGAAAAAAAAACTAAGCCTCAGTCTGTACAGAGTCCATCACCTTTATCTCTCTCTCTCTCTCCATCTCTCTCTCTCTCTCTCTCTCTCTTAGTATGTTTCATTTGTGACCTCTTATTAAAAGAAAAAGAGTTGCATTACGAAACAGATTTTTAAAAATTCATTAATATGCTGGTTATAGAAAAATAAACAATGCAAAAAGATTTTTTAAAAAGACTGAAGTTAAGAGCTTGATCAAGATATGTTTCATAATTTGGTCCTATGCTTTGTTTGATCTGGGCTCTGAGAGATGGGGATTGTCCTGCCCAAAGTGCTTACTGAAACCCATCTACCCCTTATGTTCTTCTCTTGTCTGTGTCCCTCCCAAATAGAGTTGCACAGACGTGCCCTTCCTCTAAATTTTCCAACACTGTGTGCAAATAAAGCCCTGCCTATGCAACAACTGTCTGTGCCTCTTACCATAAGTGGTCAACCTCTTCCAGGTATATGTCTCTCTTTGACAATAACATCCTTTACCTCATTTCTTCTGTTTAATTCTTCATTAGCAAAGTATTGCAGCTTGCTCACTCCCATCATGCATCTTGCCATTGCCCTCTAGCTAACCCTCAACTTTAATTCTTTAGAGACTATGGTATGGCATGATTTGCAGCATTTTTTAAAAAGCAGGAGTGACAGTAATGATAACACCTAAGGTTGAATTCTACCCAGACATCAAAAGGGAGACAGACAAGGGTATTATACAATAGTGAAAGGAAGACTAAATAATGAATATATAACAATTTTTAACTTATATGCTCCAAACAATTCAACAGTTAAATTCATAAAAGAAAGGTTAACAATAATAGAAAAAGAACTATACAAAGATATAATAATAGTAGGGGACTTCAACAATCAATTGTCAGAATTACAATATAGTAAAAAGATTGACACTGAGGAAATGAGAGATCTGACAGGCTTATTAAGTGTTAAGAAAGCTAGAAATAACAGGTCTGTGGAGATAATTAAATGGTAGAAGTGGGGAAAACACATGCTTATTGAGTGTACATAGAACTCTAACAAAATGGGATTAGGTATGTCTTCATAGCACAGTGGTATATAGTTGGAAGAACAGTATATCTGGAGTCAGAAGATTTGGGTTTGAATCTTGACTTTACTGTTTTATTTCTTGAGTGACCTTCAAAAAGTCACTTAGTCGACCTGGTCCTCAGTTTCCTTATCTACAAAAATGATGGGGCTAGAGTACGTAATCTATTATATAATTACATAATATGACAATTATGTAATAATCCAGACCTTTGGTAAATTCAAAAAGGTTAAAATTATACTGACTGAATTTTTATACCACAATGTATTAAAATTTTAAAATAAAAGAAATTAGTTAATGGATATAAAGTTGCATAGAATTTTTTAAATCTATTAAATACTAATTGTATTATGGAAGAAACAAAGAAAAAGATAAACAAGTATTTAAACATAACAACAACAATAATGCTACATATCAAAATCTATGGAATTCACCAAAGTTATTCTTAGAGGCAAGTTTGTGGCATCAGATGCTAGCATTAATAAAAAGGAAAAAGAAAAATGAAATGAACTCTCTGAACGTAAAAACCCTAGGAAAGGACTAAAGCAATATCCTCAAAGGAGTTATAAAACAAGAAAAAATGTTTAGAGCAAAAACTAATAGAATTGAAAATCTAAAACTAATACTCAAATACATTTGTGACACCAGTGATGTAAATATTACCTCCATTGGTATGAGCCCAACCAGACAATTAAGTGTGATTCTTGTCCATATTTTCCCTCTATTTCTTTTTGCAGTTCATGAGCAGTAGAGCAGCCCTTATTAATAAAATTAATAGCCCTCATCTATTATCATTATTATCTATTATCATTCATTCTCACTAGAGCCCACTTCCTTCATACATACATATGTATATACATATACATACATTTTATATATCCATCTTAGAATCAGTACTATGTATCAGTTCCAAGGAAGAAGGTAAGGGCTAGGAAATGGGGCTTAAGTCGCTTACCCAGGATCACACAGCTAGGAAGTGTCTGAGGTCAAATTCGAACCCAGGACCTCTCACCTCCAGACCTAGCCACTAAGCTACCCAGCTGCCCCAGGTAGATTAAGGAAATTATTCTGTAATTTAACAATATGTAATTATAGTGACAAAACTCGATCCCAGTGAAGAATTGAAAAGATAAATCTCCCTCCCTTTTAGAGGCAGCTAAGGGATACTGTAGATAGAACCCTGGATCAAGAAGACCTTAGTCCAAATCTGGCCTTAGACTCTTACTAGCTGAGTTACTAGCCAAGTCATTTAACTTTTATTTGACTCAGTTTCCTCAGCTGTAAAATTGGGATAATAATAGCACTTGCCTCCCAGGCTTGTTTTGTGAGGATCAAATGAAAACACACTTGGCTTGATGCTTAATGTTTCTCTCCTTGTGTACAGAGCATGGAAGACAGCATTCATTGCTAAGCATAGTAGATGTGTTGGTTGGTTGCTTTTGCTTTATTTGGGGGTTAAGGGGACACTGACAATCTTTATCAGTCCAGCAAGTTCTCCATCCTGCTGAGTATGTGTTTATGGGAGCTCTTTGGGGGCAAGCCAGGGCTTCTTTTGGCTTTGGCTTTGTATGCCCCAAACCTTGCACAGAGTCCCAGGAGGCATTCAGTATTTGCTGACTTGAATTCTTGCAATCCCAAGTCCTGACTGCCCTTCTCTCCCATCCCCTAAAGTTTCTCTGTGAATTTTAGGGACCAAGCCTCCCTTTGGGGCTGAAGTGGAGCCCCTGCAGTGTTCCCTCTGGATTCTTCTCTAGATGTGTGTGTGAGCTCCTGTTCACGTGGAAGGCAGTTCTTATGATGGAAAGCTCATATCAGTCCTGTGGAAGGAGAGGTAGAGACCAGCATGCCCTAGAACCTGCACTCCTGTGCGAACACACAGAGTGACTTACTGGGACCCCAGAGAAGTTGTCAGGGTTGTTTGTCATAGAGATTTGTTATATCAGAAAGAGAGGCTGACCGCCTGGTGCTGCAGGAAAAGTACTGAATGAAAAATACAACCTTTACCTTCCATCTTGGAATCAATACTGTGTATTGACTCCAAGGCAGAAGAGCAATAAGGGCCAGGCAAGGGGATTAAGTGACTTGCCCAGGGTCACACAGCCAGAAAGTGTTTGAGGCCTGATTTGAACCCAGGACGCCACATCTCTGGGACTGGCTCTCAATCCACTGAGTTGCCCCCTAATACATTTTTTAATAACTATTATGCTCTGCTTGAAACTATCACATGTCTCTCTAATTTATCTGAAAGTTTGATTTCTCAGAGAAGATTCACAACCATATACCATCATCAGGAGAATGTTTATGTTTAAAAGACGAGTTTTTGGTAGCCTGGAACATGGACAACACAGCAAAATATCCTAAATGCCATCTACCCCACTGTAAAATTCTCTCTAAGTATCACTCATACCTGTCTTATCAAATCAGAGCTGATTCTAGATCTATACCTTGATCTAAATCAATGGATATCCATCCAGTTGAACATCATATTGTTATTGAGTCCTTTCAGTTGCATCCAACTCTTCATGACTTCATTTGGGGTTTTCTTGGTGAAAATATTAGAGTGGTTTGCCATTTCTTTATCCAACTCATTTTTAAGATGAAGACCTGAGGCAAAAAGGGTTAAATGCTTTGCCAAGAGTCACACAGTATCTGAGGCTGGATTTGAACTCAGAGAGATCAGTCTGACTCATAGGTATTTTTCATCCATTTAATTTTTGCTGAATTGATTATTAGGTTGTACTCTTTGTAGTAAGCATGTCTTGAGAAGGTCACATAATACTCTAGGGTATGATGTCACAAACTGAAGTATCTGGAGGAGCCCACCATTTATAGGTCATATGAGGTAAACTCTTCCATTTAGATCTTCTCTGGATCCTGGACATCTTTTAAACAATGATGAACACTTTTGCTACAAAGCACATAGCTCCATGTTTTATGCCTTCAATGACAATTATTAGACAGTCTTTGATCAGAATTATCTCTGAAGTTGTATTCAATCAAGAAATCTTTTGTGATACTTAAATATGAATAAGAAACTCCTTGGAGGATAGATACTAAGGCTGAATTTTCTCTACTGAGTCAAATAATCATAGAGGGATCTCATAGTCTTTGTACCTTTCAATCAAGTGTCTGCAAAGTTATGGTCTTCTTTTCATCAACATGTGGATGGCAGGCTCATTGAGATCTGAAAAAGATAAGTGATGGCTGGATGTGGCGGTGGTTGTTGTACAGTCATTTTTCAGATGTGTTCAATTGTTCATGACCCCATTTGGTGTTTTCTTAGCAGAGATACTGGAATGATTTTTTAATTCCTTCTCCAGTTCATTTTATACATGAGGAAACTGCGGCAAACAGGGTTAAATGACTTGCCCAGGGTCACACAGACAGCTAGTAACTGTCTGAAGTCTGATTTGAATTCAGGAAAATAAGTCTAGTAAATGTCTGGATTTGGGTTTGAACTTGGGTCTTCCTGACTCCAATATAGTCACATATAGACATAAGTCATAAATATTCATTTGAGAGTATGTTCAGCCTCATTAATAAAGAAATCTAAATTGAAACAACTTTGAGGAGCCACCTCATATCCATCAAAATGACAAAAATAATATATAATTATAAGCAAACTCCAGGTGGTCAGAGCTTTGGAGGAAGAAGGATGTTCAGACCCAGCTGGAGAGATGAAAATTGGTGGAACCTTCTTGAAAAGCAGTCTGACCATAAACCTCAAATAGTTTGTGGTTTATAAAGTGTGTTCCTCACAATACCTTTGAGAGGCCAATGTCTTAAATATTATCTACATTTTACAGAGAATATAAATGGAATATCTGAGGCTCTGAGAGCTGTGGTTATTTGCCCATGTCCGCCCAATTCGTGTCAAAGCTGAGACACGAGATGTCTTTGGCCTTTAAACTCAATAATCTTTCCATTACACCATATTGCCTCTCTAAACATATATATGGCATAATTCTAAGTACAATCTGAAAGTGTATGTGAGATAGAAAAACTCATATTTGAGTTCACGAAGAAGGAAAGAAGAATGATTTCCCTCTAGGGGGAATTAGAGAAGGTTACATGGAAGAAAGGTGGTATCTGGGCTTGGACTGGAAGGTCTTATGGTACCTAAACTGGCTGCCAGAATTGGAGGACTTCTCCATTTCCATAAGGTCATTTCTCCTATTCAAGTTCAAGTTTATGCCCCATATTTTATAGACCATTACCTAAAATCCTCTGCCTCTAGTGAGGTTCCATCTGATTTACCCATGAGGATATACTTTTATTTTTGTAGCAATAAAACATTTATTGAACTCTCTGGGAAACATTTTGTTGTCGTTCAGATATTTCGGTCATGTCTGACTCTTTGTGGCTCTTTTGTGGGTTTTCTTAGCAAAGATACTGGAATGGTTTGCCATTTCCTTCTCTGGCTCATTTTACAAATGAGGCAATTAGGGCAAAAAAGGTTAAGTGACTTGCCCAAAGTGACGCAGCTAATATCTGAGACCAATTTGAACTGAAGAAAATGAGGCCTTCCTTGACTACAGGCCCAGCACTCTAATCTACTGCACCACTCTAATATATATAGTATTAGTGAGAAAAGAGGACATATATGAGAAATATGCTTCGAACAGCATATACACAGGCAATATGTTGTTGCTAAATAAAAAATGTGGAAAGGCACATATGGAAGAAACACACATACATCAACATTTCTCTATACTACCAAAAAAATCCACAAACAAGAGACAGGAAGAGAAATCTCATTTAAAATAATTGCAGATAATATAAAATTCCTGGGAGTCCACCTGCCAAAACAAACTCAGAAACTATATATCACAACTATAAAACACTGTTCACAGAAATAAAAGTCAGAAATGAATAATTGGAAAAACATTAATTGCTCATGGGTAGGCCAAGCCAATATAATAAAAATGACAATTCTATCTAGTTAATTTACTTCTTAAGTGCCATATCAATCAAACTACCAAAAATAATTTCATAGAGCTAGAAAAAATAATGAAATTTATCAGGAAGAATTCATAATATCAAGACAATTAAAGAAAAAATATTAAGGGAGGTAGTTTATGCCCTAAACAAATTTGGGGAACACAAAAACATAGTTTATCTGTGAGATCCATGGGTAAGAGAAGGATTTAAGTCCAAACAAGACACTGAGAACATTATGAGATATAAAATATATAACTTTGACTACATTAAATTAAAGTTTTTACACAAACAAAACCAATGCAACCAAAATTAGAAGGGAAACAACAAAATAGAAAAGATTCTTTATACCAAGTATCTCTGACAAAGGTCTCATTTCTCAAATATATGGAGAAATGAGTCTAATTTATAAGCATATAAAGCTCTCCCCAAATGACAAATGCTCAAAGGATATTAAGAGGCAATTCTTAGATGAAAAAATTTAAACTATTTTAATCATATAAAAATGTTCCAAATCACTATTAATTAGAGAAATTCAAATTAAAACAACTTTCAGATACCACTTCATAGCTATCAAACTTGTTAATATGAAAAAAGGGAAAATGATACATTTTGGAGGAGATGTGGTAAAATTGGAACATTAATACAGTATTAGTAGAACTGTGAACTGATGCAACCATTCTGAAAGATAATCAGGAACCATGTCCAAAGGGCCAATAAAAACGTGCATACCCCAAGCAAGAGTTAGAGAAAATTACAAAATGTAAATTAAATGGGTTTGATTATATTAAGCTAAAAAGCTTCTGTACAAACAAAAACAATGTAGTCAAAATCAGAAGGGAAACAACAAATTGGGAAAAAAATCTTTATAACGAAAAACTCTGACAGGGGTCTAATTACTCAAATATACAAGAAATTAAATCAATTGTATAAAAAATCAAGCCATTCCCCAATTGAAAAATGGGCAAGAGACATGAATAGGCAATTTTCAGGTAAAGAAATCAAAAGTATCAATAAGCACATGAGAAAGTGTTCTAAATCTCTAATAATTAGAGAAATGCAAATCAAAACAACTCTGAGGTACCACCTCACACCTAGCAGATTGGCTAAAATGAAAGAAGGGGAGAGTAATGAATGCTGGAGGGGATGTGGCAAAATTGGGACATTAATGCATTGCTGGTGGAGCTGTGAACTGATCCAACCATTCTGGCTGGCAATTTGGAATCATGCTCAAAGGGCTACAAAAGAATGCCTGACCTTTGATCCAGCCATACCATTGCTGGGTTTGTACCTCAAAGAGATCATAGATAAACAGACTTGTACAAAAATATTTATAGCTGCACTTTTTGTGGTGGCAAAGAACTGGAAAGGGAGGGTATGTCCTTCAATTGGGGAATGGCTGAACAAACTGTGGTATATGCGGGTGATGGAATACTATTGTGCTCAAAGGAATAATAAACTGGAGGAATTCCATGTGAACTGGAAAGACCTCCAGGAACTGTTGCAGAGTGAAAGGAGCAGAGCCAGAAGAACATTGTACACAGAGACTGATATACTGTGGTAAAATTGAATGTAATGGACTTCTGTACCAGCAGCAATGCAATGACACAAGACAGCTCTGAGGGATTTATGGTAAAGAACGCTACCCACATTCAGAGGAAGGACTACAGGAGAGGAAACATATAAGAAAAACAACTGCTTGAACACATGGGCTGAGGCGGACATGATTGGGGATGTAGACTCGAAACTACCACACCAATGCAACTAACAACAATATGGAAATAGGCCCTGAACAAGGACACATGTTACAACCAGTGGAAATGTGTGTCGGCCATGGG
>NC_058132.1:353006911-353028906 GCF_016433145.1 Gracilinanus agilis
CGAAACTACCACACCAATGCAACTATCAACAATTTGGAAATAGGTCTTGATCAATGACACATGATAAAACCAGTGGAAATGTGCGTTGGCTATGGGGTGGGGGTTCGGGGGGGGGGAAGGGGAAAGTAGGGGTATGAAGCATGTAACCATGTTAAAAACGAATATTAATAAATGTTTAAAAAAAACGTGCATACCCTTTGACCTGGCAATACCATCACTAGGACTGTATCTAAAAGTGATTAAAGATAAGAGGAAAAGACCTACTTGTACAAAAATATTTATAGCAGTTCTTTTTGTGGTGACAAAGGACTAGAAACTGAGGGAATGTCCATTGATTGGGGAATGGCTGAACATGTTAGGGTATATGATTTTGATAGAATACTATTGTGCCATAAGAAATGACAAGTTAATCACAAAAAAACCTAGAAAGATTTATATGAAGTGATGCAAAATGAAGTGAGCAGAACCAGGAGAATGTCGTACACAGGAACAGCAATAATGTACAATGATAAATTGTGAATGACTTAACTATTATCAGCAATGCAAGGATCCAAGACAACTCCAACAAATTCATGATAAAAAAAGGTTATTCACCACCATAGAAAGATCTGACAGAGTCTGAATACAGATTATAGCATACCATTCTTCATTTTATTTCTTCCATGAATTTTTCTCCAGGGTAAATGATACATGGAAATATGTATTGTGACCACACATGTACAACCTATATAGTATTGACCCTCTTGGGGAGGTAGGAGTGGTGAGAGGGAGGGAGAGGACATAGATTGCAAAATATCAGAAAGTGATTATTAAAAATTGTAACTATGTATAAAGAAATTTAAAGTTTTAGAAAGAAAGAAACATGTTGCCAGGGATAAGTGTGAAGAGGCAACTCATACTACTGAGGCTGTGTGGCCACTGAAATCTCTTAATGATATCATTGTACTTTGTTCCCACCAGAGCTCCTTGCTGGTCTCTGGTGAATGAAACACTGCTGGATAATCTTACACTAGACATGTAGCTTCTGTTTGGAATATTATCTCTGCCAGACATTGCTCTGCTGGGCATGTGACTGTGGAATATTTCTCTGCTTCCAAATTCTGGGTTCAGCTGAAGTCCTTGGCTATCTATTTCTCATGAGAAAGATGGGCACTATTGTCCTCTTTCTTTTAAAAAAAACCAGAGCTCTTTTTTTTTTAAATAGCTCTTTTAAGCAGTCGATTCATTCATGAATTAACAATAACCTTAGGGAAAAAGAAACCTTCTCTGGTCTTTTTTTTTTTTTTTTGGTTGTTCTTTATGTGGTGACATATCCTGTTTTCTCTCCAGTCTGGCTCATGCAGTTTTCATTCCCAACATGAGAATCTCAGCCCCCAGAATCAAGCTCTTTAGAATAAAAACTTGCAATAAGTTGGACCTGAGGGGGTGATCACTGATTGGGGAATGGCTGAAGAAATTATGGAATATGCATTTAGTGGAATACCATTGTGTTGTAAGAAATGATGAAAGGAAAAATTTCAGAGAAACCTGAGAAGATTTGTATGAACTGATAGAGTAAAGTGAATAAAGCCAAGAGGACAATTGATACAATAACAACACCGTAAATGACGATCAAATGATCAATGCAAAACCAGCCATAAATCAAGGGTATGGGTGATGGTGCTGTTATTTACCTACTGAAAGAAAGGCAATGAACCTAGGAGACAGAATGAGATCTATTTTCAGATGTGGCTAAAGAGAGGTTCATTTTTTTATGTATGTTTTTTATAAGAGTTTTCTTGTGTCTTGTTTCTCAAAGTTGAGAGGGTAGAAAGAAAGGAGAGAAAATTAGTTTCTTATTTGAACACAAGAAATTAAGTCTTCCTTACTCCAGAATGGGCATTCTGTCCATTGTGCCATGTAGCTGCCTGAAGTCAGGAAGACCTAAATTCAAATCTGGCCTCAGGCACCAACTGTGTAACCCTGGGGAAGTCAGTTTCCTCATTTCTAAAAAGAGAAGGAAATGGCAAATTACTCCAATATCTGCCTAGAAAACCTTCCAAATGGGGTCACAATCTGTCACGACTGAACAACAACTGGTAACATAGTAGGCACTTAATAAAAGCTAATTAACTGACTAGCTGACTAATTATCTGGTACTGTTCCTCCTCATTTTCACAGCCTTGAACAGGAAAGGTTTGATATAACCTGCCACACAGAACAATCATTGAGACTTAGTCCTTCCAAAGGGGAGAGGTAAAGCCTGGTATTTCTGGTCTCTTCTACATTTGGTTGCTACTTCAAGGACATTAAATTTATTTTAACAGGTTGTATTTAACAGGTCATTAAAAGAATTTTTTTTGGTTGTTTGTTTTGCTTTCGTACTATCTTTGGTTTAGGTTTTTTCCTTCTTATTTTTCTTCCAGTATGGCCTATGCCAGACTCCTCATATCCCTGAGATTAGGGTCCAGTAAAGCCTTCCCTAAAGCCATTTAAATACTAGAATGTGCTTCAGAAGACTTTTAAGACCCTGCTATCAAAGGGTAAGGTTTTTATAGGATCAATATCTATCAGAGCTCTTGTCCCTCCCCTCCACCCCCCAGGTAGTTTGGACCAGTTCTTCTAAGAGGCAAAGAAGCTCTCCCTACAACTTGATTGGCTGGGGTGGGGGTGGGGGGCTAAAGGTCAAGTCAAGTTGTTGTTCATTAGTTGTCCCCAGCTTCTGGGTGGCAGTGGCTTACTAGTCACCTAAGGTCATAAAATGGCCTATCCACATGGAAATGGCATCTTTCAGACTTAAGACCTGTCTTGAAGAGCAGTAAAGTCACCATACCCTGCCCTAACCTGCTGGCCAGATCTCCCTTTCTGCAAATTAAGATGAAGGTGGGCTTTGGAAAGGTTCGCCTGTCCAAGCTAAATTCTATATCCTTGCTGACGATCCTTTCTATGCTGGGCTAAGTAAATATTTTGTTAATTATTAAATATTAATTTTTTTATCCCATTCCATGAGTTTTTCATTCCAGTATCAGACCAAAATTCCTGGGAGACCAACCCGAGTCAGGCCCAGCCTGTGACAACACTCAATTTGATAAACATTTTTTGAACATCCAAGGCTCAACAAGATGAAGCATAAATGAGCCATATCCTAAAGTTGCTGACCGTTGAATTGAGGATAAAAAATAGGTTTGTAAAAAAACAAATTAAAATGCACTGGTGAGATACCAAATGCTATGTGAGATCTGAAGAAGGAATGACTTCTGACTACGGAAATCAGGTAAGGTCTCACAGGGGAAGAGTCATGTCTAACTAAGTTGGACCTTAAAGGATGGGTAGGATTTCAGGCAGCAGCTAGGTGGTGCACTGGATAGAGCGCTGGAACTGAAGTCAGAAAGATTCATCTTTCTGAGTTCAAATCTGGCATCAGACACCCACTACCTTTGTGACCCTGAGCAAGTCACTTCACCTTCAGTTTCCTCATCTGTAAAATGAGCTAAAGAAGGAAATGGCAAGCCTTTCTAGTATCTTTGCCAAGAAAACCCCAAATGGGGTCTTGAAGTGTTGGGCACAACTGAAAAATGACTGAATAACAACAAGGATGTCAGTGGGCAGAGAAAAGGAAGGAAAATAATCTAGACATCAAGAACAGTACAAGACAGGCAACTGGGAAAGGTCAGAACAGGTTTGAAGACCAGAAAGTAGTCCAGATTAGCACTATATTATCCTATTTTCTAAATGCATACCTTTATTACAGGGCAATAGGAGGCATCAAACCATGGTGGAGAGCATAGAAAAATTGGAGTCAAGAAAACCAGGACTTGACTCTCACCTCTGACATTTCCTGACACATGTGACCCTTGGCAAGTCATTCAATGACTATGTGCCTGTAGACCAGCTGTGTCTCTGTGAAAGGAGATTCCTAAATTGGCTGACAAAATCACAGATAATAAACATATACAAGGTGTCCCAAAAGTCTTAGTTAAAGTTTACACTTAAACAGCACAGTAAGACATTGGGGACATGCTGTATAATGCTATGTAACTCAAATATACAAATGGATCTTTTATCTCATCAATTTAGTCCCTTTAAGTGATCTTACAGGTCACAACCCATCTATGTCTGCCCATTCTGGGAGAGTCTTGTTCATGTTCCCCATAAACTCACCCTAGAAACACCATTCAGAGTCATGGAGCCTTGACTCAACTTCTCCTGACATCTCAGATATGTCAGTGGAGCTCATGGGCCATCTACCTATCATACATGCCCTCACCATTCCAGCAGTCCATCTTTTTTTCTTATGACACATTTCCCTGATTCTGATGGCATCCTTTACTCTCATTCTTCTTCATCATTTCTGTCCACATGGAATTAGGGCCTTTCAGGCTCAGTGGACCATCCCAAGGCATAATGAGTCGCCACACCCTGCCCCAACCTGCTGACCAGATCCTTTTCTGTGTGGGATGTGTGTGGGAAGGGTGAGTGGGTGTGATGACATCCTTCTCAGAATGTTTGCATTTTATTTTTATTTTTTAAAGACCCTTACCTTCCATTTTAGAATCAAGACTGTGTATTAATTCTAAGGCAGAAGAGTAATGAATGCTAGGCAATGAAGGTTAAGTGACTTGTCCAGGGTCACACAGCTAGGAAGTGTCTGAGGCTAAATTTGAATAAAGGACCTCCCATCTCCATGTCTGGGCCACCTAGCTGCTCCCTCAGAATGTGTTTAAATGCAAAGATTAAAAATATAAGATTACAAATGAAACTAGTTATGCTGAAATTCATTAAAATATTTTTTTAAAGTTCTTGGATCTTAGGTTAAATCTCCTCAGATCCAAAACCCTCATTTTGCCAATGAGGAAACTGAAATTTTACCAAAGTGAAACAACTAGCCTACACAGGAGAAGAGTCAGATTTCAAGCCCAAGTTCTCCAATTCCAAATTCGTTGTTCTTGACACTGTGTCTTGCTATTTTGATGTTGTTATTCATTTGTTTTAGCTGTATACAATTCTTTGTGACCCCACTTGGACTTTTCTTGGCAAAGATACTGAAGTGGTTTGCTATTTCTTTTCCATTTTACAGATGAGGAAAATGAGATAATCAGGGTTAAGTAACATTCCCAGGATCACAAAGCTGGAAACCAGATTTTTACTTGCTCTTCCCAAATCTAGACCTAGTAATATATTCACTGCACCTCCTAGATGCCCTAATCTTATTATACTCCTTTTCACAATTCAAAGAACTCTAATATAAATGAGAGAAAGAGAGAGAGAGATGGATGGATGAATGGATAGATAGATAGATAGATAGATAGATAGATAGATAGATAGATAGACAGACAGACAGACACATAGCAGATGATCAATGAATCATTGCTGGTTAGTCAATTGTGTTGTTATTCCCTATTTTCTCCAACAATTAAATCAATAAAAAACCAACTCATTTTCCCCTAAGTAAGCTTACTTCTACAATACTATGAAATAGATTTTAGTCTCCAGTAATTTTCTGCCTCTTCTTTCACCCCTGTGCTTATATGTGCTGAACCAGGGGAAAACAACAACAACAACATGAAGAGGGGGTAGTTATGTGGCTCAATGGTTTAGGAGCTAGGCCTAGAGATGTGGAGGATCTAGGTTCAAATCTGGCCTCAGACACTTCCTAGCTGTATGAACCTGATCAAGTCATGTAATCCCCATTGCCTAGCCATTACTGCTTGGAATCAATACAAAGTATTGTATGGAAAAATGTATGAGGACTTCTGGGCTAAAATGGCCACAGAATAGACACAAGGAACTTCATCTCCTCACCACCTACAGATATAAAGTGCCTCAAAAGGACAAAAACCAAAATCAGAACGGTGAAGGGGCTCATCCTTAGGGTGCAGTCTTGAAGTTAGGCAGGGTATGGGCATTTCCACACTATAAGGGGGTAAAATTACTTCTACCAAAATGCAAGCTGATCACCCCTCCCCCACTCCACCTACGGCACCAGAGTCAGAGTTGGAGCGGGCATGGGGCAATCACTAGGCTGGGGGGGGGCTGGCTGAGGATACCACAGACTTACCCCAGAGGGCAGTGAGACTTGGGACCCCAAGAGGCTGAGGAATGCAGAGATTGGGCAGAGAGGGGCTGTACACAGCAGATGTAAAATAGCCTTGGGCAAAAACCACTCTGAAGCTCCATACACTTTCTCCATACAGAGAACCTGCCCTCCTCACTCAGACTTCTGATTGGGAAGGGAAGAAAGAACTAGCACAGAAATGGCCATCAACACCCAGGAGTTACAATCTGCAACTACCAAAAAATATAAGAAAAGAACCTTGACCCTTGATAATTTCTATGGAGAAAAATTCTAGACTAAAAAGGAGACAGCAGAAGATGACAAACAAGCAAACATATCTAAAACTTCCCAAAAAAATGGAAGTTGGTCACAAGCTCTGGAGAAGCTCAGATTTGAGATGATGAATGAAGTGAGAAAGATAGAAGAAACTTGACAAGAAAAGTGGGAAATAGTTCAAAAAAGTTTAGAAGACAGACTGTCCCACCTGGAAAAAGAAGCCCAAAAATCAAATGAAATGATAAGTAAACTGAAGACCAGAACTGACCTGCTGGAAGCCATGAAAAGCAGGCTAGACCAAACTGAAAAGAAAAATCAAAAGATCATAGCTGAAAACCAGTCTTTAAAGACTAGAATTAGGGAAGTAGAAGCTAATGATCTCACAGAACAGTAAGGATTAATAAAGCAAAATCAAAAGAATGAAAAATTAGAAGGAAACATGAACTATCTCATTGAGATGATGGTTGACTTGGAAACAGGTCCAGGAGAGACAATTTGAGAATCATAGGCCTACCCGAAAATCTGGAAATGAACAAAAACTTGACATCATACAACAAGAAATTATCCAAGAAAACTACCCTGATGTTCTTCAACAAGAGGGCAAAATAAACATTGAAAGAGTCCATAGATCACCCTCTACATTAAATCCTCAAAAATATATGAAACAAGTATGAAAAAACTATGAAGAAAATCTCACACTGAGGTATTCAGCTCTTACTAGGTTACCTGTATCAGAAATAGTAAGGAATATAAGAAAGAAAAGAATAATTTTTCAAAAACAAGAGAGAAATTTAGTCTCCGTAAAGCCTCCCCTACTCCAAATCACTCCTTCTTAGTTTGGCACATCTAGTCTTTTTTTTTTTTAAATCTTATCTTCTTCATTAGAATCAATACAAGTACTGGTTCCAAAGTAGAAAAGCATTAAGAGTTGGACAATTGGAGTTAAGTGACCTGCTTAAAATCACAGCTAGGAAATATCTATAGCCATATTTGAGCCCAGGACCTCCTGTCTCTAGGTCCAGCTCTCTATTCACCGAGTCACCTAGCTGCTGCCTACATCCCTGATCTTAATGGTTTATGTGCTTTGAGCCTGGCTCAAAGTAAGCAGACTTTGGCTTAAATTAAGTGGACCTTGTCATCCTTCACAATTCTACCCAGAAGCAACCCTGACCCAGGACCCAGAAGTCTCCTCAAAAATTACTTCCAAATTTGAAGACATTTCACAGAGCTATTATATTCCATAGTTCCTTATTTAGGCTTCCTAATCTCTAATCATCTTTCAGCAAAACTGGCTGCTTACAGGGATCCCCAAGAAGATAAAGAATTATGGGATTTTAAGATGGAAAAACACCTTAAAGATCATCTGACTCAACCCTCTGGTTTTACAAATGAGGAAGAGGGATTTAGCGAAGTCTTAGGGTCAAAGAGCTAGAGCTAGGAAGGATTTCAACTGTCATCTAATCCAACCCCTTTATTCTATAGATGAAGAAACTGAGACCCAAGGAGGACAAATAACTTTCCCAATGTCACATAGACAGTGACAGAGCTGGTATTCAAACCCAGGTCCTTGGATTAATTCCAAAGGTCCTTCCACTCCATAAAGATTCCTCCTTGTCTAATCTTACCTGAGATGGGGAGGAAGGCTTGCCAAAGGAAAAGGAGACACCAATTCATTCTGCTGCTAGAGGAGGACCAGAGGAAGCAACATTGGGTCAGTCAAGAGAGCTGACCAGCTTTCAGATAAATAAGTAAAATAGAGCATACCAAGAGATGTCAGATATGGGGTAAAAGAAAAAAAGGGAAATGTCAGTTTCAGCAAAAATATTGTGGGTGACAGAAGAGTAGGGGAAGCAGTTCTTTCAGCAAGTGCACCAACCTCAGCAAAGACCACACACGTCAGCATAAGAGACTAAGAAGGAACAATAGTCATCAGTGTGGTTAAAACCAGGATGGTCTTGAATTATTATTAGTCAACTCATTGCTACTTCTGGCTACAAGTATTTATCAGTTCTCATCTAAAGAACCAAAGGTGTTTGACGTGCAATGTCTCTGCATGACCCAAGATAGTGAATTCAACAGTCTTGGGAAATTTGTCGTAATTTTTTACCTGAGGTCAGCCAACTAGTAAAATATGTGCAAAGTTAAGAAAAACTAAGCTTTGTACAGTTCCTGGGAAAGGTTATGAAAATGCTAGTAGGCAAATAAATAAGAAATAAATTTGACAGGGAGCTGGTGAGACTTGAAGGGGAAAAGGGAAGGAAATAAGCATTAAAAGAGAGCCTACTATGTGCCAGGCACTATGTTAATCACGTTTTACACATACTATTTCATTTGACCCTCACGACTACATTGCAAGGTAAGTGCTACTATTATTAGCATTTTACAATTGGGAAAACTCAGACAAACAGCATTTAAGTGACTTGCTAAAGGTAACACAGTTAGTCTCTGAGTCACATTTGAACTCAGGTCTTCCTGACTCCAGACCCAGTGCTCCCAGATGCCTTCTAGCAGAGTGGTATGGGTCTTGGACAACTCTGATATCTTTATTTCCCTTTACTAGAAGTACCTTATAGTCTAACCTTCTTCTAGACTTCTGTTTTCAATGGAGCTCCTAGAGGGAGGGGAATCAAAGAAGGAGAGAAGGAAAAAATGGACAGGGACCCTGGCATGGTATGGTGGAAAGAGCATGAGACTTAAGAATGAGAAAATATGGGTCAGAGCATCAACTCAGCCACTTTGGAAAGGGAATATCCTAGTCTCTTGGGGGTATTAAGCTATTCTGGCATACATTCCCTAATGGACAAATGGTCAAGGGACATGAATAGGCAGTTTTCAGATGAAGAAATCAAAACTATCAAAAAGCACATGAAATTGTGTTCTAAATCCCTCCTGATTAGAGAAATGTAAATTAAAATAACTCTAAGATACTACTTCACACCTAGCAGATTGGCCAAAATGGCAGCAAAGGAAAGTGATAAATGTTGGAGGGGATGTGGCAAAATTGGGACACTAATACACTGCTGGTGGAGTTGCGAATTGGCCCAACCATTCTCGAGGGCAATTTGGAACTATGTCCAGGCTTTAAAAGAATGCCTACCTTTGTGCCCCAAAGAGATAATAAGGAAAAAGACTTGTACAAAAATATTTATAGCCGCGCTCTTTGGGGTGGCAAAAAATTGGAAAAAGAGGGGGTGTCCATCGATTGGGGAATGGTTGAACAAATTGTGGTATATGATGGTGATGGAATATTATTGTGTTGAAAGGAATAGTGAACTAGAGGATTTTTTTGTGAACTGGAACAACCTCCAGGAACTGATGAGAGCCAAAGGAGCAGAACCAGGAGAACATCGTACAGAGAGACTGATATACTGTGGCACAATTGAATGCAATGGACTTCTCTACTAGCAACAATGGAATGACCCAGGACAATCCAAAGGAACTTAGGAGAAAGAATATTATCCACATCCAGAGAAAGAACTGTGGGAGCAGAAATGAAGAAGAAAAATATGTGATCAATCACATGGTTCGATGGGGATAGGATTGAGGTTTTCACATTAAAAGAGCAATCTACTGCAAATATGAATAATGTGGAAATAGGTTTTGAATAATGATACATGTATAAACCAATGGAACTACTTGTCAGCTCCAGGAGGTGGGAAGGAAGAGGGGTGGGAAAAATCATGAATCATGTAACCATGGAAAAATATTCTAAATTTTAAAAAAGAAATAGAAAAAAAAGATATTCTGACATAGCTTCATCTGACCTTTCAGCCACGTAGGCTAACTTGGGCAGAGGGGACGTTAGACCTATAACTGCATGAGAAACTTGAAGGTGAAGGATACAAACAGGAACCATGATGACCAGTTGCTAGGGCATAGCCCCTTCTCTTGGACTATGAGCCGATTTGCCTAGAGACAGAATAGAGCTCTATGTCCTGGAGCCTGGAATCAGCATCCTGCTGATTTTACTATGACCATGAGAATCATCAAAAGCGTCTTCACATTCCCATTAGAGACAATCTATGAAGAGTATGTCTTGTTCCTGGGTGACAGGTCTGTTTTAAGATACTGGATTTCTGAATTGTTTCTCCTCTTATTCCTATACTGCATCTGGAAAACTAAAAGCAGAGAAAATGGACTCCAACCTGAGAAGAGATTTTTTTGCCTTTGATAAGGGATAAAAAAAAAGAATGAAAAGAATACTGTGTTTTTAAAGTTTGTATCCTTTTATCTAATCTAATTGAATAGCTTGCTTAACTTATCACCTAGCCTGGAAATTTGTTACTGAGAGAGAAAGGCTGACTATGGAATGGAAGGGGCATGGCCAGAAGGTGGAGTGATAATGTAACTGTCCTAGCTTCTTTCAAGTATTAATATATTGAACATTCAAGAAATTTTTCCCAGCCAGGCCTGGAGATGGAAGATCCTGGGTTCAAATCTGACCCCAGATGCTTACTAGCTGTGTGACCCTAGGCAAGTCACTTAACCCCCCATTGCCTAGTCCTTATTGCTCTTCTGCCTTGGAACCATTACACAGTATTGATCCTAAAATGGGAAGTAGGGGATTAAAGAACAAAGTAGCCTTTCCCAGTCCTCCTTAATCTTAATGCTCCCCCCAATAGATGTCTCCTAATTTCTCCTGTATATATTTTGTCTACATAGTTGTTTGTGTGTGGTCTTCCCCCATTTGATTGTGAACTCCTTGAGAGAAGAAGCTGTTTTGTTGTTGTTGTTGTTGTTTTTTACCTTTCTTTAATCCCCAATGCTTAGCCCAGTGCCTGGTTTGAAGTAGAAGCTTAATAGATGTCACTTACTGGCTGACATTGACTTGTATAGATGTGTCAGTCATGAAAAACACATACTCCTTTCTAAATGCCAAGGTGTAGATGGCCATGGATCAGGGAGTGGATAAACAAAATGTGATACATGAACATAATGGAATCGTATTATGATAAAGAGATAACGATGTATGAGGTAAATAGAGAAGCATGAAAAGATTGACATAAGCTGATGCAGAGTAAAGTAAGCAGAGGCAAGAAAGCAATATATAACATAACTACAACATGAATGAAAAAGAACAACCATAGGAGCAGCCAGGTAACACAGCACATTGAGAGCCAGGCTTGGAGACAGGTAGTCCTGGGATCAAAACTGACCTCAGATAATTCCTATCTGTGTGGTCCTTGGCAAGTCACTTAACCCCAATTGCCTAACCCTAATTGCTCTTCTAATTGGCCTCCCAGCCTCAAGTTTCAACATTCATTCACTCATTCATTTATTCATTTGTTTATTTATTTGTTTGTTTTTGGGGAGGCAGCTGAATGAGGTATATCACTTTCTTTTCTTTTCTTTTCTTTTAATTTTGAATATTTTCCCTTAGTTACATATTTCATGTTCTTTCCCTCCCTAACCCCCCTTAGCTGATGCACAATTCCACTGGGTTTTCCATGTATCATTGATCAAGCCCTAGTTCCATATTATTGGTAGTTGGACTAGAGTTATCATTTAGTGAAGTTTCAATATTTAATGTTGATTCTAAGACAAAAGGTAAAGGGTGTTTTTTAAGTGAATAACAAAATTGTAAAGATTAAGCATGACTCCAAGAAAGAGATATAAGAAGACATCCTCAACCCAAATTTGTGAAGGTGGGAGGTCCACAGGTTTTACACACCGCACATTTTTTGGTCTTTTTCAAGTGTAAATCACCTTACTTTTTTTTCTTTAAAAAAATACTATTTGTTATATGGCATGGTTCTCTGGGAAAGAGTGAGGGAAGGAAACTGGAGATAACTATGATGATACAAGAAACAGAAGACATACAGAGGCATGCTGGGAGCTAATAAGGCATAGTAAGGGATGCTCAGCTCACACAAACCCTCTAAACACACAAAAATAGAAAACAGAATACCTTAAAATAAAGGAAAGAGGAGAGACATACTTCACGGGGGTGAGAAGGGAGAGTAGCCCAGGAAGTGAAGAAACCAGTATGAGGAAAACCAGCAGAACTTGGATCAGCCCTATGCTACCCAGTGGCCTGAGGCAAGTAAATGGCAGACCAGAAGCAGTTCAAAAACACTGCCAAACAGTCTTAACAAGGAATTGCAGAGTGGGTGAGATCTCCAATACTAGCCCTTCTAGTTTCCACATGAAGTGAGGCAAAAATAAAAACAGCAGGATGGGGAATGGCCTAGGACAGGAAACAACAGGAAACCAACAGCAGGGGGAATGGAATTTAGCTGAACAAAACAGCTATAATTCTCCTTATAAGAAGCCAGCTGAGCCACCCCCTTGACATGCACACTAGGGACCCAAACACAACTGGGCCTAAATGAAGCACCAGAGAAGGCTACATGGCAAGCTTGGAACAGCACTGCCTCCACCCCAGGAAAAGAGCAGAACCTCAACAGATAGAAGAGGTTAGAGAGGGATAATAACTAGAAAAAGTGAGCAAGAGCCAAAGGAAAAACCTAACCTTAGAAAGTTACTTTTATGAGAGGGAAGATCAAAAAATAAACTCCAAAGAAAACAACAATGGCAAAAAAGGAAACCTGTGAGGCCCTAAAGGAAAGTGAGAAAGGGTGTCGGGCTGCAAAAGAACTCTTGGAAGAATTTGAAATGCTGTTTAAGAATCAAACAATAAAAGAAATGATAGAAAGAGTCAACAACTTGGAAACTAGGATGAGACAAATGGAAATGGAGGCCAGAAGAAAAAGAAAAGAAAAGAAAAGAACTGAAGAAAACAACTACTAAAGACTAAAATGAGTTAAATGGAAAAGGAGGCCAAAAAAAACTACTGAAATAAGTGACTCCCAAAAGATTAAAAGAGACTCCCAAAAGACTAAAATGGAAAAGGAAACACAAAAGATCAGGAAAGAAAACAACTCCCTAAAAATTAGAATTGAGTAAATGGAAGCTAATGACTCTATGAGGCATCTGAAAACAATAAGGTAAAATAAAAAAAAATGAAAAAAACAGAAGAAATACTGAAATACCTCACTGGAAAAGCAACTGACCTAGAAAAAAAGATCTGGGAGAGATCTAAGAAACTAAGGATCATCAGAATACCTGAAAGCTATAATTAAAAAAAAAAGAGTCTACATTATAAGAAATCATCAGGGAAAACTTCCCTGATATCCTCAAACAGGAGGGGAAAATAGAAATTGAAAGAATCCACCAATCACTCCCTGAAAGAGACTCTGAAATAAAATATCCCAGGACTATTATAGCAAAATTCAAAAACTCCCTGGCCAAGGAAAAAGTCCTATCAACAGCCAGAAGGAAATAGTTAAATAGTGAGGAACCATAGTCAAAATTACACCAGAACTGGAAGCTTCTATATTAAAGGATTGGAAGGCATGGAATATGATATTCCAAAAGGCAAAGAATCTAGGCCTACAACCAAGAATCACATATCCAGTGAAACTGAGCATAATCCTTTGAGTGGGGTGGGGGGGTGATATTTAATGAAATAGAAGATTTCAGGCATTCCTGAAAAAAAAATCAGAGCTGAAAGGAAAATTTGATGAGCAAATTCATCATTTGAGAAAAAAAAAAAAGGTAAACAGAAAAAAAGGGTTTTAATAAGTTTATATCAGTTAAATTTTAAAATGTAAATAAAAAATAGTATATAAAATTGTAAAAAAATGAATGGGTAAAAGAACAAATCATAGAAACAATAAATAATTTCATTAAAGAGAATGACAATGAGGAGAGAGACACCATGCCAAAATTCATGGGATGCAGCCAAAGCTACACTTAAGGGAAATTTTTTACCTCTAAATGCTTACATTGTTAATATATAGAAAGAGTAGATCAATAAATTGGGCATGAAACCAAGAAAAATTGGAAAAAGAACAAATTTTATATCTCCAAATAAACATCAAATTGGAAATACTAAAAATTAAAGAGGAGATAAAATGGAAAGAAAACCATTAAGTGAATAAATAAAACAAGGAACTGTTTTTTAAATATTAACAAAATAGATAAACCATGGTTAATTTGATTTTAAAAAGTAAAGTAGGAAACCAAATTACAATTATCAAAAATGAAAAAGGTGAAATTATATAACCAATGGAGAAGAAATTAAAATAATTATTGAGAGTTATTTTGCCCAACTCTACTGTAAAGCAGTAATCATCAAAACCATTTGGTACTAAGAAATAAGAGTAGTGAATCAATGAAATAGGTTAAGAGATCAATACTGTGTATTATAGTTACTGACCAGACATCTAGTGTCTCTGACAAAGGCCTCATTTTTCAAATATAAAGAGAACTGAGTCAAATTTATAAGAATACAAAGCATTCCCCAATTGATAAGTGGCCCAAGGATCTGAACAGGTAATTCTTGCAGGAAGAAATTAAAACTATCTATAGTCATATGAAAAATGCACCAAATCATGATTGATTGGAGAAATGCCAATTAAAATAACTCTGAGATTCCACCTCACACCTATCAGATCAGCTAATAAAACCAAAAAGAAAAGCAATGAATGTTGGAGAGAATGTGGGAAAATTGGGACACTAATGCATTGGTGATGGAACTCTGAACTAATAGAATTCTGGAATACAACTAATACAACTCTGAACTAATTCTGGAAAACAATCTGGAATGATGCTCTAAGGGCCATAAAATTATGCACACCTTTTGAACTAGCAATACCACTACTGAGTCTGTATCCTAATGAGATCAAAGATAGAGGTAAAAGTCCTACTTGTAAAAAAATGTTTTAGCTGCTCTCTTTGTAGTGGCAAAGAACTGGAACCTGGAGGGGGTAGATAACCATTAATTGGTGAATGGATGAAAAAATTGTGGTATATGGTTGTAATGGAATATTATTGTCATAAGAAATGACAAATGGGATGAGTTCAGAAAAACTTGGAGAGACTTATATTAACTGATGTAAAGTGAAATGAGCAGAACCAGAACAGTGTATACAGTAACAGAAATATTATATGATGGTCAACTGTGACCATATAACCATAACAGTCAAATTATTATCAGCAAAACAAGGTCCCAAGATAAGCCCAAGGATCTCATGATAAAAAACACTATCCAAAGCCAAAGAAGGAACTGTTGCAATGTGATTGCGGAACAAAGCATTCCATCTTTCACTATATTTCCTTCATGAGCTTTTTACTGTATGTGTGATGTGTCTCATTATGGTATGAAGACTATGTGTTGCATGAAAGCACTGATATAACCTATAACAGACCATTTGGGGAGGTGGGGGGGAGGGAGAAAATCTGAATCACAAAGTGTCAGAAAAAAATTTGTAAAAATTTGATTCTACATGTAATTGGAAAAAATAAAAGAAAGTCAAACTTAAAAAAGGGCTAAGTGCTCAAAGAAAAAGAAACAGAAACAGAAGACATTGATAAAGGCTTATTTTAAAATTTTAAAATAAAAAAATATACACGATGTGTAGTAATGGAGGATGGACTGCAGATTAATTGATTCCCAGTCACCTGCCTCAGTGCCCTAACTGGTGATAGCATCCAAAATACCCAACACTTAATTGTTAGACATATGACCTTAAGCAAGTCACTTAGCCTTATCAAAAATCAGCTTTCTCATTTGTAAAGATAAGGATAATAATGCTTAAACTATCCACCTTACTGAATTATTGGGAGGAAAGGTGCTTTACTTAAGTCATATTGAAAGGTAAGCTATGATTCGTTAAATGGGAGAAGAAAATCTGTTCAATTTGCATGGAATGGAGCAGAATCATGGAATCAAATTTTAAAGCTAGAGAGTAGCTTAAAAATAATCTAGTCCAATCCTTCATTTTTAAAATAAAACTGATGCTCAGAAGTAGTAACTACAGAAACAAGTAAAGAAGGAGAGGGGTACAGTTTAGGGAGAAAGATAATTTCCATTTTGGACATATTGAGTTTAAGATGTCTACTAGATGGCTAGTTTAAAACAGACAACTAGAATCTAGATATCTAAAATCTAGATAACTGTCTAAAAAGCAGTTGCAGATGTGAAATTGAAAGTCAGAAGGTAGTCTAGAGCAAGATAGGTGGATTTGACTATCATCAGCACAGAGATGACATCCCAGTTTGATTTAACTCCTTAACAGAAATTAGCTTTTACAAAGAGATGGTTTGTTCAAATATAGATATCAAAACTAATATACAAGATTTCCCCCAGTACTTCTAGGGGATACTCTTCCCTAATCGACACCAATCTCTGAGATTCAATGCTTAGTTCATTTCCTACATAGCACTGGTTCCATCAAGTTCATGTCCAATGTGGCATGCCTACCTGGTGAATCCTTCTGCGGGACTGAGGCCCTGAAGTTCATTCCTAAGGATAGTTCCTTGCTCCTTTTTGATATCAAAGCTGATCTGACTACAAAAACCTGGTCCGAATTTGTATTCCCTGTGACTCTCTCTCCCCACTGAGTCCTTTCACCTAGAATAAAAATAAACAAATGAAAAAACCAAGGACTGAGGCTTGATTTTTAGGGCTTTCTGGCCTCAGAAGGGGAAAAGACCCTAAAGCGTCTCCTCCTATATTAGTTTCTCACCAAATGCTATGAGTGAAGGAAAAGTTGAATGAAACAAAGATAGTCATTGACAGAGTCCTTTTTGAAGACGCTTACAGTTTTAGTTACCAATTAATCAGAAAAGGCTCCTTCCAAACCTTTGATTAGGCAACCAGAAACAGCGTCTCCAAGATACTTTCCCCATAGGTAATCACTATTCTCTTGGAAGCAAGCTCTCTAACATCCTCTAGCTGGAGAGATTTCTTCAGGCAAACAAGCTAATGGCATCTGCACATGCACCAGACCACGATTCTGACATGAAGGAGAATAACAGTCAACAATGCCAAAAGGGTAGTTTAAATGTCACACAAAAGAATGTATAGATAATCTTAGAGGTAGTAGTGAGTCACTATAATTACTGAGAGGGGGAGCAACATGATGAGCCCTTTTACTTTAGGAAAATTCCGTTGGCCATTGCGTTGAGTCTGGATTGGAACAGAAAGAGACTTGAGGCTGGCATGTCGATCAGAAGGCTATTCCAATAGTCCAGGAAAGAGGTCTCAAGGTCCTAAAATAGAGTGGTGGTCCTATGAGTGGAAAGGCAGAGATGGCAAGATTTGGCAAGTGAGTCAATAGGCAAGATGAGTGACAGTAAGAACTCAAGAATGATGCCAAGATTCTGCAACTTATTACCTAAGAAATTTTAGTCAAACCACTTTTCCTTCATCTATAAAATGAAAGGATTGGACCAAATGATGTTTATAGACTTACCCACACTGATTTCAAATGCTCCTTAAGCTCCAAATACCCTTGAACTCGCTGGGGGTAATATCTTCTTATACAGACCAGTAGAGGCTCAGAATTGTACCAGTCAATAAAGTATCCATCAGATAGCTGTCATCACTGTTCCTAAATGCTAAGACCACTCTATGTGGAAGGTTCTAGGAACCTCACACCTTCATTCAATCTCACCAACTATATGTGCCAGTTGGGAATGTTCCTGCCTCCATGTACCATCCTAATCCTTAATCCCTCTATGCTTCCTACAAGGCAACCCCAAAGCCTCTGGAACTGACCCCCAGAGAGACCTAACAAACTTCTTTTTTCTTTTAAAATTTTAAAACCTTACTGTGTATTGGTAAGGGCTAGGCAATGGGGGTTAAGTGACTTGCCCAGGGTCACACAGCTAGGAAGTAGCTGAGGCTATATTTGAACCCAGGACCTCCCATCTCTTAACCCACTGAGGCATCCAGCTGCCCCCAGACCTACCAAACTTCTGAAGATATTATCTCACATATGCTCAAATTGCCAAAGGATTAATTTTGCAGACAGATCAGTACAGCGGAAAGAGCATCACTGACTCTGGAGTCAGAGGATATGGATTCAAATCTCATCTCTGAAGCTTTGCTATCTGGGTCACCATGGACAACTCAATTCTGCTAAACTTCAGTTTTCTCCTCTGTTAAATGAGGAAATTGGACCAGATGGTCTATGATTCCCTGTCCCCATCCCTCAATACTGACACTGATACTTCCCCAGCTTGAGCAAGCTCAGTGGGCTTGGGGGGCTGCTTGCCCACAAGCTCAACCACTGGTTACCAGAATCAAGAGAGGGCCCTGATTGATCCCTTGTAATCTGAGTAGTAATTAAGAACAGTTCGCATCTGCAAGTCGTCTTCTAACTCTTCCTTGTTCCTTCAGACATTAAAATTGTTCTTGCTACAAAATCTGGTCTGAATCTCTACTCCCAGAATCCCGCAGCTCACTCTCTGGACCAACTTCTTTCACCTAGAATAGACCTGTACACTGCATAAAAACAGAAAGATTTAATAGTGACTTAGCTGCTTTTTCTTTAGTCTATACACCTCACATTTTACTACCCACTGGCCTTTGCCTGAACTACCCAACTAAAATGTCTGTTAAAATCCCAACCATCCTTCAAGCCCAGCTAAACTCGCATTGTTCTCTAGGAACCCTTGTCTGACCATGCCCAAAGAAATTCTCTCCTTCTGAATTTCTCTAGCATTCATCTGTACCAATGGGATAGCCCTTCTTTGTGCTCTAGCTATTTATGTCCTGACTCCATCTTGAATGTGAATTTCTTTAGGGCAGCAGCTGTGCCCCACACTTCTGTCCTCCTCACATTGTCTAGCCCAGGGCCTTCCATAAAGGAAACTAATCCACATAATTCCATTAAAGTCCCCAAAATGAAAGTGCTGGTCCATGTTGCTTGGGAAGCCATACAACCAGGCCATCTAGAAGAAGCCTGGTCGAATCTGTTGTCTGTGGCTGCCAAGGTTTGCATAAACAGACTCTTTGTTCCTAAGCATACTACCTCCTCATGTTGTTGGCACTTGGTAAATGTCAAGTCATGAGATTTTCAAGAAAAAATTTAGATTCATTAAAAAAATGGACAAAATGCCTTCTTTTTTCTGTTTCTTACCAGCCAATCAAAGCTGCAACTCAATCCATCTGCTTCACTATGCCTTTAAGATAACCAGAAAAAGGAAAGAAACAGTCCAAATACTCAGAATTATATAAATCCTTTCATCTATGTTGCTTTTTCTAGCCATGATGGTTGGCCAGATTAAGCCATGTAGACTGACAGTAGGATCCTGATTCAAATCCAAGACTAATAGAGATTTGTTAAGTAATCATTGTACTGTTTTCACTGTAAGAAGATAACTTCAATTATCCCTCCCCAAAAAAATCTGTGATTTCATCAGTATGAATACCCCAAAGATAATGATTGCCATCTCTTCTGTACCTTCGCGATCTGTGTCACAGTTTCCCAGATTTATAGGATCAACTCTAACCCCTTTATTCTGCAGATGGGGAAACTGAGTCACAGAGAATTTAAGTGACTTTTGCCCAAAGCCTCATAGCTATCAAGTGTCTAAAATGGGATTTGAATCTAGATCCTACCGCCTCCAAGGTCAGTGCTCTATTTACTGCCTTTTGACATCGTTTTTAAAAAATGAATAACTTTCCAACCACCCTTTTAATACCGGGCATCACTGAACTTAGCCAGACCACTTTCAGACAGCAGATACACACTACCTCACTGGAGATGTCCTATAGGCTAAGCTTTCCCAGCTCAGTAAGACCTGCCAGCGCTTACCATTCTCCGACATGGTCCTGGAGAGATAACAATCACTTCCACATTAGCCTGAAGAGAATGAGGAGGCTCTAGCAAAGGGATGCCAAGATTTATTAAAACTTGTTTCCTGTCCTCCAAGAGCTTGCAGTCTAGGGGAGGGGAAAGAGGCTAGACAAATTGTCATCATGCAAAATGGAACGTGGTAGCGCAGAAGAAAGGTGCTATTTGAGGTCTAGAGAAGGAAAGACAATTTCCATTGGTGTGGAGAGAGCAAGTAAGACTTTAAGAAAATGAACTTGGAATTAGAGCTGAAAGGAAAGGCAGGCTCTCCCATAACCAAAGAAATGTGTCTCTCCTGATCCGAGGGTCTCTGGGCATCCCACAATTTCATCAGAGTTGCAGGGAGGTTATCCTGGCTTTTGTCTTGCCACTGGACTTCCATGGCTCAAGAAAGAGTGAGGCTGATGACTTTGGGCCACTCTGCCTCATTTAAACGCAGTTTGTGCATGTCAATCACTCCGAGTGATGTCATTGGTCCTCTTCCATTCAAAGGATGAACAGCCACAATAGAATGTAAAAAGCGGAAGAGACTTTTGAAATCCCTCCGTCTAACGGTCCTCACACACACATTTTACAGATTGTCAAACTGAGGCTCAGAGAGAATAAGTGATTTAAGGACCGCGGAGTCCCCCTGGTTTCTGGCTCTGGGATTAGACACTGGCCAGCGTGAGTAGAAGGCCAGCTTTCTTTTCAGTTCCGCCCCGCGCCTTCTGCATTCTGTGCCTGAGGGTATAGTCTGTGCTCTTTCAGAAAATAAGACCCATGAGCCAGCCAACTCTTGAAGATGCTATGGAGCCAGAGGATGCTAATGACAGAACAGAGTCTCCCCACAGAGCATCCTCCTGCGAGTCCATCTGGGAAGCCCCCTCCTGCGAGTCCATCTGGAGACATGCTCCCCCCACCACCACTACACTTCCAGAAAGTCATGTAATTATGGCTCAGCAGCGGGAGCAGCCGCCGGCTGAGCAGCACATCTGCATTTTTGTTAAGGCGGTCCCCACGCCCGCTGGGGAAGCCGGGGCCTCCCGTGCCAAGTCAGCAACCTTGCCACGTGCCCTTTTGTGGGCAGCTAGGTGCTGAGATGACATTTCCATCAGAAACCTCCTTGATCACCTGCCATTTTCTCTTCCCCTCAAGTGACATTTGGGAAGGGAGTCACAGTGCACGTTAGCCCCCAGCAGAGTCGGTATAGGTGTCCGGGAGCTGGGGGGAGGGGGGGGAAGGGGAGCGTTATTTACATGCAAACAAGAGGAAGCCTCATCAGTGGAAAGGCAAACAGTAGCCAGGGAGCTCATTTCCAGCCCTGTGGCCCATGCAGTGGTCTTTACGCCACTCCACTCCGAGCTCACTCACCTCTAGGAAGGCGCTCTTATCTGGGGAAACACGCACCAGCAGAGCTGGATTTCCTCTACCTTCTACGAGAACCTTTCCTGGGCGTGGTGCTGCTCCTTTTGTAAACTCCGAGGGTTTTAGAAAGGAAGGAAAAGCTTTCTCCAACGCTCCAG
This sequence comes from Gracilinanus agilis, assembly GCF_016433145.1. NCBI lineage: Eukaryota > Metazoa > Chordata > Mammalia > Didelphimorphia > Didelphidae > Gracilinanus > Gracilinanus agilis. The sequence goes on from NC_058132.1 coordinate 353,028,376, forward strand.
CTACGAAAGCACATACACTTTGCCACAAGCTCAGAAAGCCTGGAAGAAAGGGGAGAGGAGGAGATTAATGGATACAGTCCTGTTTGGGATCCAGGAAGAGCTGAATCTGAACCCTGATCCAGACACTAGATATAGGACCTGGGGTGACTCACTTAACGTCGCTTATGCTTCAGTTTTCTTATCTGGAAAATGAGGGCATTGGACTTGAAGGTCGCTAAGATTTCTTCCAACTCTATGATGCTATTAAAGCAATACAACATTTGACCACCGTATTGATTTGGTCTTCTTGAATAGACCAATTTGTTACAAGAGAAGGCTACTATTAGGGAGTAAAGGAATGAGTGTGAAGTGATGAAGGCAAGAAGGAAAGGAAGAGAAAAGAAAGAAGAGAAAAGAAGGAAGAAAGAGAGGAAAGGATGGAGGGAGGGAGGGAGGGAGGGAGAGATGTGGAGAGAGGGAGGAAGTGAGGGAGGGATTTGTGGAGGGAGGGAGAAAGGGAGGAAGGAAGGAAGGAAGGAAAGGAGGGAGGGA